>NC_140583.1:39640778-40176348 GCF_964204655.1 Triturus cristatus
CCCAATAAAAACGGGCACCTCCTTCTCGTAAAGCAAGTCATAAAGTAAGAAACAGGGACAGGTGTGTGTGGGATTAGGCATGGTTTGTGTGTGTGATGAAAGGTTTTACGATATGTTGTGCCTTGATACTAATCTCATTCGGCCACTGGGAAAGGAACTGGCCGAACAGGTTTGGCTTCAGGCCGTGGAGTCAGCTTGCCCAGGTCACAGAGGAGTCAACAAAGGTGTATGTGTCCTTCAGACTCGATTTTTGGCCTAGTCATTGGCCTATGTGAGGGCAACCACAAAATGGCTGCCGTTCAATGGAAACCGAGGGTTCAGAACGGAAACTATGATTTCAGGGTGATTTCTTCACTCGAATATGGCAAAAATGCTTGTGCATAGTATCCTAACCATTCTCGGTCTGCTGATACCAAAATCGTCATTATATGACGATGTTTAGAACACGGGTCCAGAATTTAAAGTACCACACCACCGCTGCCAACGCTCCCGGAGGCCGTACCCGGACCCAGGCCTGCCACCTGCTGCCAGGGTTGAGGGGAGGTGGCGCTGCATAAAGAAAATTAGTGCAGCCAACTCCACCTCCCCAAATAAGGCCCGTGCCTGCACACCTTGTGGGCGCCGCCTTCCGCAAGGAAGGCGGTCGCGGCTCTGGCTGCGCCGGTGAACAGCCCTACCCTTGGACATGGTTCTGGGGACGGGGCGGGAAAGAAAAGGTAAAATAAATAAAGGAGTAAAGGAAATAAATAACAGGCAATAGAAAGAGAAAAACTAGCTAAAAAACAACAAAAAAAGTAGACAAAAACCAAAAATATAGAGGCAGGAAAATAGTTAGAGAAATAATAAGTAATAAAGATCCAAAAAAAGTGGCTATAAACAAAGGATTGAAAAGATTTTGGGAGGATTCAAAATCAGGCCCCAGAACCATGCAATAGAGTGAAAAACAAGATGGCCGCGCCCATTGCGACCACATGCGCAAGTTTGCGCGATATTTTCTCCCGAGCAAGCAAAAAGCAACGCGATCAAGTAAAAGCGGTCGCGAACAGGAAATATCGACCGCGAACGGGCGCGAACATGCATTGCGCGACCCGGAACAGGAAGTAAGCATCGCAAGACGGCGGGACAAGTGAAAACAAGATGGCCGCGCCTGTGAGCTACCGCATGGGTAAGTTGGCGACCCGCGATCACGCAAAAAATACCGCGAACAAGCGGGGAAAAAACTTCAGCGTCTTCGCGATATTTCAGGCGTGTTTGCGGAGATTTTCAGCATTTTCGAGATAGTTTGCGAAAGTTACTTTCGCAAATTCCGCCCACCCCTAGTTTTACTGGGCCTTGTAAGACTAAGAAGAGATAAAGGAGGCCCCTGAAGCAGGCCTGCTGAGACATATTTGCGACAAATCGAGCCAGTAGTGGCCCACCCAAATGCACCCTTGGCCCACCCAAATAAAAATTCCTGGAGCCAGGCCTGCATTCAATCCCGGAGACAGCGCCGCCATGTACTCTGACACATGGGGCACTACAGGGCTGCTTTGAGAAGAGGCGTGTAGGGTTAACTCAAGCAGACAATCCCGGAGACAGGGCAGCCATGTACTCTGACACATGGGCCGCTCCAAGGCTTACTTGAGAAGAGGCGTGTTGAAGAACCAGGCTTCTTAAGCCTGGCGGCGCAGGGTATGCCTGAAATCTTCTGAGTTCGCCTTCCAAATTACAGAGACACGGAACACTCTGTCTGGCATAGGAACTTCAATGTATTAGCTGCAGCTAGGTACAGTTGTCCTAGAAGTACATCAGTGGTAGGTTCTCAGGAGACTGCCACTTCAATTTGTGGCTCACAGTCTTAGTCTTTTGTAGCGCTTGAATCCCCTAAAGCAACAACCCCCACAAGGTGCAATAAAAATACAAATCATCCACAAGAAAACATTCTTTGTACAAGATACAGGATAATGGGTAATAGAAATTCCTTCCCTAAGGTCGTGCTCTCTCTCCGACCCTATAAGTCAGGTGGCATAGCCATTCCGAGGTTGGATTAATTTACGACAGGAAGTGTTTGCGTGTTGAAGATGGTGATTCGTAAAACAACTGCAAGGGCCAAGAACGGTCACCAAGGGTCAATAGATGGTTATCTGGGGAATTTAGTTGCTTCGAGCCGGGTCTTAGAATGTACTTAGCTCGGGGAAAAGGAAAGGTCGTGTAATGTGTGCAACAGTATAGAACGTGAAAGAAACGCTATGAATGTTGAAGGGGCCTGAGTGAGGGCAACAACGTAGTGGTGTTTATAAGCAAAGATGGGGCCGTATTTTGAATTTCCTCAGACCCTCCTTTTGCCATTACTCAGGCAAAGAAACCAGAGGCTGGTGTTAATCTGAATCGACTTCAATAGCCATGAAATCTACAAGCTGTTGTTGCAGCATTATCTTTGTGTTTGCTGCTTTCTGTGATACTGGATTTGGAACACACAGGGTGGCGCAGAGTCCGCATATAGGTGGACCACATTGTAGGCAAAGGCAACATGAGAAGAGAATAGCCAAAGTCGCTCCGACAAAGGTAAGAATCTTCCATCCCCATGTAAACAGTAGTCCCCCAAACCATCCCATCAGAGACCAATTCCCTTCATCCTGGTGAACGGACTCAGCGATCTTATGTAGCTTAGAGATGGCTTGGTATACTGTAGGGGCGTTGTCTGGAATTAAAATGCAGCAGCTAGATCCGATCAATCTGCATACGCCCCCACGGTCAGCAAGGATGATATCTAATACCATCCTGTTCTGAAGCGTGACAAGGCGGTCAGCAGCGAGTTCTGCAGTGATGTTACTCAAAGCTCCAGCTGTTTCATTGACAGTGGCTTCAACAACTCGAATTAGTTGTCTTATGTCTCTACTGTTGGCTATTGAGCCTCAAAATGGAATCAGTCCTTTCAGGACATCCCCGACTTCTTGTCCTGACGTATCCTGGCCAGACGCCACTCCTCTTTTCTATAAATGGTGTTTGGCATCTGCTATATATGTAGGCGGCCACAACCAAGCGGTGTAACAAGTGCCTCTCCAAGTACCTGGTAGAGAAGTGTAAGCCTTATTTCCACACAAGAAGTATGTATTACGTGAGGGAACCATGCGAGGCCAATCTGTCCCATTTAAGGTCACAATATGTTGGCAATTGCTTGTACCTTTATATTCTAACCCTCCTTTCCTAATACAGAATGCTTCTTGTCCAGGTACCACTAGAAAAGTTTGTCCTTTTCGAGAGGTTCTATTAGAGGGCAGAAAATACAAATCCGTAGATTTAGTTTGGCGATCAGCATATTCTGACTTCTCACTATCCGTCCCATATATCCTTTTTCTGTCTCGCCAACATAAATGGTATAGATGTACTCCCAAGCTCCTTACTTCTCGTGTATCCCCATCTCCAGAAAAGACCCAACTGGCGCTCAATTCCCACCATGCACTACAAGAGCCATTAAATGAAAAAGGAAGGGTAATGTATGGCATTCCAGTATTCACCGAACTTGGCAGAAGACCACAAACCCAACAGTTTGTCGCATTAGTGGCCAATTGATGTTGGTGTAGCATGGAAACAAATGTGTTGTTGCGGAATTCACTCCTTCTTGACTCAACATGAGGTGGTAGAGTGCCATGTGTATGCATTTCAACCGTAACTTTGGGGGTAGGCTGTGTAAAAATTACATGTAGTCCCCATCCTATACAAAACAATAAAATACATATCAAAATCAATATTATTAAAACCATTATAAAACGATTATGCAATAATTTACAATGCTTTGTGCCCCTTGTTCGTATTTTGTCCATTCCCTTGTTAACAGTCATTTCCAGCTCTAAATATTGCCCATGACGGGAGGTTGCTTCACTCAGCTGTGATTGTCTGTAGTTCTTTATATTTTCCTACAAGTCCCACAGGCCTAGAGCCACATCTTGGGTCACAATTCTGAGACTTACGACCACGGCCCTGCAATCATGTGGAAATCGGGATAAAGACAAAGTTAATGAAGCACTATTGAGGTATTTTGTTCAGTCTGGGCCTCAAATCGTACCTCTGGGAACCAGGCACAGTTTGTTCTTGAAAAAGGAGATGTGGTTTAGTAGTGTCCAATTTCACTGCCGGTGGTATAGCTGTCTGGAGGACCTCGTCGTCGTCTTGTCCTGCTCCGGCAATGTCTAGGCGTGCATCGCTGAATAGTCCAAATCTTGGTGTTCTTCCGGTTTCAGAGCCACTAATTCGTTTATGAACCCATTGATCATAAGGCAATGGTAGGGGCACTTTCTTGCAATGTACCCCATGTACCCAGTTCTTTTTGCCGACCACCTTTACTGCAGTACGCGTCGTCAGTAGCACCTGACGAGGTTCCCTCCAGCGAGGTTCCAAGTTCTTTGACCTCTGGAAGTTTTTGACACAGACCCAGTCTCCCGGCCGTATGGTGTGACCATGATCCGTTGAAGCCTGGGGCAAAGTATCTTGTACCTGTTGGTGAAGGACACGTAACTTAGTGGTTAGATCATGTAAATAGTCAATCAACAATGGATGCTCTATCTCTGAATATTTCTTTGGCCTTGGGACTCCCCAAACAGTCGCAGGGCGTCCAAAGACAAACTCATAAGGACTAAGTCCCATACGGGAATGGGTGGTTGGGTTGGTGGATAAGAGAGCCAAGGGCAAGGCATCGGGCCAGGAAAGACCCGTGCTGGCTTGTATTTTTGCCAGCTTAAGCTTAAGGGTGCCATTATAGCATTCCACCAAACCTGCTGACTGAGGATGGTTTGCTGCGTGGAATTTTTGCTGAATGCCAAGGCCTGCACATACTTTCTGCATGATCTGACCCACAAACTCACTTCCGTTGTCATAATTCTTGGTAACCCAAATCTTGGCAGAAACTCCTTTAAAAGGATTTTTGCCGTGGATAGAGCAGTATTATCTTTCAGAGGATAGGCCTCTACCCATCGGGAGAAGGCACATACCACAACAAGAACGTACTTCAGATTGTTACATCGTTCCATGTGGATGTAATCTATTTGTAAAACCTCAAAAGGGTAAGTTGGGGGAGCAAAGTGTCCTGCTGGTGTTGGTGTTCCCTTCCCCGGGTTATACATCAAGCATACAATACAATGCTTAACCAGATTGTCTGCACATTTAGGGATCCCCACATTCTTCCATACCGGAGCCAGAAGCTTGCATATGCCTTTAGCGCTAATATGGGCTGGACCATGTGCCATGGTAACTACTGGGAGTACATAACCATCTGGTAACAACCAGCGTTGATGTTCTCACAAGTCTGTCCAGCACCCTGTCATATCCAATCTTCCTATACTTTCTTTCCACGTACTCAATTCTTTCTCTGTGGCCTCTGCCTGGATCATTTTCACACTGTCCACAGTATTCTCACACATCCCTCCTTGTGCAACCTATCTAGCAGAGCCCACAACATACATGCAGCTTGTAGTGTCTCTAGCTGTCTCTTTCGCTATCTGGTCTGCGAAAGCATTTCCTTGACCTACATCATCAGTGATCTTCTTATGTGCACTACACTTCACAATCGCTATCTGGGTGGGCAAGGTGAGCGATTCAAGAAGGTCATTTACCAATTGGCCATGCTGTATCTTAGTGCCATGGGATGTGAGAAACCCTCTTTCCTTCCACAGGCGGCCAAAACTATGGGCCACTCCAAACGCATACTGACTATCAGTATACACATTCACCCTTTTTCCTTCAGCCAACACACAAGCTCTAGTCAGTACTATCAATTCAGCTGCCTGGGCTGAGTTATGTATAATACGCACTGTTTCTACAATAGTGTATAAGGTAATGACTGCATAGGCTGAGGTCGTTTCACCATTGGGAAGCTTAAAACAAGAACCGTCCACCCATAAAGCCCCATCCGGATCCGGGAGTGGAGTATCCTTTAAATCAACTCTGCCTTTCGTCTCTTCCTCCGTGCGGAGGAAGCAGTCGTGTTGCTCCTTAATGTCATTTTCTACTAGAATTGGCAGCAAAGTTGCCGGGTTCAAGGTATTACATCGCTTAATGTGTATGTGGCTAGCCAAGAGCGTCAATTCGTACCCCGAAAGGCGGGCACTCGTGAGGTGTTGAGTCTTTGTTCTATTTAGGAGGGTGTCTACAGCATGCGGTACCATGACCATAAGGGTATTGTCTAATACCAATCCAGCAGACTGGCGAATGGAAACTGCCGCTGCTGCTGTAGCCCTCAAACAGCTAGGTAATGCCTTGGCCACTGGATCTAACGTGGCCGAAAAATAGGTACAGGGGCGTTGCTTGTCCCCAAATCGTTGCGTTAAAACTGATAACGCGCAACCTTCATTCTCATGAACATAGAGTGTGAAAGGCTTACTGTAATCAGGAGTACCTACCACAGGGGCAGAGCACAAGGCAGTGCGCAAATCAGTGAAACTTTTCTGACATTCCGCAGTCCATGGAAGCGGGTGTGGTGTATTTTTAAGAGTTAGTGCCAACAAGGGTTTTTCCAGGAGGGAAAAATTGGGGATCCATTGTCTACAATAAGAGGTAATACCCAAAAAGGCACGCACCTCTTTTTGCGTACATGAAATAGGCATTTGGGTAATAGCTTGGATACGTTCTGGGGTCAATCGCCGTCCCTCCTTTGACAAGAGATGACCTAGGTAGGTAACCTCTTGGCAGCAATATTGCAATTTTGATGGTGAAACCTTGTGGTTGTGGTCAGATAAGTGGCGTAGCAGTGACATGGTAGTCTTTTTACAAGTGTCTTCAGAATCTGCTGCCACCAACAGGTCATCCAAATATTGAATGAGAGTGGCCCCTTGTGGTAAACACAAAGTATCGAGCTGTGATTTCAATGCTTGACTATAAATGGAGGGGCTCTCACAATAGCCTTGAGGAGCTCGCTTGAACCGGAAGCTTCGGCCTGCTAAGGAGAAGCCAAAAATATCCCTACTTTCCTCAGCAATGGGAATGCTGAAGAAAGCATTTTTGAGGTCAATGACGGAAAACCAGGAAGCTGAGGCTGGTATCAGTGTCAGCAGGGCATTAATATCGGGGACAACAGGGAATTGAGGTATCACAATCTTGTTGACCTCTCTGAGATCAATCACAAAACGGTAGACAGGTGGCTGAGAAGCGTTAGTTCGTTTAAAAACAGGCAGAACAGGGCTATTACATACATTTCCCCTAGTCTCTTCAACCACATCGTTTTGTACTAAATCATGAACTGTAGTCAAGAGAGCTTTCTCACCGTCACTGGAAATTTTATACTGTGGAATGCGAGGAAATTTAGTATTAGGCTTAAGTGTTACACTATATGGAGGAATCCGCAGTAGGCCCACATCATTGGGGCCAGTGGCCCAGAGGGTGGCTGGAAGAGATTGTAATTCAGGGGGAAGATGATCTTTAGACAAGTATATCAGTGAGGCCAATTTCTTACCTAAGGTAAGACGTACACCAGTAGGGGAACAGTGTAATGTCGCATACAATCTCTTCAATAAATCCAAGCCCAAAAATTTTTCACAACAACCAGTTGTTAAAAGGAGTGGGGCCTCCAATTTGTAAGGACCGATTGAAATGGGCAAAGGGCATGAAACTGGGTTTTGAACTGGGGCGCCGGAAAAACCTACCGAAACATTTGTACAGCCAGACAAAGGTGCCCCAGGGAGTTTAGAGTGAATCATAGAGCTCTTTGTTGCACCAGTGTCTAATAGGAATGGCTCTGTAACGCCTAGTGCTTCCACGTCAACATAAGGCCCACTTTGGTCCACTGGAACTGATACTACTCCCTTACTTTGTCCATGGCTGTCCTAGCTATGTTGGGAATTCTGACTCTCATCCTCAGTGTAGTAATCACTGTTGTAATAGTTGGTAGACTGAACATTTTGCTGATCAAAATAATTTGTGGAGTTTCCAGGGGGCATGGAACGTTGGTTATTAGGTGGCGTACCTCGTCCTCTACCTCTTGGTGCTGACTGATAACCACTCTGGCCTCATGACGCGGGAATACCGCTCGTGCGTTGTAACAAAACCGGGCAATTAAACTTTAAATGGCCTTCTTCTTTACAATAAGCGCATTGATTTTGTCCCAGTGGTGGTCGGGGAACGAAAGGCCCAGACCTCTGCGACTGTCTCTGGAATGGTGGAGACGGCTGATATTCACGTTGGGCGGGGCGAGGAGGATAAGCTTGCTGCAAAAGAACTTTTGTTTTCAACTCTTTGGTCTTTTTATCAAGTTTCTCTCTTTCCTTTTTATCCCCATTTTCATAATACTGGGCAGTAGCCAATATCTGGGCCGAAGAGGAGACCGCCCACGCGCTTTCGGAATTCTTCAACTTATTAGATATTTCCGGAACCAAATTAGACACAAATTTGTCTACAAACAATCGTTGGCCACCTTCCGTGCTCATATCCTGACCACTATGATCGATGAATGTCTCCTCGAAACGAGTGAAAAAATCAGAGACGTTTTCATCCGCTTTCTGCTTACAGGCTAATAACTTATCCCAATTAACTCGCAGAGGGGGCATCATAGTCTTTAGTAAGGTAATGATCCTAGCTGGGAGTTCTGTAACTAGAGGCTCAGGTTTGGCACCACCCACTTGGAGTCTGTCCGCGGCGAGTATAGCAGCCCAATCACCCCCCAGTTCCCCGGGATGGTCCTCCTTTCGAATCCTAGCCCATAACGGTTGTGGCACCACATTACCCATTAGCATGTCTATATCGGCCAAATTCATGATACATGCATCGACAGTTTGAGACAACTCTTTGTAGTACCCTGCAGGATTTTTATGGGGGTCCGGTAACGACTGTTTAAGGGCCAATACCTCAGATCGCTTCCACGGAACGTGTACCCACACGCGTTGAAAGTGAGCAGGTATAAGAGGATTAGCACCCTGGGCTGCAACCTACTCTCTCCACACTGGGGGAACCTCTCTCATGGGATAGTGCTTCAATTTTCGCCTGACGGAGGAATCGCGTTTTGGCAAGGACCGGCAGGCAAGCATCGTTCTGAAAGTGACAAGCGTTCCTACCGCGTCCTCGACCTCTGCGCCCACAATCAGCCCTCTATCAAACTCGGCCTGTACATCGAGCAGGCCCTGAGGGGCTCGTGCCAAACCCATATCCTCCCACTCTTGATTTAAAATGTTACACATAGTATCAAAAACATATCTCTGCGTTGGCGCCTCCCACTGCTGAAAGGTGACCATAATATCTTGCACACTATACTGGCTGCCATGCGTGATCCACCTTCGGGCTTGAAGGTCTAGCACTTCCCGTTCCTCCGGACCTGGTAGCTGACTACGAGTTTGTCTACGAGGAGGAACAGGGGTCATTTGAAATGTCCCAAAGAGAGGGGACAAAAGGCCAGAAACGGTATCGATCATTCGCCTCCGAGCGGAGGGAGAATTCGTCATCAGAACAGGGGACAGAATATTAGGCGAGGCAGAAGAGGAAGTTACATTTACGGAGGGAGCTGAAGGTAAGGGAGAGCTCGGCAATGCCTGAGAAAACTGTCTTTGCGGTTCAGGAACCGGTTGAGGAGCGACAGGTGGGACAACAGGCGGAACAGGCGGGACAGGTGCTAATAATAAAGGTGCCTTCGCTCCGGGGGCAGGCGGTAATCCAAAAGGTACATTAGCTCCCTGCGCATAGGGTGGGGGTAATCTCAACAGATGGGACATTAAAGGATCCTTCTCAGGGTCCACATTTTTCTCCGTAGAGGAAGTTGGCAACACTGGATAACATTTATCTACCGCCATACGATGTTGCCTATCTGAGACCTCAATCGTATGATCAGTTTCATTATTTTTAAACTGTTGCGCAGCTTGCAAAATAGACATATCCCTCCTATCCCTTTTAGCTTGTTTTATTTCTTTCTGTTTGGCCTCCTTACGCCATAGGCGAAAATAGTCAAACATAGCCGGCCGGGCTTTTCGTTTAAACAAAGTATTCTCCAAATTATCTAAAATATTGAGCTCAAAACTGCCGTTCTGCGGCCATTTTAAAACACCATCTTTTCTAGTATAGCGAACCCACGCCTCATTAAAAGCTAAGGGGCCAATACCATGTTTAGAATATACTTCATAAGTGGGAGTTCCGGCCGGAGGAATTGGACAAGAATCCTCCAGTCGGGAAGCCCTATCACGATTACAACAAAACCAATTTCCAAATTTACTGAAACCGGGCATTGCTGCAACAGTAGTTTCTGTACAAACTTCAAGGGGTTTAAATAGTCACTTTATCGTACACAAACTGCACTCACCCCTCGGTTTCGGCTTTTGCAAAAGTCGAACAAAACAAAACAAAGACAAAGGAGTGGCCACTATACTTAACTTATCCAGATGTGTACGTACGCCAACAGAGGTCCGTCTGATGTTTCGCGATACAAATTACCAAAGGGAGCCAAAGCGTGGCCGCAGTCAGGGCAGCAGGTCTTTTCAGCCGTTGGGAGGGAGAAGCCACACGGTAAAAAACCTTCGGTCCACTTACGACATGCAGGGGTCGATCACGTGGTGCGCGTCCTCCGGAATTTCCTTGCGGGGCTCCTCACGATCCTCGGGCTGGACCCACGACCTCTGAAGCGGCCTCACAGAGGGCACCAAATTGAAGAACCAGGCTTCTTAAGCCTGGCGGCGCAGGGTACGCCTGAAATCTTCAGAGTTCGCCTTCCAAATTACAGAGACACGGAACACTCTGTCTGGCATAGGAACATCAATTTATTAGCTGCAGCTGGGTACAGTTGTCCTAGAAGTACATCTGTGGAAGGTTCTCAGGAGACTGCCACTTCAATCCGTGGCTCACAGTCTTTTGTAGCGCTTGAATCTCCTAAAGCAACAACCCCCACAAGGTGCAATAAAAATACAAATCATCCACAAGAAAACATTCTTTGTACAAGATACAGGATAATGGGTAATAGAAATTCCTTCCCTAAGGTCGTGCTCTCTCCCCGACCCTATAGGTCAGGTGGCATAGCCATTCCTTGGTTAAATTAATTTACGACAGGACGTGTTTGCGTGTTGAAGATGGTGATTCGTAAAACAAGTGCGGGGCCAAGAACGGTCACCAAGGGTCAATAGATGGGGAATTTAGTTGCTTCGAGCAGGGTCTTAGAATGTGCTTAGCTCTGGGAAAAGGAAAGGTTGTGTAATGTGTACAACAGTATAGAATGTGAAAGAAACACTATGAATGTTGAAGGGGCCTGAGTGAGGGCAACAACGTAGTGGTGTTTATAAGCAAAGATGGGGCCATATTTTGAATTTCCTCAGTGTAGGGTCAACTCAAACATTCAATCCCGGAGACAGCGCTGCCATGTACTCTGACACATGGGGCACTACAGGGCTTACTTGAGAAGAGGCGTGTATGGTCAACTCAAGCCTTTAATCCCGGAGACAGCGCAGCCATGTGCTCTGACACATGGGGCAGTACAGGGCTTACTTGAGAAGAGGCGTGTATAGTCAGCTCAACATTCAATCCCGGAGACAGCGCCGCCATGTGCTCTGACACATGGGGCACTACAGGGCTTACTTGAAAAGAGGCGTGTATGGTCAACTCAAACATTCAATCCCGGAGACAGCGACGCCATGTACTCTGACACATGGGGCACTACAGGGCTTACTTGAGAAGAGGCGTGTATGGTCAACTCAAGCATTTAATCCCGGAGACAGCGCAGCCATGTGCTCTGACACTTGGGGCAGTACAGGGCTTACTTGAGAAGAGGCGTGTATAGTCAGCTCAACATTCAATCCCGGAGACAGCGCCGCCATGTGCTCTGACACATGGGGCACTACAGGGCTTACTTGAGAAGAGGTGTGTATGGTCAGCTCAACATTCAATCCTGTAGACAGCGCAGCCATGTACTCTGACACATGGGGCACTACAGGGCTTACTTGAGAAGAGGCGTGTATGGTCAGCTCAACATTCAATCCTGGAGACAGCGCAGCCATGTACTCTGACACATGGGGCACTACAGGGCTTACTTGAGAAGAGGCGTGTATGGTCAGCTCAACATTCAATCCTGGAGACAGCGCAGCCATGTACTCTGACACATGGGGCAGTACAGGGCTTACTTGAGAAGAGGCGTGTATGGTCAGCTCAACATTCAATCCTGGAGACAGCGCAGCCATGTACTCTAACACATGGGGCAGTACAGGGCTTACTTGAGAAGAGGAGTGTATGGTCAGCTCAAATTCAATCCTGGAGACAGCGCAGCCATGTGCCCTGACACATGGGGCACTACAGGGCTTACTTGAGAAGAGGCGTGTATGGTCAGCTCAACATTCAATCCCGGAGACAGCGCCGCCATGTGCTCTGACACATGGGGCACTACAGGACTTACTTGAGAAGAGGCGTGTATGGTCAGCTCAACATTCAATCCTGGAGACAGCGCAGCCATGTACTCTGACACATGGGGCACTACAGGGCTTACTTGAGAAGAGGTGTGTATGGTCAGCTCAACATTCAATCCTGGAGACAGCGCAGCCATGTACTCTGACACATGGGGCACTACAGGGCTTACTTGAGAAGAGGCGTGTATGGTCAGCTCAACATTCAATCCTGGAGACAGCGCAGCCATGTACTCTGACACATGGGGCACTACAGGGCTTACTTGAGAAGAGGCGTGTATGGTCAGCTCAACATTCAATCCTGGAGACAGCGCAGCCATGTACTCTGACACATGGGGCAGTACAGGGCTTACTTGAGAAGAGGCGTGTATGGTCAGCTCAACATTCAATCCTGGAGACAGCGCAGCCATGTACTCTAACACATGGGGCAGTACAGGGCTTACTTGAGAAGAGGAGTGTATGGTCAGCTCAACATTCAATCCTGGAGACAGCGCAGCCATGTACTCTGACACATGGGGCACTACAGGGCTTACTTGAGAAGAGGTGTGTATGGTCAGCTCAACATTCAATCCTGGAGACAGCGCAGCCATGTACTCTGACACATGGGGCACTACAGGGCTTACTTGAGAAGAGGCGTGTATGGTCAGCTCAACATTCAATCCTGGAGACAGCGCAGCCATGTACTCTGACACATGGGGCACTACAGGGCTTACTTGAGAAGAGGCGTGTATGGTCAGCTCAACATTCAATCCTGGAGACAGCGCAGCCATGTACTCTGACACATGGGGCAGTACAGGGCTTACTTGAGAAGAGGCGTGTATGGTCAGCTCAACATTCAATCCTGGAGACAGCGCAGCCATGTACTCTAACACATGGGGCAGTACAGGGCTTACTTGAGAAGAGGAGTGTATGGTCAGCTCAACATTCAATCCTGGAGACAGCGCAGCCATGTACTCTGACACATGGGGCAGTACAGGGCTTACTTGAGAAGAGGCGTGTATGGTCAGCTCAACATTCAATCCCGGAGACAGCGCCGCCATGTGCTCTGACACATGGGGCACTACAGGGCTTACTTGAGAAGAGGCGTGTATGGTCAGCTCAACATTCAATCCTGGAGACAGCGCAGCCATGTACTCTGACACATGGGGCACTACAGGGCTTACTTGAGAAGAGGCGTGTATGGTCAGCTCAACATTCAATCCTGGAGACAGCGCAGCCATGTACTCTGACACATGGGACAGTACAGGGCTTACTTGAGAAGAGGCGTGTATTTCCTTTCCCGTGCACACAGCTCTCAGATCTCTTCACCTCTCCTCCTGCACTCATTCTCACACTCTCTTTCCGACTGACTGACTCTCCGCTCCTCAGCTTTGGAAGTTCATCCACTCTGCAGTTTTTCTTTTTAAACCGGAACCCCTTTCTTCTCCATCGCTTCTCCCCCTCCCCCGCTACCTTGCTCGCTTATCCTCTTCCCATGTCTTTCATCCGCTCCATCCTGGCATCCTCTGCGCACAGACTAAGCCTGACCTTTGACCCCTCCCTATTTCCTATCTCTCTCTGCGCAGATACTCCCAATCTCCCACTCCTGTCACTTTCAACGCTGAAATCTTCAGACGATCTGCACTTTGGTGACTTGTTGAGCTGCTGAACCTTTCATCCGGCTCTCCGCTTCTTCAAGATCCGCGGAGGAGAGCGGGGGGAGGGGCGCGGGCGCTCGTGTTCAAAGAGATCCTGAGAGGGAGGGGGTGGAGGTGCACAGGATCTGCTGTTCATAAAGATGCCCAGGAGAAGACGGTGGAGGGGAGGGTGCACAAGCTCGTATGTTCTTTAAGGTGCACAGGGAAGAGAGTGGGAGGGGAGGGTGCACAAGCTCTCTTGTTCCTTAAGATGCACAGGGAAGAGAGCGGGAGGGGAGGGTGCACACGTTCTCTTGTTCCTTAAGATGCACAGGGAAGAGAGCGGGAGGGGAGGGTGCACACGTTCTCTTGTTCCTTAAGATGCACAGGGAAGAGAGCGGGAGGGAAGGGTGCACACGTTCTTGTGTTCCTTAAGATGCACAGGAAAGAGAGCGGGAGGGAAGGGTGCACACGTTCTCTTGTTCCTTAAGATGCACAGGAAAGAGAGCGGGAGGGAAGGGTGCACACGTTCTCTTGTTCCTTAAGATGCACAGGGAAGAGAGCGGGAGGGGAGGGTGCACACGTTCTCTTGTTCTTTAAGATGCACAGGGAAGAGAGCGGGAGGGAAGGGTGCACAAGCTCTCTCGTTCTTAAAGATGCACAGGGAAGAGAGCGGGAGGGAAGGGTGCACACGTTCACGTGTTCCTTAAGATGCACAGGAAAGAGAGCGGGAAGGAAGGGTTCACACGTTCTCTTGTTCCTTAAGATGCACAGGGCAGAAAGCGGGAGGGAAGGGTGCACACGTTCTTGTGTTCCTTAAGCTGCACAGGGAAGAGAGCGGGAGGGGAGGGTGCACACGTTCTCGTGTTCCTTAAGATGCACAGGGAAGAGAGCGGGAGGGGAGGGTGCACACGTTCTCGTGTTCCTTAAGATGCACAGGGAAGAGAGCGGGAGGGGAGGGTGCACACGTTCTCTTGTTCCTTAAGATGCACAGGGAAGAGAGCGGGAGGGGAGGGTGCACACGTTTTCTTGTTCTTTAAGATGCACAGGGAAGAGAGCGGGAGGGGAGGGTGCACACGTTCTCGTGTTCCTTAAGATGTACAGGGAAGAGAGCGGGAGGGGAGGGTCACACGTTCTCTTGTTCCTTAAGATGCACAGGGAAGAGAGTGAGAGGGGAGGGTGTACACGTTTTCTTGTTCTTTAAGATGCACAGGGAAGAGAGCGGGAGGGGAGGGTGCACACGTTCTCGTGTTCCTTAAGATGTACAGGGAAGAGAGCGGGAGGGGAGGGTCACACGTTCTCTTGTTCCTTAAGATGCACAGGGAAGAGAGCGGGAGGGGAGGGTGCACACGTTCTCTTGTTCTTTAAGATGCACAGGGAAGAGAGCGGGAGGGAAGAGTGCACACGTTCTCTTGTTCTTTAAGATGCACAGGGAAGAGAGCGGGAGGGAAGGGTGCACACGTTTTCTTGTTCTTTAAGATGCACAGGGAAGAGAGCGGGAGGGAAGGGTGCACACGTTCTTGTGTTCCTTAAGCTGCACAGGGAAGAGAGCGGGAGGGGAGGGTGCACACGTTTTCTTGTTCTTTAAGATGTACAGGGAAGAGAGTGGGAGGGGAGGGTGCACACGTTCTCTTGTTCCTTAAGATGCACAGTGAAGAGAGCGGGAGGGAAGGGTGCACACGTTCTTGTGTTCCTTAAGCTGCACAGGGAAGAGAGCGGGAGGGGAGGGTGCACACGTTCTCTTGTTCCTTAAGATGCACAGTGAAGAGAGCGGGAGGGAAGGGTGCACACGTTCTTGTGTTCCTTAAGATGCACAGGGAAGAGAGCGGGAGGGGAGGGTGCACACGTTCTCTTGTTCCTTAAGATGCACAGGGAAGAGAGCGAGAGGGAAGGGTGCACACGTTCTTGTGTTCCTTAAGCTGCACAGGGAAGAGAGCGGGAGGGGAGGGTGCACACGTTTTCTTGTTCTTTAAGATGCACAGGGAAGAGAGCGGGAGGGGAGGGTGCACAAGTTCTCTTGTTCTTTAAGATGCACAGGGAAGAGAGCGGGAGGGGAGGGTGCACACGTTCTCTTGTTCTTTAAGATGCACAGGGAAGAGAGCGGGAGGGGAAGGAGCACACGTTCTCTTGTTCCTTAAGATGCACAGGGAAGAGAGCTGGAGGGGAGGGTGCACAAGCTCTCTTGTTATTTAAAATGCACAGGGAAGAGAGTGAAAGGGTAGGGTGCACACGTTTTCTTGTTCTTTAAGATGCACAGGGAAGAGAGCGGGAGGGGAGGGTGCACAAGTTCTCTTGTTCTTTAAGATGCACAGGGAAGAGAGCGGGAGGGGAGGGTGCACACGTTCTCTTGTTCCTTAAGATGCACAGGAAAGAGAGCGGGAGGGAAGGGTGCACAAGCTCTCTCGTTCTTAAAGATGCACAGGGAAGAGAGCGGGAGGGAAGGGTGCACACGTTCACGTGTTCCTTAAGATGCACAGGAAAGAGAGCGGGAAGGAAGGGTTCACACGTTCTCTTGTTCCTTAAGATGCACAGGGCAGAAAGCGGGAGGGAAGGGTGCACACGTTCTTGTGTTCCTTAAGCTGCACAGGGAAGAGAGCGGGAGGGGAGGGTGCACACGTTCTCGTGTTCCTTAAGATGCACAGGGAAGAGAGCGGGAGGGAAGGGTGCACACGTTCTCTTGTTCCTTAAGATGCACAGGGAAGAGAGCGGGAGGGGAGGGTGCACACGTTCTCTTGTTCTTTAAGATGCACAGGAAAGAGAGCGGGAGGGAAGGGTGCACACGTTCTCTTGTTCCTTAAGATGCACAGGGAAGAGAGCGGGAGGGGAGGGTGCACACGTTCTCTTGTTCTTTAAGATGCACAGGGAAGAGAGCGGGAGGGAAGGGTGCACAAGCTCTCTCGTTCTTAAAGATGCACAGGGAAGAGAGCGGGAGGGAAGGGTGCACACGTTCACGTGTTCCTTAAGATGCACAGGAAAGAGAGCGGGAAGGAAGGGTTCACACGTTCTCTTGTTCCTTAAGATGCACAGGGCAGAAAGCGGGAGGGAAGGGTGCACACGTTCTTGTGTTCCTTAAGCTGCACAGGGAAGAGAGCGGGAGGGGAGGGTGCACACGTTCTCGTGTTCCTTAAGATGCACAGGGAAGAGAGCGGGAGGGGAGGGTGCACACGTTCTCGTGTTCCTTAAGATGCACAGGGAAGAGAGCGGGAGGGGAGGGTGCACACGTTCTCTTGTTCCTTAAGATGCACAGGGAAGAGAGCGGGAGGGGAGGGTGCACACGTTTTCTTGTTCTTTAAGATGCACAGGGAAGAGAGCGGGAGGGGAGGGTGCACATGTTCTCGTGTTCCTTAAGATGTACAGGGAAGAGAGCGGGAGGGGAGGGTCACACGTTCTCTTGTTCCTTAAGATGCACAGGGAAGAGAGTGAGAGGGGAGGGTGTACACGTTTTCTTGTTCTTTAAGATGCACAGGGAAGAGAGCGGGAGGGGAGGGTGCACACGTTCTCGTGTTCCTTAAGATGTACAGGGAAGAGAGCGGGAGGGGAGGGTCACACGTTCTCTTGTTCCTTAAGATGCACAGGGAAGAGAGCGGGAGGGGAGGGTGCACACGTTCTCTTGTTCTTTAAGATGCACAGGGAAGAGAGCGGGAGGGAAGAGTGCACACGTTCTCTTGTTCTTTAAGATGCACAGGGAAGAGAGCGGGAGGGAAGGGTGCACACGTTTTCTTGTTCTTTAAGATGCACAGGGAAGAGAGCGGGAGGGAAGGGTGCACACGTTCTTGTGTTCCTTAAGCTGCACAGGGAAGAGAGCGGGAGGGGAGGGTGCACACGTTTTCTTGTTCTTTAAGATGTACAGGGAAGAGAGTGGGAGGGGAGGGTGCACACGTTCTCTTGTTCCTTAAGATGCACAGTGAAGAGAGCGGGAGGGAAGGGTGCACACGTTCTTGTGTTCCTTAAGCTGCACAGGGAAGAGAGCGGGAGGGGAGGGTGCACACGTTCTCTTGTTCCTTAAGATGCACAGTGAAGAGAGCGGGAGGGAAGGGTGCACACGTTCTTGTGTTCCTTAAGATGCACAGGGAAGAGAGCGGGAGGGGAGGGTGCACACGTTCTCTTGTTCCTTAAGATGCACAGGGAAGAGAGCGAGAGGGAAGGGTGCACACGTTCTTGTGTTCCTTAAGCTGCACAGGGAAGAGAGCGGGAGGGGAGGGTGCACACGTTTTCTTGTTCTTTAAGATGCACAGGGAAGAGAGCGGGAGGGGAGGGTGCACAAGTTCTCTTGTTCTTTAAGATGCACAGGGAAGAGAGCGGGAGGGGAGGGTGCACACGTTCTCTTGTTCTTTAAGATGCACAGGGAAGAGAGCGGGAGGGGAAGGAGCACACGTTCTCTTGTTCCTTAAGATGCACAGGGAAGAGAGCTGGAGGGGAGGGTGCACAAGCTCTCTTGTTATTTAAAATGCACAGGGAAGAGAGTGAAAGGGTAGGGTGCACACGTTTTCTTGTTCTTTAAGATGCACAGGGAAGAGAGCGGGAGGGGAGGGTGCACAAGTTCTCTTGTTCTTTAAGATGCACAGGGAAGAGAGCGGGAGGGGAGGGTGCACACGTTCTCTTGTTCTTTAAGATGCACAGGGAAGAGAGCGGGAGGGGAAGGAGCACACGTTCTCTTGTTCCTTAAGATGCACAGGGAAGAGAGCTGGAGGGGAGGGTGCACAAGCTCTCTTGTTATTTAAAATGCACAGGGAAGAGAGTGAAAGGGTAGGGTGCACACGTTTTCTTGTTCTTTAAGATGCACAGGGAAGAGAGCGGGAGGGGAGGGTGCACAAGCTCTCTTGTTATTTAAAATGCACAGGGAAGAGAGTGAAAGGGGAGGGTGCACACGTTTTCTTGTTCTTTAAGATGCACAGGGAAGAGAGTGAGAGGGGAGGGTGCACACGTTCTCGTGTTCCTTAAGATGCACAGGGAAGAGAGCGGGAGGGGAGGGTGCACACGTTCTCGTGTTCCTTAAGATGCACAGGGAAGAGAGTGAGAGGGGAGGGTGCACACGTTTTCGTGTTCCTTAAGATGCACAGGGAAGAGAGCGGGAGGGGAGGGTGCACACGTTCTCGTGTTCCTTAAGATGTACAGGGAAGAGAGTGAGAGGGGAGGGTGCACACGTTCTCGTGTTCCTTAAGATGTACAGGGAAGAGAGTGAGAGGGGAGGGTGTACACGTTCTCTTGTTCCCTAAGATGCACAGAGAAGAGAGCGGGAGGGGAGGGTGCACACGTTCTTGTGTTCCTTAAGATGCACAGGGAAGAGAGCGGGAGGGGAGGGTGCACACGTTCTCGTGTTCCTTAAGATGTACAGGGAAGAGAGTGAGAGGGGAGGGTGTACACGTTCTCTTGTTCTTTAAGATGCACAGGGAAGAGAGCGAGAGGGGAGGGTGCACACGTTCTCTTGTTCCTTAAGATGCACAGGGAAGAGAGCGGGAGGGGAGGGTGCACAAGCTCTCTCGTTCTTAAAGATGTACAGGGAAGAGAGCGGAAGGGGAGGGTGCACACGTTCTCTTGTTCCTTAAGATGCACAGGGAAGAGAGTGGGAGGGGAGGGTGCACAAGCTCTCTTGTTCCTTAAGATGCACAGGGAAGAGAGCGGGAGGGGAGGGTGCACACGTTCTCTTGTTCCTTAATATGCACAGGGAAGAGAGCGGGAGGGGAGGGTGCACACGTTCTCGTGTTCCTTAAGATGCACAGGGAAGAGAGCGGGAGGGGAGGGTGCACACGTTCTCGTGTTCCTTAAGATGCAGAGGGAAGAGAGCGGGAGGGGAGGGTGCACACGTTCTCTTGTTCCTTAAGATGTACAGGGAAGAGAGCGAGAAGGGAGGGTGCACACGTTCTCTTGTTCCTTAAGATGCACAGGGAAGAGAGCGGGAGGGGAGGGTGCACACATTCTCTTGTTCCTTAAGATGCACAGGGAAGAGAGCAGGAGGGGAGGGTGCACAAGCTCTCTCGTTCTTAAAGATGTACAGGGAAGAGAGCGGGAGGGGAGGGTGCACACGTTCTCTTGTTCCTTAAGATGAACAGGGAAGAGAGCGGAAGGGGAGGGTGCACACGTTCTCGTGTTCCTTAAGATGCAGAGGGAAGAGAGTGGGAGGGGAGGGTGCACACGTTCTCTTGTTCCTTAAGATGCACAGGGAAGAGAGCGGGAGGGGAGGGTGCACACGTTCTCGTGTTCCTTAAGATGCAGAGGGAAGAGAGCAGGAGGGGAGGGTGCACACGTTATCGTGTTCCTTTAGATGCAGAGGGAAGAGAGCGGGAGGGGAGGGTGCACAAGCTCTCTCGTTCTTAAAGATGTACAGGGAAGAGAGCGGGAGGGGAGGGTGCACACGTTCTCTTGTTCCTTAAGATGCACAGGGAAGAGAGTGGGAGGGGAGGGTGCACAAGCTCTCTTGTTCTTAAAGATGTACAGGGAAGAGAGCGGGAGGGGAGGGTGCACACGTTCTCGTGTTTCTTAAGATGCACAGGGAAGAGAGCGGAAGGGGAGGGTGCACACGTTCTCTTGGTCCTGAAGATGCACAGGGAAGAGAGCGGGAGGGGAGGGAGCACACGTTCTCTTGTTCCTTAAGATGCACAGGGAAGAGAGCGGGAGGGGAGGGGAGGGTGCTCCAGTATTGATGAGCCGAGAAGATAGGTTGCCTCTTTAGGCATTGCGATGGGGAAGAAAGAAGTGAATGTAGCTGGAGTCAGGGTTCCCAATAAGGGGTCCAGGGTGGAATTGAAGACGGGGCAAATCACAAGCCAGGTGCGAAGCAGTCCCTGGTTTGTGCCGGTGCTTCGGAGTAGTTTGCACCACTCTCATGTTTGTGGATAGGGTTTGTTTTTCATCCTCAATCTTTGATCCACAGCAGGAGAGAGAAATGCAGAAAAGGGACAAAGAAGTAGGAAGAGAAAGAAGGAGGAAGGGGCAGGACTCTAGAGAGTGAGATAAAGAGGCATGGAGTGTGAGTGGGTTAAAGGACCAGGCATGAGGTGGCATCAAAGACTAGGGGCCTTTCCAGCAGAGGTTCTTTGGGCCCTGAACTGGTCTCTCCCAAGTGAAGATCCGTGAAGTGCTTGTGACGCCTGCTCCTGGCCCCAACTAAAATGAGGGCTGTTGACGTCCTAACTTGGAAAAGATTCACTCATGCCATCACTAGTTTAGGTGATTGTTTACACCAAGAATGACACTCATTCTTTAGGTGCAGGTCGAGGTGCTTTGTTGGACGTCACACTCATTTTTGAAAGGTTTTTGGTCATTCTTTTTTTACCATATTTTTGGTTATCTTTACACAGGCAAGTTAACTTAATTTTTAAGTATTTTGTATTTCAACTCTGAAATATCATTTTACTTATGATGTGTTTTTTCTAATATATGCACCTCACACTGCTTTTCTAGCTTTTTCTTTCAAACATTTTGTTTGTTTACCCACTTTTCAACTAATCCCATATGTTTTAAATGTATTGTAATTCTCCAAATTAAAATAAGTCCCTCCTTCCTACAAGCGCCCTGTAGAATCTGCAGACTGCGCCGCACATTCTCAGACTTTCTGCAGCACTATCACCTGGTTCATCCTGGTGTGTTTAGGTCTGGCTTGACAGCGCACCTGTTGTCAACCTTATGTGATCAACAAAAGAGCAGTCAGGAGTGTCACCAAGAGAGACTGTGGCTCCGCCCAGATGTGCCTCACTGAGTACAGCTGTTGATTTGTGAAATGCTGGGTCCTTCCACAAACAATCATCGGCAATGCAATAGGTCTTGCATTTAAGCGAGTTTGAGCTATTGGTATTGTAAATAACAATGCCTTTTATTTATGTTTTGGTTTCTAAAACATAAATAAAAGGCATTGTCATTTGGAATTCCAATAGCTTCAACTCTCGCAAATGCGAGACCTTTTGCATTCCAAATGCTTGAAGGCATTGCTGAGTTGCCCCCGTCTGTCTCCCATGTCCCCTGAAGTGCTCCCCGTTTGCTACAAGTTAAATAAACAAGCCTGTGTTCACAACTGCACGAGAGACACTCCTGCAGTAAGAGAAACTCATTATGAAAATAATGCTTACAGACTAAAAAAGACATACAGTGTAACAACCGAAGTAAAAGTGCCAGTCCTCATGAGAGGTTACAAATGAAGACAAGGCAGTACTTACGAGGGACTTACAAGCCAAACAAAGAATCAGAAGCCAGCATTTACGAAGGACAATGACATAAGCCAATACAAAATATGGGTGGAGAGTGGGCGGGGCTTCAAGTACATACTCCAATACAGCATGGCTCGCAGCGCGTGCGCTGCCCAGGCTCCACCAAAAAAGTACTTTGCCTCCGACCAGCTGTGATCTATTGTGTATGCAGCTGCTTGAGCCAGGGTACTTATCAAGCAGACCTATTGGGTTTGACCTTCAGGGTACACACATGTCACTGTGCTGGGCAGACCGTGCCATTTTAGGTCATACAGCTGCCACAACATGTGATTAAACAACTTCCCTTACATACTTATAAAGTGATGGGGTTTGATCTTCTCTGGATGTCAAGGGTGACATATACTCAATACAGAAGGGCTTTGTTGGATATGGTGGCAAGCCAATGACCAAGGCAATAAAACAGAGTTGGTTCAAAGTTACGATAAAGCCATTGGCCTGCATTACTGACTGTGAAAAGGAAATGTTAAAGTCAACAGGCGTCTGTGGGGAAGTGTTGTTACTCCATGAAAATCTGCAGAGAGTTAGTTTATTACATGGAACCTCACAGTCTACTGCACTAGGCAATGGTTTTACTGTTGGTTACCTCCTCCGACAAACTGGGGAGAGGAGATTTAAACTGCGATAATCCCGGTTACGCCCTCTTAGGAGACCTGGTGCTTTGCTTTGCTAACTGTAATGTTTGCATGCCTAACTTTGTGACTTGATGCCTAATGGTTGCCTATTTGGAAAGCCTGCGCTCATGGCGGAAGGCCTGAGTTGTTTATATTTCACGGTACAGGTCTCTTTGGTTCAGTGGTAAAAGAAATGTCTGAAGCTATTGGTCTAATCTCGTTATCATAAAACATTATGGCAAGGGCAGCAGGGTTGGATTGAAGATCGTGAAAGCATTTGTTAAATCCGATAGGCTTTTAATGGTGGATTGTTATCACGCAGTTACAGGCTGTAGAGATGTAATATGTTACGACATCTCACAGATTACCATCGCAGGCAGGGGTTTGGTGTCTGTCGCCCCATTTGACAAACCCTGCATGTAGAAGATATTCATTGGGATTGTGCTTGCTGACACTTTTGAGAGAGGCTGTGTAATGTTTGGGCAACTGTTGTTTTGTACTTCATTGGGGAGTGCGAAATGAGTGTAGTTGCTTTTCTGGACTTGAAATTATGGCAAAATTATGCAAACATAATGGGCCCGATTCACAGAACTAATCCTAAACGTACTACTTTTGGTATTCACAGAAGGCATTTAGTAGTAGTAAAGTTAGGATTTTGTCTTAAGTCTGTCTTAAGTTTGTCTTAAGTCTGTCTTAAGTCTGTCTTAAGTTAAACTTCAATCAATCAATCAATCAAAGCATTTATATAGCGCACTACTCACCCAGAGGGTCTCAAGGCGCTGGGGGAGGGGGGTCCGCTACTGCTCGAACAGCCAGGTCTTGAGTTGCTTCCTGAAGGCGAGGTGGTCCTGGGTCAGGCGGAGGTGGGTCGGGAGGGAGTTCCATGTCTTGGCGGCGAGGTAGGAGAAGGACCGTCCCCCTGTGGTGGCTCTTCGGATGCGGGGGACGGTGGCGAGGGCATGGCCGGTTGATCGAAGCTGGCGTTTGGGAGCGTAGAAGTTGAGGCGGCTGTTGAGGTATCCTGGGCCTTGGTTGTGTAGGGCTTTGTGTGCGTGGGTGAGGAGTCGGAAGGTGATTCTCTTGTTGACCGGGAGCCAGTGCAGGTCTCTCAGGTGTCCGGAGATGTGGCTGCGACGGGGGATGTCCAGGATGAGTCGTGCTGAGGCGTTCTGGATTCGCTGGAGTCTCTTCTGGAGTTTGGCGGTGGTTCCGGCATAGAGGGAGTTGCCGTAGTCCAGACGGCTGGTGATGAGGGCCTGGGTGACCGTCTTCCTGGTCTCGGTGGGGACCCACCGGAAGATCTTACGTAGCATGTGCAGGATGTTGAAGCACGACGAGGAGACGGCGTTGACTTGTCTGGTCATGGAGAGGGAGGAGTCCAGGATGAAGCCCAGGTTGCGTGCGTGGTCTGTTGGTTTGGGTGCGCTGCCTAGAGCGGGGGGCCACCAGAAGTCGTCCCAGGCGGAGGGTGAGGATCCCAGGATGAGGACTTCCGTCTTGTCCGAGTTCAGTTTCAGGCGGCTGTTCTTCATCCATTCGGCTACCTCTTTCATCCCTTTGTGAAGGTTGGCTCTGGCGGTGGCGGGGTCGTTGGTGAGGGAGAGAATCAGCTGGGTGTCGTCGGCGTAGGAGATGATGTTGAGGTTGTGCTGGCGTGCGATGTCTGCGAGGGGGCTCATGTAGACGTTGAAGAGGGTTGGACTGAGCGAGGAGCCTTGAGGAACGCCGCAGATGACTTCGGTGGATTCAGATCTGAACGGGGGAGGCGGACTCTCTGTGTTCTTCCGGCGAGGAAGGAGATGATCCACTCCAGTGCCTTCACCTGGATTCCGACGTTGCTGAGTCGCTGCACTAGTGTACGGTGGCAGACAGTGTCGAAGGCCGCGGAGAGGTCTAGGAGGATGAGGGCTGCTGTTTCTCCGTTGTCAAGCAGTGCTCGGATGTCATCGGTGGCTGCGATCAGGGCGGTCTCGGTGCTGTGGTTGGCCCGGAAGCCAGACTGCGAGAGGTCGAGGGAACCGTTCGTCTCGAGGAAGGCGGCCAGCTGCTTGTTGACGGTCTTCTCGATGACTTTTGCAGGAAACGGGAGCAGCGACATGGGGCGGTAGTTCTTGAGGTCGGTGGGGTCGGCTGATGGCTTCTTTAGTAGAGCGCTGAGTTCGGCGTGCTTCCAGCTCTCCGGGAAGGTAGCGGTGTCGAAGGAGGTGTTGATGATGTCCCGCAGGTGGGGTTCGATGACAGCGTCGGCCTTGTTGAAGACGTGGTGAGGGCAGGGGTCGGTAGGAGATCCGGAGTGGATGGAGTTCATCGTGCGGACGGTGTCTTCGGTGCTGATCGGGGTCCTGGCGCGGAGGGTGGTGGTGGGGGGCGGTGGTTCGGTCGTGGCGTGCGTCGGTTGAGTGCTGAAGCTGTTGTGCATGTCCGCGATCTTGTTGTGGAAGTAGGAGGCGAGGGAGTTGCAGAGGTCTTGTGAAGGGGTGATGTCGTTGTTTCCGGCGTTGGGGTTGGAGAGCTCTTTAACGATGTTGAAGAGTTCCTTGCTGTTGTGTGCGTTGTTGTCCAGTCGTTCCTTGAATGCGGTTTTCTTGGTGGCGTGGATGAGTTGGTAGTGTTTTCGGGTGGCGAGCTTGAGGGCAGTCATGTTGTCCGGTGTTGGGTCTCTGCGCCATGTCCTCTCGAGGGCTCGGCAGTTCTTCTTGGAGCTCTTGAGTTCGTCTGTGAACCATGGGGCTTTCTTGCTACTGGGTCTGCTAGGCAAGATCCTAACTTTACTACTACTAAATGCCTTCTGTGAATACCAAAAGTAGTAAGTTTAGGATTTTGTCTCAGATTAGTTATGTGAATCAGGCCCGTAGCCTTTAAATGCCTCCTTGCATCAATGTTTAGCACAGGATGTATTGAAACAAGATCACCACGAACAACAACCGCTTGAGTTCTGTTGTTTGCGTGCATTTGCGATACGTTTTTAGCACAAATTGTCAAGCATTTGTGGTAAATTATTACCGCAGATGGCTCCTAATGTGGCAAAGTTGTGTAATTTCAGAAAGGTTTAGAATTTACGCAAATTGCACTGGTATAGTGCATATTTGTACTTTTATAACAGTCAGTATGATGGTTGTTAGGATTATATTCAAAAGGTTGACAATCTTTATCTCTGGCGTACATACAAACCTAGCCATGAGCCTGATTTACCTATTGTATAAAGCCCGTAGGCAGGTGTTTTGTTACATGGAATCTCACAGATTACTATCGTAGGCGATGGGTTTGGTGTTGGTGACACCCCACCCAAACAAACCAGCAGGATTGAAGATGTGCACTGTGATAATCCTTACTGGGTCTCTGGAGGGATTTTATATTTTTTTGAAAACTGTCATTTTGTACATATTTGTAATTTTATTACACAATGCCTGATGGGTGGCTTGTGGGAAGGCTTATGCCAAACACAGTAGGACTGAGTTGGTTATGGTGACAAGCTAATGTTAAAGGTTATAGGCCTCATTCTTTGTTGTGAAAAGATACACAAAAACTGTAGGCAGATGTATTTATTGTGAAAAGCATATGTGAAGTGAATAGGCATTTAGGGTAATTTGCGTAGGACCCAGGTACCATTGTGGAAATCTGAAATAATTTCTGCTAGCATGAGCTGAAGCGATCTTGGTTATGGCATCCATTTTGTTGGCTTTGTAATTCTCCCATCCCTGCTGCTCGTTTTTTTCCCTGCCTTGTGCTGTCTATTTTAGTTGACTTCCTGACTCAGCTAAAAGCAATATGCATACTAAAGAGTTTGTAGCTGTCAGAACACCTGGTCTCAGACTCAACTGTCAATCTCTTAGTGCTGCCATAAGCACTCCTGCCTCCCCTCCCACTTTGCTGACTAAGTGATCTCCCATCTGCCCATGTTTGTCGGTAGTTATTCCTGTGTATGCTTGTACCTTCTATTTGTAACTACATGCTTACTCTGCAACAGACTCTGTATATAAGCACCATGGTCTGTGACTTCAATGTACTACCTCAGGCAGCACTTGAGAGTGCTGTGTGGACGTAGTCCCACTCATGAGTGATTAATAAACTTGTTATTTGAATTCCAGCTTCAGTGCCAATCTCTATTTTGTTGGTCTAAGGACGCGTGGAGAGAGAAGGGTGACCCCTGCACCGGTGTGCCCCTTAAAAGGCACATTTTCACAATCGGCGCCCGACATGTGGTTCCTAATCGGAGACGCGGCCGTCCAAAGGAGTGGTCTTGATGGAATAGTGGAATATTGCTGAGGAGACGTCCTGCATGAGGAGACCCTTGTCTTTGCAGCCAAAGTGATTTTTCCGATTTTCTTGATTTGACCCTCTAGGTGTTGGCCAGCCCCGACTGAGGTATCTTTTGGCGTTTTCTTTTTTTTGCAGTGACCATTAGGTCAACCAAGAGTTTGGCAGTTCTAGGTTGGAGACTTTTGTTTGGAAGGTCACTGAAGCGGCACTCTTGTTTGCTTGGCAAAGAGTCTAGTTTTGTTTGTTTTGATTCATCCTTTGCAAAAGATAAAATCAGGTAGTGTGGAGATTTTTCTCTACTTTGGTATATCTTGGAAACTTAATATTTTACAAAAATTTGGTAGCATGCCTGTTCCTATCACACTCCATTGGTTGTGTTGCTGTCTTGGTGATACCAAAATGGATTTAGAAAGAAGTCAGCCGGCTCCCGCAGAGGGGACACCTAATAGGCATATGTACATTAAATACGGTATTTCTTCCATAATGTATAGTACACTCTGGAACAAATATACGAAAAAGGATCCTGATCTATTATGGCCAGTTAATGGGTCATTTGATTTTAAAAAGATTCAGTATGTAGAGCAGTGTTTGTTTAAGCATAAGAGTCGACAAGATATGTTTGATTGTGTACGAATGTGGGAGAAAGAAGTGCAAGAGAGAGTGAGGAAAGAAGAAGCTATAGCAGAAAAAGAACAGCGTAAAACGAGATATCAAAATGCATTGGAATTAAAAAATAAAGAGATGAAGGCAATAAAAGAAAAATAGGAAAGGGAGCGTCGTTTAGAGGTAACTGCCCAGTACCCCATTAGGCGCCCCATTTATCCCATACTTAATAAACCTCAGAATGACTCCATTTTGTTAGATCGACCTCTGCCCCCTTATAAATTTCTCTCTGCCTCTGAGGATGATATTTCTGAAGAAGAACATCTTTCTTCAGATGATAAAGACTTAGATGGGTGGCAGACTCGCTCTACTTTGACTACTGATGAAAAAGCCACTATCAGATCCGCTGCTCGCGAAGAAGCTAGTGGGACTACTTCTGCCCCAGACCTTGTAGCAATAGTTCAGCAGTGGAAGGATATAGAGCAGTTATATTTTGCAGAGAAGTTTACCTGGGAGGTAATACTCGGTTTTAGAAACGTTTCTAAAAACTTAGAGCCCACTGATATCAATTCTGATGATAAACAATTAAATTATGGAACTTTTCTTTTTTCAAATATACCTGATTTAATTAGGCGAGTAGTTAAATTAAGACATGATATACTACATTTAAAAGCGGAGCAAAAATCAGCTGGTAAAGTTAAAACTGCACAAACAATTCAGACCCCAGTGCAGAAAGAAGAAGTTTTGGGGACATACAATGACCCTAGTGATACTGTGGTTACTGTAAAACCGATGCGTGAAGCTGCGCCTTTGTATGTTCCTCCGAAGGGTGCGGGAACAAGTGCTGATAAAGATTCAGATGATGTAAAGGGATATTTTGTCTATGATTGGGTCTATACTCCTTGGAGTAGAGCAGCGGTTATGGCTCTTAAAGCTGCTTTGCCTAATCCACGGAAAAATCTGCATGCTTTTTAGAAAGAAGTGGAAGGAGCAATTAGCTCCTGTACTATAACTCTGCCAGATAGTGACATGTTTTTAGACTTATTTTGCCCCCTGATATGTGGAGAACAATTTGGAAAATAGATGATAATTTAGCCTATGGTGATACTTGAGTGCATTTAGAAGAAATAGATGCGGCTAGAGAGCCTGCATAGAAACCACAACAGGAGATATTAGATCTTCCCAAAGCTATTGTAACTAAGTTAAAAACTCTCATACCCCCTAAGAAAATAGATTGGACAATGTTAGCGTCTTGTAAACAGAAAGCGGATGAGTCCGTTTCTGATTTCTTTACACGAATTGAAGAGACATTCCGTGACTTTAGTGGGCAGTCATTGACAGATGACACGGGTAAGCATCTGTTCGTCGACAAATTTGATGCTACATGTTGCCAGAAATAGCTAGTCGCCTAATGGCCAGCAAAAGTTCATGGACTACGTCTTCCCCAGTCTCCTTATTGACTATGGCCCAGTATTATGAGCGTCAGGAATTAGAAGCTAAAGGCAAAGAGGATAGGAAGGTTAAAGACTTAAAGACGAAAGTTATGCTGGCTCAAGTATATGTTCCACCATTCAGAGGTGGTAGAAGAGGCGGACGTGCAGTATATACCCCTGGTGTACCCCCTTTCTCTCGATCAACTTTGTCTTCTGATCAGTGTGCTTACTGTAAAGAAATTCGACACTGGCGTTCTGAGTGCCCCCTTTTGCGAGGTCAGCAATATCAACGGGGTCGAGGAAATATGAGAGGACGCACAGGGAATTCAGGAAATAGGGGAGGAATAGGAACTCCTCCCAGGTTTGAGGCAGTTGAACATGGGCCAAATTTTTCTAATACTTTTGATAGACGAAATCAATATCAAATGTCAGATTATTCGGCTGATGGTTTTAGGGATTCTGATTATGCATAGGAATGCCTAGGATGGGGTAAGAAACTGGTTGTGGTCCCAGTAGATCAGAAAGGTCCTTATGTTGATGCAAATGTTTTGGGCTCTACTGATCGGTTTCTGGTTGATACAGGAGCTACTCGTAGTGCTCTGTCTAAAAAATTGGTTCCGAGGGCTCCCCTGTCTGGTGCAATGATAACATCGCTAGGATTCAATGGGACACTTACATCTAGCCCACTGTCCCAGCCACTTGCATTTGGTCTTGATAAATTCACTGCAGCATGTCCATTTTTGCTTTCCCCTACCACGCCGGATAACATTGTGGGTATCGATAAGCTCAAACATTTTCGTGCTACAATACGTTGTTCCCCAGAAGGTGTGCGTGTTATCTTAAATGATAACTATCCAATGGTTGAGAGGCCTTGTCTCATTAATGGAGATATTGCTCTGGCATCTTTACCTAGTACTTTATGGGCTACATCAGATACCGATGTGGGACAAATGGGTATTCCACCAGTGCATATTCAAGTGAAGGAAGGTGCTTCATTGCCTCGATTGCCCCAATATAAAATATCTCGGGAAGGCGAAGAAGCATTGATGCACATTGTTCAGGATTTGATTAGGGTGGGGGTTGTGGAAGAAGTCCCTTTTCACATTTGTAATAGCCCTATCCTTCCTATTTTAAAAAGAGACACTGACACTAAAATGTACAGACTCATTATTGATTTACAAGAGGTTAATAAAATTGTGGTGTCCCAATACCTGGTAGTCTCTGACATCACAACACTCCTTACTATGGTTCCTCCTACTGCCACTACATTTAGTGTCATTGATTTAAAGAATGAATTTTTTTAAATTGCTATTCACCCTGATAGCAGTTATTTGTTCGGCTACACTTTGAATAATAGATCATACAGATTCTGTAGAGCTCCACAAGGGTATACAGAGAGTCCTAGCATTTATAGTCAGGCATTGAAAAGGCAGCTTGATTCTTTTCCTGTACCGAAAGGGGTGGCTCTTATTCAATTTGTCGATGACATCTTGTGGTTGCCGATACCCCTGAACAGTATAAAGAAGGAACACTGTCACTATTATCATTCCTTGCCTCTCATCATCACAAAGTCTCTCGGAAGAAATTACAATTTTGTAAACAGCGGGTTACCTATTTAGGTCACCTCCTGTCTAAGGAGGGACTTGCACTCACACCAGATCGCATTCAGACCATTTTAGACGCACCTGTGCCCCGTACTCAGAAGGACGTCTGTGCATTGATTGGCCTTACTTTTTTCTGTAGGCAGTGGATCCCTAGCTTTTCATACATTGTTAAACCCTTGTTGGGCCTTTTGATTAAAGACACTCCGATGCCTCTCCCATGGACCACTGAATGCCAGAGTGCCTTCCAACAGCTACATCAAGCTCTTTGTTGTGCACCAGTATTAGGAACTCCAGACTACACTAAGACTTTTACACTCTATGTACACAAGAGGGAAGGTTATGCCCTCTCGGTTTTAACACAGACACACGGTGATAAACAATGTCATTGTGCATATTTCTCAGCTGTCCTTGATCCAGTCACCCGTGCGCTGCCTGGTTGTTTCCGAGCGGTAGCAGCAGCGGCTGTGTCCATACGTCAGAGTGAGGGAATAGTCTTGTCACATAGATTGTTTGTGTTAGTACCTCATTCAGTCGATGCCTTGCTAAATCAAACAAAGACACAGCATCTGACTAGTGCTCGCTTGACAGGCTATGAATTGACACTTTTGGCCCCTCATATCACGTTGAAAAGATGTTTGACTCTGAATCCTGCTACATTATTGCCACTTCCAGCTACCCAGTCTCAGCCACAAGAGCTACATGACTGTATATCCCTTACTGAAGAACACACAAAGGGTCGTGTTGACCTACAAGATGCACCTTTTTCTAGTGTTGATGGGGAATTGTGGGTTGATGGATCCTGCCTGAAATTGCCTGATGGCACTACATCTGCTGCTTATGCAATTACAACACTTCAGCCAGTAGTTGAGACAGCTCTATCCCACATAAGTCAGCTCAAGCAGCTGAGTTGATAGCACTAACAAGAGCATGTGAGCTTAGTACAGAGTTGCTTGTTAACATTTACACTGATAGCCAATACGCCTTTGGCGTGGCTCATAACTCCCGGCAACTCTGGAAAGAAAGAGGCTTTCTCACTTCACATGGGACACAAATAGTGCATGGGGAATTAGTACATAATCTCCTTACCGCCTTGACCTATCATAAGAAAGTAGCAATTGTTAAATGTAGCACACACAATAAAGTGACCAATAAAATAGGGGCAGACAATGCCTTTGCGGATCACCCAGCTCGAAAGACTGCAATGCAGAGAAGTACACATCTGTGTATGTAGTCAAATCACAGGCTGAACGTTGGCATGATGCCAGGCAAGAAATGCTGGACATGCAACAATCTGCTTCTGTTGAAGAATTAGAAGAATGGTATAAGGAGAGAGCATTGGATTATAAGGGCTGTTGGAAGAATAAAGAAATGACAAAATGGAAGTTACCCACAGCCTATTTATACCCTATGATTCACATGGCACATGGGCCGGCACATGTTGGATCATCCTCAATAGCAAATTAACTTATGCAAGTTTGGGATCACCCAGAGATTGTCGGTATGGCTAAGAAAATAGTCCAGTCCTGTCTGATCTGTCTCCAGTATAATCCTGGAAAAGGAACACAAACTCCAACAGGAGGGTTTGCAATACCTACTGCACCTTTTTAGGACCTGCAAATGGATTACATCCAGCTTGAGTGCTGTAACAACCTGAAGTATGTCTTGGTAGTGATTTGTGCCTTTAGTAAATGGGTGGAGGCATACGCTATGAAAGATAATACAGCTCTTACTACAGCAAAGGTGCTCCTAAAGGAGTTCTTTCCACGATTCGGCATTTACAGAGTTTTGTGGAGTGACAACGGACCCCATTTTATTGGGCAAATTGTTGATTACCTCATGAAAGGGTCGGGAATTAAGCAGAAGTTTCATGCTGCTTTTTTCCCCACAATCAGCAGGGCTAGTGGAACGTTACAACTCTACCCTAACATTAAAATTGGCCAAGATACAGGCTTCCATATCTTTGAAATGGCCTGATGCACTGCCTTTAGCATTGCTATCCATTAGATCAATCCCACATACACGATCTGGCCTCACACCGTATGAGGTGGTTTTCTGAAGGCCAATGAATATTTGGGGGATTCCTAAGCCACGCCCTATACATGATGTACCCTATGTATTGATGAATGACTATTTGTCTCAGTTGATTGACAGTTTGTCTTCTATTTATCAACAGGTTTGGAAGATTCTTCCAGACAGGTCGCAAGCTGAGGGCCACTGCTTGCGCCCCAGTGACTTTGTGGTTGTACAGTCATTCCAGAGGACCAGCTTCCTAGCACCGAGATGGCGAGTCCCTGAGCAGGTGCTGCTGGCTAACAGGACTGCAGTTTGAGTGACGAACTGAAAGAACTGGGTCCATGTGACACACTGTCAAAAAGTGTTGCAAGACCTAGTGAGCCCAGCTGCGTTGGCAGATCACCACGATATCCTGGATACCGAGAAAGAACAAGCTATGACACCTGAAGGAGCTGAGGAAGTCTTCCCGGACAACACGATCCATGGTACATCTCGATATCAGCTGCGAACCAGGAAGAAAGACACTTAGTTGCTGAAAAAGACTGTTTGAGCCACTGTCCTGGGGGGTAAAAGCCTGAGTTACAAAGGGGGGGGTAACCTTTTTTGTGACTACTAGTCTCAATCTCAGTGAAGAAACCAACGTCTGCCCAGGACCTTAGGGCACCATCTGTTTTGTCGTCTGACACGAGATGAACATGCCTAAGGAAAAGACACAAACTGCTGCAAGAGTCTGTGATCAAAAGAGCATGATCATTACTGGACTCACTATGACTGTTGTTATCGTTGCTATAATAACATGTATTGGAGAGAAAGTAGCTCCTGTCCGAAATCTACTGACTGCTACTATTCCTGTCCCCATTGAACACCACTACTTCACTCTTCCTTATCATGAGCAGAAACATAGAATATCCTACCTCAATAACACTTAAATTCAGATGTTGCACCATCCCACAATGCTACGAACATTACCACCTGCTGGGTATGTGGAATGATGCCAGCTCATCAGAAATAAGAAGGAACGCCTTTTAATCCCTTGCCGTTTTCACATAATGGCTCCTGCAGAACCTGGTTTGCACTATTGTGGGCTTCTCATATCACTAATATTACTAACTTTGATGTAGGAAGACTTAAAGCTCAGTTGAATAAAATCTGTTACCCTGATGAGGAAGGAGATCCACAAGCTAAAGGAACTGTATGGGAAATGGAGGAGTATTGTCGAGGAAATTCCTCCACGCATTTTGTTTTCCCCAACACTCGAACCATCAAGGGAAATGGGCCTTCTGTTATTGCTGTTACTAGAGCTCGAGCGGATCTTTGTGTGAGCAGTATTGGCAATATCCATGTGGGAAAAGGTGACTGTACTTCAGTGTTAAATATTACTGGAATGAACAATAGCAGTTATTTGTCCTCACACAACACCTATTTCATCTGTGGAAGTAAAGGTTATTACCACCTACCTATTGGGTGGTCTGGAAGCTGCTTTGTGTCCTTTTTACTTCCACCTGTGTTTTTGGCACCTGCATTCTACCATGAAGACTATAAACAGTATAAAGACATTTCTAAGAGCCGATTCAAGAGGACAATAAATCATGATGAGGTGGATCAAACTGATTCTGCACTACAGCAGTATATTGACTTTAATTTGGGACTATTCTTCTTTGTTGGAGCAGCCTTAAACAGTCGAAAGATCAGATGCTTGACACGAGTTGTAGAGGCTGTAACCAATCAGACAGCAATGGCGCTTGGAAATATCACAGAAGAACTACAAATTGCGAGAATTGTGGCGCTTCAAAATAGGATGGTGCTCGATGTCATCCTGGCTGACCATGGTGGAGCATGTCACATCATCGGGAGTAGCAGCTGCATTTATATCCCTGACCACGCCCCTTCTGTTTTTGATGCAATTTCCAAGATGCACAAAATAGCCACTGAAATCCCTCAGGATTTAGGGATATGGACTTGGACTGGATGGCTATGGAACATATTTTCTGTATGGGGATGGAAGCTGTTATCAGCCCTATGTATATTTCTTGCGATTCTTTTCACCTGTTGCCTATGTATTCAATGTGGCCCAATGCTCTGTTCCCTATGTATTTCTACTTGTACCTCTTGTATACTGACTAAACAAAATGTCTCAAATGTAAATGCTCGCTTGGCAATGGACCAAGAAATTACTGAATTAATGCACATAGATGTACATGATATCTTCCATGCTCCTTCCAAATCATAGAGATGTCTTCAGCCAATGCTACAAGGGTCTTCTGTGGAAATCTGAAATAATTTCTGTTAGCATGAGCTGAAGCCATCTTGGTTATGGCATCCATTTTGTTGGCTTTGTAATTCTCCCATCCCTGCTGCTCGTCTTTTTCCCTGCCTGTGCTGTCTATTTTAGTTGACTTCCTGACTAGGCTAAAAGCAACATGCATACTAAAGAGTTTGCAGCTGCCAGAACACCTAGTCTCAGACTCAACTGTCAATCTCTTAGTGCTGCCATAAGCACTTCTGCCTCCCCTCCCACTTTGCTGACTAAGTGATCTCCCATCTGCCCATGTTTGTCGGTAGTTATTCCTGTGTATGCTTGTACCTTCTATTTGTAACTACATGCTTACTCTGCAACAAACTCTGTATATAAGGCCTGTGTTATGTGACTTCAATGTAATACCTCAGGCAGCACTTGAGAGTGCTGTGTGGATGTAGTCCCACTCATGAGTGATTAATAAACTTGTTATTTGAATTTCAGTTTCAGTGCCAATCTCTAGTTTGTTGGTCTAAGGACCCGTGGACAGAGAAGGGTGGCCCCTGCACCGGTGTGCTCATTGAAAAGCACATTTCCACACATTTACCTGTGCAGGCAGAAGGAGTCAAGCAGCTGAAGGGCCACAGCAGGATTTCAAAAGACACTTGTGGCAGCCTGCATCGCAGACTAGGGTACTGTGTGTGTATTGAGCAAATGTTGTCTGTGGTGCCTGGCTGGAAAACAGGAGGGGCTCGTCAGCAATGAATATGTTTTACTTGCCGTTGAAGAGGCATTTTTTTCTTTGCTAATAACTTTTGGTATCAGTTGTGTAGTAGCACAAACCTGGCTCTTGTGATTGTTTGGGTTTCGGCTCACGGCGTAAAAGGACAGTCCTGTCCCAGGACCATTCTCTGACTCACCGTACGAGGTCTAGCCTGCCTCTCTCCACAAGTCTCGACATCAAGTTCACTCAGTCAGTCAATCCACTTTATTGGATTAATTAAAATCATAAAAGTACAAAACAAACAACAGTCATAGTCATCAGTATTACACCATCCCTTGTAATCCCCCAATGTGAAGTGAATCAAATTAAAGCGGAGCCTAATTAGGAGCCAGCGATGATAAGGCTTATTTACCATTGACAGGTAAGGTTCCATATTAATAGTTGTTTTTAACAAGGAATGAGCCCTAACTAAAGGTTTGCATAGCTCCTGTTCTTCTCGCCCTAGCATCAAAAAATTCTTAAAATTCAATTTTACCCACATCACATCCTCCTTCCGGATTTTATCAGGGTCCTCATAAAGTTCTGGCCGTCCTATTTTGGATAACATGCTTTTAACATACGATAGCCACTTAATTTTAGAGGACTTATCTAGCTTAACGCAGTCCCGTAAGATCATATGATTCAGGGTTAAATCAGGGTTTAGCCAAGTTTTGAGCAACGGAGCTGTACTCAAAATATCAGTAACGTAACCTAGCCCTAACTCCTGATGTATAGCATACGATGGGGTGGATTGTGGTACAGGCAGAAGACTCAGTAAGAATTTATTTTCAGCTATCTGTCTCCCAACCTGGTCTTTATAGCCCCATATAGAGGATCCATAGGCAGCAATGGCCAAACACTTAGCTCTATAAACCTTTAGAATAGCGCTATCGGTCTGGCCCCCAACCGCTGTGCAAACCCTAAAAGAGATAAAGAAGATCGTGTGACTCCGTCCTTTTTAACTTTTTGTTGCAAAACCCATGATGACCTGTCGTCAAAAAGGACCCCCAGGTAAGTAAAAGAGGACACGGAGGAAACTTCCACTCCATTACAGTAGAAGGGTTAGGTTTTTAGGTCTCGGCTGCGAAAGGCTGCACTTGCGCAGTCTCGCTCCGTGATTTAATGAGTTTGAGTGACTTTGAGAAGAGGGGCTTGCACCCGCCCCTCTTCTCTCCTGTTCTCCATTGTCTGGCCTCTGAAATGCTGGCCAGCCACTGGAGAAGAGGTCCAGTCACTCCGTTGAAGCCCCGTCCTTTTCGGATCGGGGGGCGTGTTTTTTGCGAGAAGTCTCAGGGAGGAGACAACAGCAAAACACGCCCCCCAATCCGAAAAGGACACTCCCTTCCTCCGAGGCATTTTCTGCTGTGCCTCGGAGAAAGGCGGTGGTGTCCCGGCGTTGCTCCCTCACCTGATCTCTTTATTCGGATTCAGCTGTTTGTGTGCTTGCTTTGGTGCGCGCTGATGCGTGACCTTCAGGGTGGGCAGGGTGGATGTGTTGTGTCATGCGCGGTTTAAACTGCACACACGACAAGCTGGGAACTAAATTTATGTGGCGCCAGACAGCAGTCTTTGCTTGCCAGTGCCAACGAAGCTGCAAGGTTAGGTGAGTAGGCACCGGCCGGCGGAACAAACACACGGGAGGACAGATTAGCAGGCCACTGGTTTGTTTGTATGCAATGCATTGCCTACAGACACAGTAGACCGCAGCTACTTATTTGCAAAGCTTGTAAGGATACATTAATCTTATGAACGGTCAGTCTACTCGTAGGAATTGTATTTTGAAAGCGACCAAATCTATTCCTTGAATTGTTATACAAACTAGATGAATGTGAAAAATCAAAAGGAATTAAGTACATGGATTTTGAACACACCTTAAAAAAAATTCAGGCAGTATGACACTGAAAAGGTTCCTGGTCGTTTAAATATGGCCGCTACGGATCACAAGTCTCGCCTATTGCCGATACAACTGTAACGAAGGCGTCATCCATGTAAAAAAAAAAAAAGTGGAGGAGTGAGCCCCATGACCTATTACTGGCAAGTAACGGAAGATAAGCCTCTGCCAAAAGTACCAGTGTCTTGGCCGGAGAAAAGCCGGTCCCATAGGAAACACGAGCGTGTGACCCTGGGGAGCCCCCTGCTTTACTGTTGTAGGCGTACCCTGTGTGACGTTTAGGTGAAGTCCCAATCGAAGACGGTTGGCAGGCTGCCGGGAGAGAGACGCCATTGCTGTTTCTTCGTCAAAGTGAAAGTGCTGCTCAGGGTGGCGGTAGGCTGCGTGGGGATTTATCTCCTTCCGCTCCCTTGACTGTGTCCGGGCGTCTCTCCGTCCTCTCGTTGCCCAGGGGCTCGGTGTAAGCGGCGGCGGACATGGCGTGCGGTGCCACTCTGAAGCGGCCCATGGAGTTCGAGGCCCTGCTTAGCCCGCAGTCCCAGTCCCCTAAGCGCAGGAGGTGCGCTCCGCTGCCTGGGTCCCCTGGGGGACATTCCCCGCAGCGGTGCGGACTGATGTCCCACGGTGACGAACAGCCCCAAGGAGCACCACCACCTCTGCCTTTCGTTGGGGAGCGACGCCTCACCCCAGGTAACCGCAGAGGAGGCTCAGGCCGGGTGACACAGGGAAAGCGACGGTCTCGGCATTGTTAAAGTTAGAGCTATTGGCATTGCTCATGACAATGCTGTTTCTTTAAATGTTTTAAAAACAAAAACATAAACAAAAATAATGTCATGAGCAATGCCAATAGCTCTAACTTTACCAATGCCGAGACCATTGCATTGTAAATGCTTGTTCTAGCTCTGTGACCTACTGACATAGTGTGTGACTTTCCATTATTCACGCTCAAGTCCAGAGAGTGCATATACACCCCAAAAGTATCTAAAAGCTGCTGCAGGCCTACCGCAGTGCAGGCTAAAAATACAGCGTCATCCGCATATAGGAGAATAGGGAGTAGGCAGTCTCCCACACGCGGAACATCCAGAGCTGCCTACAGAAGTGATTTATCCAGATCATTAATATAAAGAGTAACAAGCATTGGCATAGCCAATAGGTCTCGCTTTTGGGACCTTATAAGTGTTTAGCCACGCAACAGTTGCATAACTAAATATTTGTAAGGTCCCAAAAGCGAGACCTATTGGCTATGCCAATGCTGGTTTCTGTTTATTACTGCTCTGTAGTAATGGCGGCGCACGGGTGCCACCATTACTACATAGAAGTAATAAACATGAGGAAAAAAAACTGGCTCACAGAGAACATCAAAGCGGCCGTGCGGCCGGGAAAGTGAAAGTGATCGCGATCATGATCAAACATCAAAGCGGCCGTGCGGCCGCGAAAGTGCGGCGCGCGTGCCCGCGCACATGCACTGTAGCTCTAGGCTACAGTGGTAGCACTTTTTTGAGGCCTCACAAAATGTCTCGCCAGACCAGCGCATGCGCTGGGTCAGGTGAGACCTAAAAAGGAGGGGTGCCAAAATGCAACCCTGCCGGACACCCCTGCCCGATGGAAAAGATCTAGTGCAATCACCAGCCTGGGATATCCTAACCGAAGCCGTAAGATCTTGATGGAGATTAGCTAAAAAATAAACCAAACAAGGATCAAGTTCCTTTTCCAAAAAAATATTCCATAGCTGTGACCTGCTAACCAGGTCAAACGCAGAGGATAGATGCATAAATGCCATCCTCAAGCAACCCTCTTTAGCCATGGTATATTTGCCTATTAGTAAATACAGATTCAAACACTGATCCATTGTGCTCCTCCCACATCTAAATCCATATTGCATGTTAGATAAAATCCCCCTCTCATTTATCCGGTCTGTAATTTTAGTTAAGATTACCTTTCCTAAAATTTTCACAGAGGAATCAATAAGGGATATCGGTCTATAACACCGAGGATCCCCTCTCTGCCCCTTTTTAAAAATGGGAATAATAATTGATTTTTGACCAAGATGCCGGGCACCCTGCTGAACCCACTGCACCAAAAACATTGGCAAGGATTTTAGCCCAAAATTGAGGATTACTTTTAAAGAGGTCTGCAGGAACGCAGTCTGGCCCGGCGCTTTGTTACTAGCCGTATCTCTTATGGCTTTCTCAATTTCCCCCACATTAAACTCAATCGGCGCACTAACTTGATGGAACGAAGACCAGGGGATGCAATCTGATGCCCCCCTGGAGTCATAAGTAGCCTCAAAGTGAGCGAGCCCCTGGGCCTCTGTGATATTACATTCCTGAGCCTCATTATCCTCCCCACAAAAAAAGGGGTGTTTATAATAGACCAAAATCTAGAGCTGTCCCTTAACACCTCCACAGATAATAATAAATTCCACGCCTCATCCTTGATCTCTTTTTTCCGGCTGTGAAGTGCTATCTTATACTCCTTCCTCCACCTAGCTATCAATTCCCTATCACGAGGTTGTTTTTTCAGGGCTAAGATTAAGGAGCGGTGGGCATATGAACAATTCTCATCAAACCACTTTGGGCCACAAGTAATTCTCGGTTTAGTATTTATAGTTAGGTCACGACCTATCTGACTACAAATGCCCTCAAAGGATCTGAGAACCGCATCCATAGTACTTAAGGGGTCAGTGCAAGTTGTAATATTCTCTATACATTTCTCACACAGACCCTTGAGGAAGGTATCCGGGGTTACTTTAGCCCATCTAAGCCTCCTCCCCTGATCACGTGTTACCACCTTACTCGAAACCCAATTCCTGCCTCCTTTGCCCAGAGTGCCACAGGTGTTATCCAAAACTAAAATAACCGGATTATGATCGCTCAAAGGCGATTCCCGAGCATTATAACAAATAACCTTGTTCAGTAGCATAGGGGACATAAAAATATAATCTATAATGGTGTTTCTTGCCTTGGATTTGAACGTAGGACACCGATCCTGGGGGTTAGCAAAACTGGGTTCAAAAAGATCGGCATCAGTCAGAAGGGACGCAAGGCCCTTGCCCCGTGCAGTGTGTTCGAAGTGTGGAGTCATGGCATAATTAAAACCATACGGGTCGTCAATTAAACAGTGCGAATCACACAAGTGAATATTAAAATCACCCATGAGTAAAACATAATAAAAAGTGGATTGCTTTATCCTATATTCATTTAAAAAGTAATTCAAAGTACTTAAGTGCTGATTTACATAATCACACTCCCCCGAGTTGTAGAGGTTCACTAATAAATGCTTTGGAATATTTTGCTTACTAAGCTCCAATATCATACAGTAGGGAGAATCTATCTCTTGCCCTTTTATGGAGCCCATTACATCCAAAGAGAGGAGAAACATAAGGCCACCTTTTGCTCTGCCCGCTAAAGCCAGACATGCAGGTAAAAAATATGAGCTAAAACCATTCAACCAAATATTCTCCCCCCTGTCCCAGGTCTCCTGGAGGGCAATAATATCATATGTTTTTATATAGGATAGCCAGTTGGGGTCATTTCTTTTAGATCTTAAACACGCAATATTCCAGCTCAAAATTCTAAAATGAAGGATATAATTTCCAGCACGTTCATCCTTGCCCATTTCGATAGGACATGGATCAGGATTACAGTTCACATTACCCATATTAATACACTCAGATGTAATGGGACTTGCTACCCCTAAGCTTAAAGCTAGCTGGGGGCTTAAGTCAAACACAGGAAGAGCAGCAGGTTGGCTAATAGGTTTCTCTGTCACTGGTGCAACTAGTGGTGGCAGTCAATGACAGGCGTCTAAACCGGACAAAGGGGCAAATCTATTAGCTAGTTCAAGGTCAAAAGGTCTGCCTATGAGCCTATCGGGTATACTTCGGCCTGCCCCCCCGGCAAAGAAAAATAACTAGGTCTGTAAAAAAACACTAGAGGTAGGAGGGAGATTTCCCCACGATGGTACCCTTGCTTCCAGCTCCCTAAATGCTCCAGTAGAAGTCTAACAACATGCTCATTGTTAAAGTTGACAATTACACAGTCACCCCCCCATCCTTCATAGAGTGTCCAACCCAAGGTGCGCGTCTTGCCATTATCATTTGATTGCAAATATCCCAGCCCCGTACCCCAGCTGACTTCAGTTGTACTGTAAGCCGATGCATTGTTTTGGCCATTAGCGGATCAGTCGATTCTAACTACCCAGCATGTAGGGTCGGCCCATTCCTCAGGACCACTACCAAAGGGGCAGCGGCCGGTGGGAGATGTACTGCCCTAAAACCATCTTCGACTGAGCCATGGACCAAACCATTTTGCACGGCTGGGGGGTCTCGGCCAGACTGTCCCTGGGCCAGCGTTAATTGATTGCCTGCGCCACAATTGGAACAATTTTGTATAATATTAGTTTCTGATCTAGCCCAGGGTCTATTTCCCTCTTCCCTTGGAGTACTTGGTATTAACTGAGCAAATTCACTAGAGATGTTCCCTACCTCATCCATATAGCCACCCGAATCTACCAACCCCGCAACAGGATCTGTTCCTACTCTACCAATTCTACTAGAAGATGGGAGCCTAGAATTGGATGTTGAGGTAATGGGGGGGGGGGATTTTGGAGTTACAGGATTGCACAGTACATTCGTTTGATTTTCCGTCACCCTACCAATGTTTGTCAAAGAGTCTTCAATAGTAAGAAGATTAGGCGCAACATACGTTTCCAAATTAAACAATCTTTCTTCAATTCGAGTTAGCCTGTCAAGGATAGGGGAAAGAGATGATGCAATTAAGGCCCCCAATTTGACCCATAGAGCCTCAGAAGCTTCAGAGGAAACACTCAGTGGATCAGAGTTCAACGTACCAGAGATAGATGTGGTGGGCTGCAGTTCTGTTATCGATGGGGATATCGTAGTCACTGTCCAGCCATTCTTATTAGTCTTCTGCAATGTTGCAGTTTTCTGCCTTTGCGGCCCCCCTCCCCTCTTCCTTTTTGTTGATGGCTCCGGCATTGTTATCGTAGATTCCTTAATTTGAGTTTTAGATTTGGGCACAGACCTTGTAGCAATACGTGTTAGGGTGCCACTAGATGTACCTTCTCGGGCCAGGTCATCAGGAGGGGGACTATTTGGAACCTCCGGTATTGCATAAAAATCCAACGAGACATGCGAAGTCTGACTAGCACCTCCAAGTAAACCACAAGAATTAGTGCCTGCGGCCAGACAACGTTCAGGTGTACGAGCAGATGGCAGACCACCCAGTGATGATCTTTTGGTTTGCAAAACGTCTAAAGATAGACGACGCTCAGTCAGAGCGATCTCATGAGCTAAAACAGAGCTGGCCCTAATTAAAAAATGGTCCAAAGTCCCTGCCACAGTTCCCCCGATGGTGCAGGTCTACTCTTCCCCTCGCGAGTATTCATTTCGATCTAGGAACGATGAAACCAGAAGCCCAAAGTGTTAGTATCCCAAGGAAATGGCATAAAATGATTTCAAACAGACCTGGAGAACCGCTATTTTCAGACGGGGGACCCGGTCCGGCCTCGTCCGGTCTCTAACGGGCCCGCCCTTGGCCCGGGCTATGCCCGGCACGCGTCCGCGCGCGTCCCGCGAAGCGGGAGCTGCGAGCTGTTAAGTAGGCAGGCAGGTGATGATGTCAGGCTCAGGTGCGGCAATAGCCGGTGGGCTCCCTGGGACTTGGGAGTCCCTTATAACACAGCGTCCTCCTTGCTCTCTGCTCGCGATGCGGCTCATTGAAGAAATCCTCTTATTGCACAAAGTTTCTAAAATGTGCGCAAACTGAGCTAAGTCAAGACTGGCCCTTGCGCGGATGCTGACTCTGCTCTCTGAGTATTCTGAACAGGATGGAGGAGAGCTTCTAGTCACTGAATATCCCAGTGAGCTCCAAGAAGACTTCCTGCGGAGGTCTGAGGACTCAGTGAAGAGTAAGGCCTTGATTTAGATCTTGGCGATGGGTTATTCCATTAAACCGGTGAGGGATATCCCGCCCTCCGAAATATAAAAACCGTAGGAGACAATTGAGCTTATATTTCAGCGGACGAATCTGTCACCGTTGTGATGGAGTAACCCTGTCCGCCAAGATCTATAGGAGGCCTTAAGGGCGGACAGCACCTACTCAGCCATTCGATGACCAGTGAGAGGTCAAGTGAGAGGACCAGTGAGAGGTCAAGCGAGAGGTCAAGTGAGAGGTCCAGTGAGAGGTCCAGTGAGAGGTAAAGCGAGAGGTCAAGTGAGAGGTCAAGCGAGAGGTCAAGTGAGAGGTCAAGCGAGAGGTCAAGTGAGAGGTCAAGTGAGAGGTCAAGCGAGAGGTCAAGCGCCCTCTAGTGCTCCACGTCTGTGCACTTGATCACAGGGTCAGTGATTGAGGCAAAGAGCTCCAACTCAAGAGGAAGAGAGATGGAAAACACAAGCATTCCTTTTAATGGTAATAAATCCTATATTTATCGAAAGACAAAGGTCTCTCTCTGGTCTCTGGCGCCCTGGCTCCCTCCTGGCCTGGCCACAAACCCGGCCTCCCCCGCCCCCGCCATCCCCGCAGGTCGCAGCCCTGCACGGCCTGGTAAGCCCTGCTCCAACAGCGCGCAGCCGCGCTGATTAAAATGCAGCTCCCATAATTAATTTCAGATTGACAGAGTCAGAGGGTGCAATTATTTCTGCACATTATGAGACGGGGCGACCCGCGGCGCTGCTTCTATTTACAATGATAGAGGCGTGAGGTATAAAAAGATTTAAAAAAACTTTTTAACCCACTTAAATTCTTCCGGGCCACCGGCTCTGCGAGATCTTTGCTCCAGTGCATCCCATGTCAAGATCATACCTCCCTCCCCTCAACTTACCTTCTGAGGTGCACCCAATGTCCACCATCCTCATCCCAGCCATTACTAATGAGGTGAACCGCCCTTGAGAGAGCAAACACAGGGGGGGGGGGGGCTGAGATGCAAGCCCCGCCCACCGTATCCTGGCGCAATGACAGGGTGTGTCTTCCCAGCACCCTCCTGTGTGTCCTGTCTAGAGTGAGATGGGGACACCAGCAGCCGTGTTGAGGGCTTTGCCTGGCTTGGTTCTTTCTCATTCACGGAGTTCTGAACTCCTCACCTGAGGGGTTGGGGGAAGCAGAAGTCCAAAGAGGGAGCAGCTGGAAAAGTTTGGACTCCACCCCTGCACTCGGAACCTTGTGGTGCGTAAACAGTTTCATTGTTGCTGCTGTTTACTGTGTCCACAGGAATACAACGCCTCCTCGGTCACTTCCTGGTTTCAAGGAGAGAGTGACTCTGCTCCTGTGCAGGGTAGCGGAAGTTACGCAAGTTCCAGGTCTCATTTTCACCCTGGATCCGAGGGAGAAGCGTCGGGGTCAATGTTGCCAGATTGGGCTATTTCCGGCACAATTGGGTGACATTGTTCCCAATTGTGCGGGAAAAACCCATAACCGGCGGGTGGCTACTTTTTGGGCTGAATTAAAGCCAGTGTGCGCAAAATACTGGCTTGGGCGGCGCCGACTGTGGCATGCGCCTATCACAGTGGCGCGTCTGGGCTGGTGGTCAATGGCTAGCGAGCACTAAAATGATTGGAGGAGGACCCGAGTTGTCCCTCCCCCCAAACACACACGCTGCACATCACGTAATTGTAAGTGCACACACACACACACCACTTAACTTAGCAGTGGTGTGTCACGGGCCGAATTGTGGGTCCCCAGGGCCGTCAATCTTGTAGCATGCGAAAGCGCTACCAATGACGGCCCTGGGCATCATTCTTGGCCAGCCCCCACGGCGTGCAGTGCTTTCAAATGCATATGCGCGTGCCGCTCTTTTTCTTCATCAGATTCGGCGTCGTGCAGGTTCCTGCTGCTGACTGACGGTGGTGGACCGGACTCGCTGGACTGTGTCATCGCGGCCCGCTCTGTTGGTTATTTGATTGCTTCGAGCCTGCGAGACACAGTCCTCCTGCTGGTATAACATTCCTTATTGTCCCGCTGAGGTCCCCGAGTCTGCAATGGCCAGACTCTAGAGTCTCACTCGCTGCCTGGACGGACGACGGAGTGAAGACTTGGAGTAGCACGCTCACCTGACCCCTCACCCTACCCACGTAGAGTCGGGCTCGAATAAGGCGTGCACTGGGTCTGGGCTGGGCTGGCCGCCTGGCCTGTGTGCTGCTGTGGCTCCACGGTTGAGTGTCTGTCTGACCGAGAGACCGGGGTCTGGCCTGCAGTGAAGTGAGTCCACAAGTGTCTGGTGTGGAGCAGCGGCACAAGGTAGGACATTCATTATATTTGTAAGCGTTAGCGCAGCAGATCAGGGTCGCCGGCGCTGCCAGTCACTAGCATAGCTCAAGGTGGGCTTGGGTGGAGGCTGAGATGCAATGGCAGTATGCCACAGATAGGGAGAAAGTTAACCAGATCAGGGACACCGTTGGAAGGCGTTCACCGGGGAGGCTGCGGAATGCGTTCCTGACCACCCGGGCACCCACCCCTCCCAGAGTTAGGCCGAGCAAGAGCGGGGAGGCCCTTCCTGGAAGGGTCTCGTACCTAGGATCGCACACGTTGCGCTTACACTCTTCTGATAGAGGGACACCACACAGTAGTTCTTCGTAAGACAGTATACTTTATCGTTAGTTGTAAGGGATCTTTATGATCCGGAAGGCAGGTATGGAATTAGTGCCACAAGCGGCGGCGATCTCGTGATAGGGGTATGGGGGTAGCGGGACAGTCTTTGAGTCAGTGTCTCTGCGGAGTATCCTGCGCACAGCTCTCAATCCTCGAGCTGGTGGGGATGTTGCTTCTCTCGGCAATCTCTGCCGATTCTCTTGGAGGAGGGTGCCGCGAGTCACTCAGCAGGCACAGGTGGTTCGTAGTTCGGGGAGCCGCGACAGCGTCAGCAGGGCTCAGATGGTTCAGAGTTCGGGGAGCCGCGACAGCGTCAGCAGGGCTCAGATGGTTCAGAGTTCGGGGAGCCACGACAGCGTCAGCAGGGCTCAGATGGTTCAGAGTTCAGGGAGACGCGACAGCGTCAGCAGGGCTCCGATGGTTCAGAGTTCGGGGAGCCGCGACAGCGTCAGCAGGGCTCAGATGGTTCAGAGTTCGGGGAGCCGCGACAGCGTCAGCAGGGCTCAGATGGTTCAGAGTTCGGGGAGCCGCTACAGCGTCAGCAGGGCTCAGATGGTTCAGAGTTCGGGTAGCGTTATCGGTTCGGGGAGCGATCGAGCCGCGACCAGGTCAGCAGGCTCTCGTCAGTCCAGGTCTTCTCTGCCTCCCGTCCCTTCCGCACCCCTTGTTATACTTCCCCTCCTCTTTGAAGTCCGGAGTCCTCCGCGAGAGGGGTCTTGGTGCCTGGGGGCGGTGTGTCGGGGCTTCCTGTCGCTCGGCCCTTTGATCTGTTCAGGGGGGTCCGGGAGGGACTCCAGACACCCAGCAGGCGAGGCGGCCGCTCACTGGGGGCCTGGTGGCCGATCGAAACCTTCCTTGGTGAAGAGACCTGAGGTGTGACAGGGTCGGCGCCTCTCGGTCTGGCTTGGGGGGTTTCTCTCTCCCTCGGCCGGGCATGCGTGTTGGGGTCTGGCGGCCATCGGGATGTTGGGCCATGGTGGCCAGAAGTCTGTGACATCGAGGATCGGTGCGGTTGCAGGGTGGCTTGATGGTCGGGAGGGCCCACGCCACGAGGCCGGTCTCACAGACACCAAGCAGTAGGTGGTGCAAGTCCCATCCCAATCAGAAGGCCAGCTACTAATGTGAAAGTAGCTTGGGCAGGCACTAGGCAGTGGCAGCAAAAGAGGTGAGCATGGTCCTTGATGCTGCCACGGGCCATGCCCATCGGGTAGGCATGCAACAGTTGGTCCGGCCAGTAAGGCAGGATGCGCTCTAAGCAGTCTGTCAAAGGGGTATGTTGCAGTCGTGGCTGTGGAATCACCTTGGGTGGGACACCTCCGCGGCCTCTCGCGTAACGTTGCGGCCCCCCCACAGGTGACAATTCAAAATGCCAATGCACTCTCATTCTCAGGGGGAGGCGGCCCAGGAGATGGGGATCTATGCCTGGCAATCAGGAAGGGGCGGCCAAGCACAAATTCACTGCAGTGATCGTAGCCAAGTGGGGCAGTAGATTTTTAAAGACCAAGATGACCCTGTTCAACTTATTTGAAAAAGAGGCCATTGTTGGCTAGGAAAATGTGAAATATTCTCTTGTGTTTAATTTCTTTTCCGCGCTTTCCCATGTTGCAGGTCCGTTGCTAAAACGTAATTTTCAGGGGGTGTCAAGCCCACAATATTCTTAGTCTGTTGCTAAGGTATAATACTCCATGCCACTTCACTCCACAGACCAAATGTATAAGTTTCCATTACTTATGTATACAGTTTTAATATGCATGTTTCCCTGTGCATAAATGAGTACCTTAGTGTGATTGGGCAAGGACAGGCGACCCGGCGAGGCCACTTTCAGAACAAGTCTAAAGCAAAATGTGTTAAATGTCATAATACACATGGTAGTAGATCTGTTATGTTTCATTGGTTGCAAAGTCTGCATTTTCTGGGGTGAAGGCATCTGCAGAGGTGCCCAGTAAATATCAGGGAATAATAGTTGGTAAGAACTCTGGAGGTTAAAACATTTGTTGGAGAGATCTCGGTTTTTGTGTAGTCCCAGATCTGAATCAAAGTAGTATAGAAGGTTAATGTGTCTCCTGCAAAGCACCTCATGTTGTATGCAGATGACAGATTATTTTTTTAATGTAGCTAGGTTAGTGGGCTACTGCTTTGAACACAGATCCTTTTGTTACTTGCAGTTCATAATTAGTAAGCCTTTTAATATTGCACAGTGAGCTATGTAGGATATGTGATTGCTACATCTTTTAACCATCACTGAGTCATGCAACACATCTTGTACAATGATTTACACTCTTGCATGAGTGACCATTTTTCAATGTGTATTTGTATTGTGTAATGTAATGAATAATTAAGGCATTGAGTTCTACAGACTTTATTAAAATACAATTTAGAGGGAGCAGTAAATTGCACGTAACACTATTTCTGCCTTTCTTAATCTTTGTGTTGTAGTACTGTAATCTTAGCAGTGCCTGTTTCACGTTACAAAGTCACAGTGAGGACTGGTCTTAAAAATGAGTAGCATTAAGGCAGGGGCCCAGTTAACTCCCTCCCACTATCTGTATATTGAATAGAATGTATATTTGTTCTTAAAATTGTTTCTGATGACTATTTCTGCATAATATGAGATTTGCTACTTTGGGCTGGTTTTGGGCTGAAACTGGTCTGCGTTGGGCTGGATTTGGGCTTATATTTGAGAGGCTTTGGGCTTGGGATGGGTCTCAAAATCTGGCAACATTGTTCGGGGTCCCTGGGGATATTTATTCTTTGAGTCCCATGAGGTGAGTACTTCCGGCGGAAGAGGCGGTGCTTTGACACTGCTGGGAGTTTGCTCTTTTCTGGCACCTTGCCGAGTCATGATTATGCGACAAATAATTCTGTTGTCATTTTACAGTATTTGTTTTGATGACAAAATGGAGAAACATTGATCCAAGAAGAAGCGTGTGTCCCCGCCCTTTCAAGTTCTTCCAGGTGCCCGCACCCAGGAGGTCGAGGCAGGGAAGAGGTAGTGATGAGGGAGAGGGAATCAGGAGGAATATTTGCAAGACTCTGGCATCTCTTAAGAAGAGCAAAGACGTACAGCAGGAAGGCCCCGATCATGAGATTTATACTCCGGTGCATCAGGGTCTGAGGACAGCAAGGAAGCAGAACAGCCTGGGGACAGGAAAGGGCAGTGCTTAGTTTCTAAACAAATAAGTGCCAGGGCCCTCGTCAGGCGACCCCTGCAGCTGGCATCACTCATTGCCCCTGCCGGCGCTGCCAGTGACAGTACCAACACAACTACTAACCATCACACACCTACCAGTGTGACACTCCAGACCAGGGATCTCCAAACGTTTCTGTAATGAGAGCTACTTCTGACCAGTGAAAATCGCTGTGAGCTACTGAAGGCCGAGTAACTTACGCATTGTTACCAGACACCCCCTAGCTCAGCTAATTGACTTTAAACCTAATGTCCAAGGAGTCCGATACTATTGTTTGAACAAAGTACTGTGACTAGGGGTACTATGATAGGGTTGCCATGTGAGTCAGTAAGTGCATGGTCTGTGAAGATGTATGAACATGTGTGAACGAATGGAATATATATGTATGGGGACTGAGAGCTGTGTTGTATGTACTTGCAGCACAGGACATACTCTTTGCCATATGTGGCACTGTTACATGTACAACACAAACATACAACAATTTGTCTTTAAATGGGAGACACAAAAATGTTCTGCAAAAATGTTCATAATAAGGAAAAATTTTCTGCACTTGATGGAACATTTTCTGCACTTTAAATTTCTCCCATTTAAGGAAAATGGCTGTTTTTTCAGTCAACCAAAGGCCCTGCAAAGCATTATGGGACGAGATTAGCAGTGTGCTGTGAATATTATAGTATCCAATATCAAAATAATTCAACAAAGAGCTGCAGTTCAACTAGTCGTTACTGGGTGTCCCTCACGAGTCAAATGCAAAAGCATTTGACTTGAGGGACACCTAGCAACGACTAGTTGAACTGCAGCTCTTTGTAGAATGATTTTGATCTTGGATACTGTAATATTCACTGCCCACTGCTAATCTCGTCCTATAATGCTTTGCAGGGCCTTTGGTTGGGATTGTATATTTGCCCATAACTGTGCTTGGGGTGGTCCTAGGAGGAAGGGGCCACCACTGAATCGTTCAGCATGATGTGCTCTTTCTGTTCAAGGCATCTGCTTGGTCCTCCCCCTAGGTTAGGGGGGACCCCAAAATCATCACCTCTCTCATTGCCTGATATTTTTCATTTTCAAAGTTCACTTTTGTGAATTGGTTATATGCTTTTTAGCGTGTCACATTGCTTTATCAAAGCAGTTGTGGGTGCAGTTTAGTAGCTGACTCTGCTACGTGGAGGAACTTTGCTTGAATTCCAGGGTTTTAATGGAATGCGCAATGAACAAATCTCCACAAACTGGAGTTAATTGCCCAGGCCTATTAACCAGCCCATACACTCACAGTTCATTGACCAGGCCTATAAACCAGACCATACACTCACAGTTCATTGACCAGGCCTATAAACCAGACCATACACTCACAGTTCATTGACCAGGCCTATTAACCAGACCATACACTCTTTGTGATCGGCACTGCAGAGGCGTTCCACTTGTCTTCCACCCTCACCTTGGGCTTCATTACAGCTTGTAGTAGATCCAGCCGTCTGCCTGCAGTCCTCTAAGTCTCAGAAGGCCCGTTCATGTGTGTCAATTTCTCCCAACAGGGTGCGTCAAACTCCTGCCGATTCTGACATTCAAAGTCTCTGAATAACAACCCTGAAGACTTCCTGTTCCTCCAGCATGGAGGAAGCTGTGGCTACGTTCTCATCAAAGTAGTTTTGAAACTTATCCCTAATCGTGTCACAAAACTTTGGATCTTCCAAGTTGGCAACTTTTAGGTGCCAGCTCGGTATATTTTTAGCGAAAGGGGGTTGTGCTCAGATAATCCAGCGTTCGTAATGAACTGAAGCAGGTTGGGCGAGCATAAAAAAAGTGTTCAGTTGGACATGGAGTAATAACGTTCCTGCGGGTGATGATGACACCATCCATCTGTCTATAGACCCCAGTTACGTTGTCAGGTGGCACATTTTCTAGGTAAGCGGACAGTGGGAGAATGCCCTAGGGTTGGATGGGAATGGTCCAGATTGGCAATGTAATTAAAATTCCCTCCAATATGGAGCGCTCACAGTAAAAGGGGTGCCAACCAGGCGCGGCTGGTACAGGTAACAGCAGTGGGGTGGGTGGGGCGAGGGCGGGGCAGTTGCCATACGAAGGAATAGGGAAAATAAAATAAATAAGTAAAACCACTTGCGTTGCTCTCACCACATCACTGACTTGGCGATGCGGCGAGCGCAAGGTAAGTGGTTTTATTTATTTATTTACTTTATTTTTCCTATCCAGTCATATAACGACTTCCTCCCTGTTCTGCTCCGCTCCGCCCTGCCCCACCCCGCCCCACTGCCCCACCACTCTTACCAGTACCGACCACGCCTGGTGCCAATACAGGGGACAACAAGTCAAGAAACAGGGACTGGTCAACATTGGGCACATATATATTAACAAAGGAGACCATCCAAACGGCCTTGGCTAATTTAGTAGCACACATCAGGACATGTTACCTGATAAGAAACAAAAAGTCATACCAAAATGAGCGGTCCCCTAGCGAATGCCGAGAATGTGGTATTAACTCCCAGACCATGCAAGCATCTACAGCGTCCAGCCCCTTCTTTAGCATTTAAATGAGTCTCCTGAAACAGCGCTGTAGGTATCCCCCGCCAGGGTAGTAGACTTGCACTTTGTAGCTTTTAACCATATTATTCAAACCCCTCCCATTCCAGGATAATCATTTGTATGCATCAGCTCTATCCCATCCTCTTCATGCATTTTATGCCAGCCACACCCTCTCACGCAGTGTACTAATGCCTGGTAGTATTGTCTGTGGGCTGACCTGAGGCAAGTCATCACGTTGGGCGGTGTCTCATGTAGAAACAGACTTGGATCCTGTGTCGGAAGCACCAGACGTAGGTCCCGATTCTGGTGGGCTCTGCCCGGAGTCCTTGGTCGTGAGTTTATCAGCCGTCTCCACTGTACTATGCCTGTCATGTTGCACCTGCGTGCTCGTGTGAGTGATGCCCGGCCTCCTCTGGGTTTGGGGTCGCATCTGGGGTCTTCCAGTGTTCCCATGCCCTTGAGTTCAAGCAAATCCCACACCTTACCTAGATTAGAAAAGGACCTGGCACCCTGGGCAGTGACAACTCTCAAGCGTGTGGGGTAGAGCATGCTGTATTTGATATCCAAGTTCCTGAGTCACTCTTTGCCTTCAAGAAACAACACTCTCTGCCTTTGTACTGCTAATGTGAAATCAGGAAATATCATCACTCTACTGTTGTGAACACACACACCCCTTAGATCTCTGGCACAACACTATAGGACGAGGTCCTGGTCTCGTAAATGCAAAAGGCACGCCACAATAGGACAAGGTGCACTCTACAGGGGTACTGGGCAAGCTGGTACTCTTTATACCCGTTCCAGGGTGAAGAAAGATGACAGGCCATATGGGGCTAATACTCACCGTATCCAATTTTCCGGGAAAGCAACCATGTCTGTTCCCTCCATCCTCTCCGACATTCCCACAACTCAGATATTGTTTCTGCGGGCTCGACCTTCAGAGTCATTTGCCCCGGCCTCCAAGATTCTGATCCTTGCACGGACCTCTGCCATCTACGTCTTCAGTTCTACGGTGGTAGGGATCATCTCTTGCCATGTAAATTCAGTGGGTGTGATGCGCTCGGCCAGGTTACGATGGTCCGTCAGGAGCAGGCCAAAGTTCACCTTCACCATATTGATTTTTGTTTCTGGGTGACTTTGAGTCTTTAATAGCAAGTAAGATAGCGTCCAGTTTGACCTGTGGGACCAGCACCATCCCATGACACTCAACCTGAGGCGCAGGGGTGCCCCCCGCCTCTGGCACTGGCACCTCCTTCCATTGGTTATAGAGTGTCATGGTGTTAGATGAGAGAAATGAAGGGATAGCTCGGGCACCGTGGGTAATAGAAACACTCAGAGTATTCCTAGCCCGAGGCTGCAGAGCTGCACCACACACATCCCCGCTCCTTTATGGTCCGCAGGTAACCACCCAGCGCAACCAGTAGATATCGGGGATCTCCTGCTGCAGAAGACAGGTGGGGGCTACAAGCAGCACAAGCAGTATGGGGTGGAAATAGTCAGGCAATGGCCTTGCCAGCCCCACTGTACCTCCTTGACTCATTCCCTAAGACACACTGTAAGGTTGGATCTGGGGCCCTGTGCTGTGTAGTAGCTCAGCGGCAGGGGGAGGCCCCGCTTCACAGATCAACTGTTCATTCAGACCTCTCAGGCCTAGGGATAGTCGGAGGGTAACAAAGTCATATGCACCAAGGAGTGGAGGTGGTGTTTTTCTAATCTGTGCCTGCAGACGCCCAGGTACAGAGGCCCGCCTTGCCCTTAGGTTCCAGCGCGAATATATTGGACCCCTGGTGGCCCCGTCATCCACAGCAATCAACTGGGACCCAATATGCGCTCCCCCTCACCTGCTGTCACCAGGGATGCTCCTTCAGGGTCTGCTCATTCCACTTGTGGCAGTGTGGCTGTTCGGCTCCCCCGCTCCCAGTGCCGTTCTCTCAGCTATCCCTTCGAGCCCTGCAGTTGTGTTTGGTCATGCCTGATGTCGGGCGGGGGTTGTCCTCTAATGCATGTGTGGGCTCCTGGGCCAAAATCCTGCTGCTCACCGAAGTCTCAGGCCTCTGTACTAGTGAGACCGGCCCTGAAAAGGGCCATTTTGCGCCAAGCATCCGATGCGCGGTCAGTATCCCTCAATGCCACCGGTCGGCTAAATCCATTCCCAGGCCCACATGGCCCACTTTAGTTATCATAATCGCTTCTTGTGTCTTCCAGGCCACATCCGAGTAAAGTTGTGTCCCATCTGTAGCTGTAGGAAACTGGGTTTTTGTTGCAATACCCCCACTTTTTGCCTGGTATTTCATGCAACTTTGACTGCGGTGTACTGGGTTCCTTCTTACCAGGTCCCCAGTACCAGTGTTCTTTCCCTAAAAATGCACAATTGTCCGATATTTGGCAAAACCTTCAGCAAAGGCTGCAGGACTGTAGCACGATTGTGCCACCCAAAGGGACCCCTCACCAAGCACATGCAAGACTGCCATTGCAGGCTGTGTGTCTTGGTGCCGACAAAAGTGAAAACATGACATGTCAATCATCCCTGTGTGCCATGTCCCCTATCACTGCAATTGATATTTTTAAGTCACCCCTACTGCGGGCCCTAAGGCAGAGTGCTTAATATTGTATGTGGGGTATATCTGCATGAACAGATATGTCCCTGTGCTGGTCAGTCCTATCACTGCCAGTACAAGTGACCAGGGAAGCCATTGATGGAGTGGGTAGTGCAAAATTTTGTATACCTCCTATATTTTGCATGAAAATACTAATTAAATAATGTATTAACTAGAATACTATTAAATGAGTTTACATGTTTATTAACCAACATTATTAATATCGAAATTACACGTGGGATTTGCATTTGCTTGGCTAAAATAACCTATATAACTAAACTTTGGACGCATATTAACAGTTGTATATGTGGTAAATAGAATACTGCATGATATATGTTGCTTTTATAATGTTGCCCAAGAGGAGGACCGAAAAGGTGAATATAATGGCTCTAAATGTTGCTATAAACTATATAAATACAAGCACATAGAGGGATTAGAAAGGGATTAACATTAAATTCATTATTTCTATGTATTAATTACTCTTTTGTGTTTTTTTCGCTTAAGTTAGCATTTGGGCCTAAATCCAAAATGGCCGCTGACACCACACGACGAAGTGGACACAGTTCCACGAGGCGCGGAGTGTGCTGCACATGCGTGAGAAATCTCCTAAACCTCATCACGACCTCTATACACTATGTACCCGAACAAGGACAGAGTGGGATACCAGCCAAGACTGGAGAACAATCGACCGTACAGTAAAACCGGAACAAGCCGACTTTGGTCAATCCTATGACCTCACCCCTTGAACTGAACTAGAAACTCATATTTGACATCGGACGATCTCAACCAGCCAATCATGATTGTCCAAAATTATAAAATTGTATCTTCTTGACTACATTTTATTATAAAAGAAGTAGTAGAATAGAGAGAGTAGTGAACTTGTGGTGTTCGTGTCGCTCTTACCTTTGGGTCACGTTGCTTTGCTTTGCGCAACCTCCTGAATCCTTGAAGGTCTGGATGCTGCCCGAATTATCTGATGACTGCGAACTTTGCCCAAATCTACGGGCTATGATAGATGCTTGCACGTCTCTGGTCCTTTGTCGATCTGTGGGACTGTAGCGTGCCGAGCTAAGAACTTTGAGCTTTGGCTTGCTTTTGGACGATTCATGACAAAATTATGCAGAGCCAATTAATTTGAGGACTACAAATAGCCATATTAGGTAAATATGATGTTCTGCAATTTACTCAAAATTTGATATAAACTTTCTAAACTTTGACGAGACAAATGCGAATTAATAACATTATGAAATTTTAGATAAACAATTATTGATTGACGAAAATTCATGAGTTGTGAGTTTCATTTAAGAGATAGATTCTGAAGTCTTAAAATGTGCTTTAGCTGGTTCTAAATCACCATCAACCAATCGAACTAATTTGGTCCATTGACCGAAGTGGGAGGAGTGCCTTGATGTTTTAGGATTAAGGATCTGTAGGTGAAAGGGTGTTAATGTATATTTTGTAAATTACTTTTCCTTTCCTATAGGTTATAAGGTGTTTCCCCCATATGTCTGGCGCTTGAATCACTCATCCCTCCTGTGTGTGCAGACCAGTATGACATTAACGTGTGAGTGTTGGTGTTATGGGCCCCACCAATGACTGCATGTGTGTGGAAATTTAGCTTGTAACTGAACATTATCTGCGCCATCTTGCCTCTCCCCAGCGCTACGCACAGCGAACGCACGGCCGCCATTTCAGGCACCCCACTCTCTCCCCGCTCATTCTCGATCGCCAGCGCGTTCCCCTGGCGCTGCGAGCATCCCCCGCGCGCCGGCCACCCCCGCTCTCTCATACACGGGCCATAAACCCCCTCATTCTGCGCGACCCTGCCATGGAACCACATCCCACGCCTGACCGACATCCCATACATGGTCATGCCTCTCTTTGATAACCCCCTTCCTCTGCGCCCCATTGTCCGAACCGATCCCAGGCCATCACCTAGCCCTGCGGATGCAGTTTATTGCCCCTACTGTAAGGGAAACACCCCACATCAAAGGGATTACAGTGGATCAAAGCCCCTACCCCCTGAGACCCGGCCGGTTGCACACATTCCCGGGAATTGGCGGAATGTCCAGCTGCGTGATAGCCATCTCCTACTGTAGATGGGGTGGGGACTTCCACTGTAGATATGTGTGGGAACGAGCTCGAAGTGGGGATTCTGAGGATCTTCTTTCATGTTCCAAAACAATCTCAAGAATGTGCCATGTATAATAAACCTGCAATAAAGTCATAAACCTGTGTATAAGAGGCCAGGCCTCAGAGATGCAGTTAGAGCACCTCGTGACGATACCTTGCTGTCTGATCTGATGTGTTCTGCTCCGACAGAATAAAACTTTGTTTCCTGCCTTCCAGTCTCCGGCGCCTGCCTCTTTCATTGGTAAATTATCGAATGGTATGAGAGGCGATTACCGCCGGGCAATACTTGAAGGGTTATCGACTGAAACTGCCGCTACCATTTAACAATTGGCGTTCCTAGCGTGGGGCCCATCAGAGACACGTGGATCCAGTGGGAGAGGTCCTGACGACAGAGTGAACGACTGCAACGATCGGGAGAGCTCCTGCCCAATAGACCCTCGTCTGGCAGCCGATCATCCGAACTTCACTGGTTCCGAGCAGACCTCTCTCGAGTGATCTACGGTCCTGACTGGGAACCATCAGGAGTGCCGCGGCAAATACGGAGAGTAGAGGACGATCGGGCGTTGGAGGCGGAAGACGAGAAACTGTCCACGCGGTCCGGGTAAGGTCGTGATACACGACAAATTGCGAAATAATTGATTGATTGTTTGAAGTTTTGAAATACTAGTATTGCTCATTGATTGTTCTCTTTGAGATATTCGCTGTCTACAAACGGGGAGGAGTAGAAATACTCTCTCTCTCTCCCTTTGCAGATAGTGAAGGGTAGGTAACGCAGACTTTTGTCCCCGTTGTAACCCGTCGTGCCTATCTTTATCTCCCCATTGATTGATTGATTGATTGTCCGAACACTAGTTGTTCGATATTGGTTCTTTGGAGGTATTCTCTGCTTACAAATAACGAGGAATAGAGATATTCTGTCTAGTCTTTGCAAGCAGTGAAAAGATAGGTAGTGCTGACTTTTGTCCCCATTGAAACCCGTCATGCCTATCTTCTCCCCACTGATTGGTAGTTGGTTCTGCCCGGACCGCTTATTAGAGGTGGACCATCCGGCTCCACTGGAAGGCACCCCTAATAAGGACATGTTCACTAAATATGGACTAGTCGCCATAGCTTATAGCAAGATATGGCATAAATATACAAGGAAGGACCCCGAGAGTCAGTGGCCACTGATGGGATCCTTCGACGACCATAAGATAGAAGTGCTAGAAATGGCTCTGCGTAGCAATAAGACGACGCCTACTATGCTTGACAGTATCGGCATGTGGCGCAAAGAAGCAACGCAACGGAAAAAGAGAGAAGAAGTAAAGGCAGAAAAGGAATTACGAAAGGCAGCTCACCTTGCCGCTAGAAAGTTAGAAGAAGAAATAAAGGAGAGAAGGGAAACTAAACTAAGACAGGAGCCCGAAACCTCAGGCCAGTACGCTGTTAGGACCCCCTCTATGCTCTACCCTGAGTTGTCCTCTAAGCAACGAACGAATGACGAATTACTATTAGGTCCCCCAATCATTTACATGCCCCCTCCATACGCACCCTCCCAATCGGTAGTGCAACACCCACAACCCCCAAACACGAGCGAAAGCAGTACAGGGGCCTCGGTCCTCACGGCCTCCGCGCCGGCCGAGCCTCTTGTACTGAACACAACGTCGGCAATGACGTTGGATGACCCTGAGATAAGAAAGAAAGATTCCACCAGAATGAATCGACTAACAAAGGATGAACGAGCAGGAATCGACAAGATAGTAGGGACACTGGTGGAGCGAAAGGAAAGTGAGGAGTATATAACAGATGTGTATAACTCGTATGCCGATAGCCGCAGACGACACTTTGTCATACGACTTTGTTACCACGCCCTGAATGCATATGAGGATAGGTACCGCGATAAAGGTCCCGAAGGCTTAGCGGCCCTATATAGGAAGGTAGACATTGGGGAAGAAGGAGAGGGCGATGTGACGAACCTCTTCACTCGTACACTCGAGGTCTATCGACACCTTAAAGAACACAGGCAGACAACCAAAACAGAAACCCCCATAGCGACTAAGCCCCAGGAAGGAAGGACTGATACCATGATGCCCATCAAAGAGGCCGCCCCCTACTGGGTCCCCCCACGAGGTCAGGGAACACATGACGACATCAACCACCAAGATGCGAAGGGGAGGGTTGTATATAATTGGGTCTACCAGCCATGGGACCGACAAGATATTTTGACCTTTAGAAAGACTCTACCCGACTTAAGAAAGAACCCGACTGCCTTCTACACCGAACTAGGTACAGCCTTAGGCTCAACAATAATGACTTTAGCAGATATCGACTTGTTCTTCGGATTATGTCTGCCGGCTGATGTGTGGAAACAAATCTGGAAAGTTGACCACGCTGAGCCGTTCGGATATACCTGGGTACAACTCGATACCATAGATAAACAGCGAGAACCAGGGCAGAAACCCCCGAAAGCCATATTAGAGCTCCCAGACAAGATTGTACATAAGTGGAAGACTCTAATCCCAGAAAGAAAGGTAGATTGGTCGATAGTGACGGCTTGTCACCAGAAACCCCAGGAGGATGTGTCTGAATACTTCTCTCGGTTCGAGACTGTGTTTTCCGATTATAGTGGCCAGGACATGACCACTGCAACCGGACATCACCTCTTTGTCCAGAATTATGTGAAGGGTCTGTCACAAGAAGTTTCCCAGAAGCTGCAGACCAGCGAGAGTAGTTGGGCAGCCTCCAAACCCGCAGCTATCCTCCAGATGGCCCAATACTACGAAAACCAAAAGAATGAGAACGATAGGGCGTCAGAAAGGAAGAAAAAGGAACTGAAGGAGAGGGTAATGGTAGCACAGTTGCAAGGGGTGACCATAGGAAGAGAACCCCCGAAAGGGAATTACCAACCAGCCGCCCTTAGAAAGCTACCCCCTAGAGACCATACCCCTGCACCCTACAACGGACGGAGAGACTTAGATGGGAATCAATGTGCGTTCTGTAGAGGGTTCGGACACTGGAAATCCCAGTGCCCGGTCCTTCTGGAAATGAACAAAAATAGGGACCCCAGAGACACAGCATATGACCCCAGAAATAGAGGACAGGGACGAGGGTACACGAACGACGCCATCAACGACAGGCCAGGCAGACCAAACACCTTTGATCGCCCCCGACAAAACCAGTGTCAACAGTCCGACTATGAAAGCACCCATGAGTTCGCATAGGACCGCCAGGGGCAAGGGAGGGATCCAGTCGAACTCCGTGTTGACCAGCAAGGTCCTTACGTCACTGCTAAGGTCTTGGGCACAAAATCTCCATTCCTGGTAGACACTGGGGCGACGCGTAGTGCGTTATCTAAACGACTGATTCCTAGGGCACCCTTGTCTGGCTCACATGTAACCTCAATAGGCTTCGATGGAACGCCCTCCACTAACCCCTTATCAGCACCAATCTCCTTTGACTTAGAAGATAACACCACTGACACGACCTTTCTGCTCTCCTCCAACACCCCCGATGCTATTATGGGACTTGATTTGCTAAAACATTTTCGAGCTACCATCAGATGCTCCCCAGACGGAGTTCGAGTCATCCTACACGATAACCCAGATCTGTCCAGACCCTGTCACACACGGCGTATGCTCTCTATAACCGATGCTGACATGTCCCTACTCGACAAATTACCTTCACATCTATGGGCTAAAACCGACTCAGATGTAGGGCGCATGGTGATCGACCCGGTACACATAACCGTCCGACCGGACGCAGTGCTCCCAAAGCTTCCACAGTATCGGATATCGCCCGAAGGCGAGAAGGCATTGGTGGAAATCATCGAGTCCCTAGTCGAGGCAGGAGTGGTAGAAGAAGTAGTCAGTAATGTTTGCAACAGCCCTATCCTACCCATTGTAAAGAAGCAAGGTGAGGGAGATGAGAAAGCCTACCGTTTCATTGTTGACTTGCGAGAGGTTAACAAAGTAGTCATACCCCAGTACCCCGTGGTCTCAGACATCACCACCATCCTCACCCTGATTCCATCCACTGCCACCACCTTTACTGTTATTGATCTCAAGAACGCATTCTTTTCCATCCCCATCCACCCAGACAGCCACTACCTGTTCGGCTTCACTTTAAAAGCCCGTTCGTACAGATTCTGCAGGGCACCCCAAGGCTACACTGAGAGTCCCAGTATTTATAGCCAAGCCCTCAAGAGGCAACTAGATGCAGTCCAACTACCCGATGGAGTGGTGTTGATACAGTACGTCGATGACATTCTTTTAGCGGCCGACACCACTCCACTTGCCGTCACAGCCACCATTCACCTCCTCCGCTTCCTCGCGGAGAACGGTCACAAGGTCTCCAGGAAGAAATTGCAATTCTGCCAACCACAAGTAACATATCTAGGCCACCTACTATCCAAAGACGGGAGAAAACTTACCCCTGACCGAATTCAGACCATCCTAGAAACCCCTGTTCCCAAGACTCAGAAGCAAGTACGGTCCCTAGTAGGCCTCACCTCCTTTTGTCGACAATGGTTGCCAAATTTCAGTCTTATTATAAAACCTCTGCTTTCCCTGCTGGCTAAAGATGTCCCCTTCCCCCTCCCCTGGACACCCGAATGTCAATCCTCCTTCAAAGAATTACGAGACGCCCTCTGCTCGGCCCCAGTCCTAGGAACCCCAGACTACACTAAACCTTTCTCCCTCTACACCCACGAAAGGGAGGGATGTGCGTTGTCTGTCCTAACCCAGTCCATAGGCCCTAAACAACGCCCTTGTGCCTACTTCTCCGCCACTCTTGAACCTGTAGCCAGAGCTTTGCCCGCCTGCCTTCGAGCAGTAGCCGCCGCTGCTGTCTCTATCCGGCAAAGCGAGGGGATCGTGCTCTCGAACCCCCTCACAGTATTGGTACCCCATGCGGTTGACACCCTCCTGAACCAAACCAAGACTCAACACCTGAATAGCGCACGACTGACTGGTTACGAACTGACTCTGCTTGCACCCCACATCACATTGAAACGATGCACCACTCTGAATCCAGCTACTCTACTGCCGCTCCCTGACGCTGACCCCAATGCGTCCCCTATACATGACTGCGTGACCCTCACCGACGAACAAACCAAGAGTAGGGTTGACCTCCGGGATACTGCCTTCCCGGACCCTGACGGAGAACTGTGGATGGATGGCTCATGCATCAAGCTCCCCGATGGCACCACCTCAGCTGCCTATGCAGTCACCACAGCCCGAACAGTTGTTGAGACAGCCCGCATCACACAGCGATCCGCACAGCCTGGGGTGGGCGGAATTTGCGGAATTAACCTTCGCAAATTATCGCGAGAATGTTTAAAATTATCGCAAACAAGCAGAAATATCGCAAAGATGCGGAAGTTTTTTTCCGGCATGTTCGCGAGATTTTCTGCATGGTTGCGGGTCGCCAACTTACCCATGTGGTTGCTTGCGGGCGCGGCCATCTTGTTTTGAGTTGTTCTCGCGGTGCATGATCGCGAGAAGAAAGACGTGATCGCGCGACGCATGACGTCACTGCGGGCGCGAACTGTCGCGAGACAGCGCAAATGGCTAAAAACAATACAACATCTCATGGAGAACGCGACCGGATCAAGAAAACTTGTCGGCGAACGCAGGGATTCAGGTAAGGCGATCGCGCGCGCGCGAGAATGTATCATTTTACAGCGCGAGCAAGAAACAAATTATCGCCAAGCTGCGGAAACCGGAATTTTTGACATTTTCGCGCTCTCCGCGGAACGCAAAAATGTCAAATTATCGCAATTTCCGCGAACGGAACGAAATTTTTGCCCAGGCCTACGCACAGGCGGCGGAACTAATTGCTCTCACACGAGCCTGCATCCTGGCAGCAGGGACAACCGCAAACATTTACACAGACAGTCAGTACGCCTTCGGGGTAGTTCACCACTTTGGGCTCTTATGGAAAGAGAGGGGATTCTTGACTTCTCATGGCACACCCATCCTGCATGGAGATCTAGTCTCTGCCCTGACCGAAGCAGTCCTCCTCCCCACACGGTTAGCTGTGATCAAATGCCAGGCACACAAGAAGGTGACAGACATTATAGGACAGGGAAATGCACTGGCTGACATTACTGCCCGAACCACAGCCGAGAATAGGTCCACGACCCGTATGTATGTGACCAGGTCACAAACTGAGAAATGGAAGGATGCTAGGGAAACGATTAGGGATATACAACTAGCCAGCACACCACACAAATTAACTGAATGGGCCCGGGTGGGATTGAAGGACGATGACGGTTGCTGGCGAACTAAAGACTTGAACAAATGGTTGCTACCAGACTCATACTTGATCCCCATGCTGACCATGGCACACTCCCCCGCACACATAGGGTCTGCCCCCATTATCGAACTCATCTCCAAAGTCTGGCACAACGACAAAATCCCAGACTCAGCCAAACGTCTGGTCCAACAATGCCTAGTATGCCTCCAACACAACCCTGGGAAAGGAACTGCTGTACCCCGGGGAGGGTTTGGGGTCCCCAATCACCCCTTTGAAGTCCTACAAATGGACTATGTCCAGTTAGAAAGGTGCCAAGGTTTGAAGTATGTACTTATCGTTGTGTGTGCCTTCAGCAAGTGGGTGGGAGCCTACCCAACCCATGACAACACTGCTATGACTACCGCAAAAGTACTACTGAAGGAATTCTTCCCCCGATACGGCCTTTGTCGAATTTTGTGGAGCGACAACGGCCCCCACTTCGTAGCCGAAGTTATCCAACTCATCTTAAAAGGGTTGGGTATAAAACAGAAATTCCATGCGGTCTTCCATCCCCAATCTGCAGGCTTGGTTGAGCGACACAATGCCACATTGAAGCCTAAGATAGCAAAAATAGTCGCCACCACAGGACTGTGATGGCCAGACGCTCTCCCGCTAGCATTGCTATCAATGCGTTCCACCCCCACTAAACACCACTTAACCCCCTACGAGGTCGTTTCGGGTGGCCCATGAACCTTTGGGCTGCTCCAAAGCCAACATCCATCCACGACGTCCCGGACGTCCTCATGTCTGACTATTTGTATAACCTAACTAAAACGTTGTCTGTTATCCATCAGCAGGTGCTGCACGCCATTCCCGATGTTTCCAGGGGCCCCGGACACGACATCCAACCCGGTGACTTCGTCTTAGTGCGTAACTTCCAGCGCACCAAGAGTCTGGAGCCCCGGTGGACGGGCCCCCTGCAAGTCCTGATCACCACCCGAACAGCTCTTCGAGTGGAGGGGAAACGCAATTGGCTGCATGCACACCACTGCAAGAAGGTATCACCGACCCTGACAACCACGGACAACATCACCGCCCAAGAAGAACTTCTGGACAAAGACCGACCATCCCTGAGCCGCTGCCCAGATACAGAGACACTTGAGTTAGTAAGATATCCCGATCCCACCGTGCCATCCAAGGAAGGGTATAACTTGCGACGAAAGGAGAGAACTTCGGCTAAACAGACCACAGGCTAAGTGGAAATCTCAGAGCGGTAGCCTAGTCACCTCAAAGGCCACCAGGAGAGAAACTAAACAAAGTCTGTGGTTCTGCCCGCTACCGAGTCTCTTGAAGGTGATGGAAGCGCCCGACATGAAGATGATGGAAGCAACCGGACGTCCGAAGATCCACTACAAAAACCCAAAGACTGACCGAATGCACAGCTCAAAGACTATTGCACTTTTCATTACCCTTCTCTATTGCCTTCTCCTCGTGGTCACCTTCTGGATCATGGAGGAGAGCACACCCGCTCATAAGACATTGCTGACCACCGTTCAACCTACCACCATGAAAGAACAACATCTGATCTCACTTTCACCCCAACTCCGAGAGAGGCGTAAGGAGTTCTGGAATAACTCTTTTGTGCAGTTGCTCCACCAACACAATCTTGCTGCCAACGCCACTAATTGCTGGATCTGTGGATTGCTACCACATGCCACTGGACACTCTATCCCTTTCATCCCTTCACCTTTTTCTGTCCATGGCTCCTGCCTCGCCTGGTTAATCCTCCTGCAGGAAAGCTACAAGGACAATGCCACTTCCAGCAGAACCATGTCACACTTTTACCATGGGTTCTGGCTGAACAAAACTGGAAGAACTTCTGCCCCCTTCTGTCCTCTGAGATCAAACACTTCCTTTCACATGGACATCCCTGCCAAAGAACGAGTTGAAATGCAAGTGTTCAACAACCCAGCCAGACCCACCTTCTCTTACCTCCGGAAACGAACGGCCGCCACCCTGACAGTGGCCCTCTCCGTCGTCAACATCACTGGATTTGTGTGCCTCGAAGGCCTGGGGGCGCAGCTGGTGGGCCACAGCTCCTGCCTCATCACCCGAACATTGGACTCAGTTGATCCACCTTCCTTTGTTGCCTCCCCGAATATGTACTTTGTCTGTGGTACTAAGGCCTACACCTGGCTTCCGAAAGGTTGGGGAGGCAACTGCTACATCTTCTTTGTCCTTCCTCCGACATATGTGGCTCCAGCGAACCATCACCAACAGAAATGTGCCAAAGACATTGTGCAAGCCGACTCCGCCGGAGCGCAGTTCATGGACGCAGTAAAAGGTCTTGTTCCACTCTGGGGTCCAATGGCAAACAGCCGTGCCATCCGCCACTTAACCCAGGCAGTCGAAACGGCGATGAACATTACGGCTGGCATCCTCGCCAACAACACCGCCGAGCTCCAGGCCGTCCGCCTAGTGGCACTTCAGAACCGCCTCGTTCTAGATGTGGTTCTGGCTGATCGTGGAGGAGCATGCCGCATCATTGGGTCCAGCTGTTGTACCTACGTACCGGATAACTCACCCTCAGTCTACAAAGCAATTGAACACCTCCACAGACTATCCGCAGAGGTCCATCAAGAGCAAGAAGAATGGTCACTGGGGAGTTGGTTTTTGGACACTATTAAAAGTTGGGGATGGAGGCTGTTTTCATTTATCCTAATACCGATTGTGATACTATGTGGACGTTGCTTGGGGATTCAGTGTCTGCCACCTTTATGTTCGCTTTTTATGAACTGCATCTGCCCTAAGACTTTGAACTTTGAAACAGAGCGAATGAAAGCTCTGTATGAGGTGGAAATTCGCAGTATTATGGGGATAGATCCGAACTAGACAAGCTGGCGAGATATGTTAAAAGGGAGGACTGTGGAAATTTAGCTTGTAACTGAACATTATCTGCGCCATCTTGCCTCTCCCCAGCGCTACGCACAGCGAATGCACGGCCGCCATTTCAGGCACCCCACTCTCTCCCCGCTCATTCTCGATCGCCAGCGCGTTCCCCTGGCGCTGCGAGCATCCCCCGCGCGCCGGCCACCCCCGCTCTCTCATACACGGGCCATAAATCCCCTCATTCTGCGCGACCCTGCCATGGAACCACATCCCACGCCTGACCGACATCCCATACATGGTCATGCCTCTCTTTGATAACCCCCTTCCTCTGCGCCCCATTGTCCGAACCGATCCCAGGCCATCACCTAGCCCTGCGGATGCAGTTTATTGCCCCTACTGTAAGGGAAACACCCCACATCAAAGGGATTACAGTGGATCAAAGCCCCTACCCCCTGAGACCCGGCCGGTTGCACACATCCCCGGGAATTGGCGGAATGTCCAGCTGCGTGATAGCCATCTCCTACTGTAGATGGGGTGGGGACTTCCACTGTAGATATGTGTTTCTTGGGCACCAGACCCACTCTTTCAGCTTCACATGGACAATGCCATGTCAAGAGGCATGCCCTGCCACATGTCCATGTCATGGAAGAGGTGGAACCTGGGAAACCTTCCACACCATGGCTCGTGCCAGCTTCTGGACGAAGGGGGAACCAATTCCTTTTTGGATAAACGAGACCACTAAACTCACCACCAACCTGTCCTTTTTTTATGACTAGGATTTTGATGACCAAAAATGGGACAGGGCATCCTTTGGCCAGTCCTGTTGACCTCGAAAACAAACACAGTACCTCATTACAGAGCGAGAGGTCACGAGATCCAGATTTACAACCCCAAGACTGTGACAGTCGTTTTGGAAAACTCAGGGAATGAAATAATGCCCAGTTAATTATGATTAAAATATAGCAACAATACGAAAAAATACTGGAATTCCTGGTAGACATACAAAAATAATCGTACTTAACTTCATACAATAAATCAGTATGCAGAGTTAATAGTGCTCTAGCAGCTTTGGGGAGCGCCCCACTTTAGCAGCTTTTGGGAGCGCCCTGCTCTAGCAGCCCTGGGGAGCGCCCCACTCTAGCAGCTTTGGGGAGTGCCCCGCTTTAGCAGCTTTGGGGAGCGCCCCGCTCCAGCAGCCCTGGGGAGCGCCCCGTTCTACCAGCTTTGGGGAGCGCCCCGCTCTAGCAGCTTAGGCAGTGCCCCGCTCTAGCAGCTCGGGCACGGCCCGCTCTAGCATTCTTTTGGAGCACCCCACTCTAGCAGCTTCAGGGAGTGCCCCACTCTAGCTGCTTCGGGGAGTGCCCCAATCTAGCAGCTTTTGGGAGCGCCCCGCTCTAGCAGCCCTGGGGAGCGCTCCACTCTAGCAGCCTTTGGGAGCGCCCCACTCTAGCAGCTTCGGGGAGCGCCCCACTCTAGCAGCCTTTGGAAGCACCCTGCTCTAGCCGCCTTTGGGAGCGCCCCACTCTAGCAGCTCGGGGTAGGGCCCCACTCTAGCAGCTTTGGGGAGCGCCCCACTCTAGCAGCCTTTGGGAGCGCCCCACTCTAGCAGCCTTTGGGAGCGCCCCACTCTAGCAGCCTTTGGGAGCACCCCACTCTAGCAGCCTTTGGGAGCGCCCCACTCTAGCAGCTTCGGGGAGCGCCCCACTCTAGCAGCTTCGGGGAGCACCCCGCTCTAGCAGCCCTGGGGAGCGCCCCACTCTAGCAGCCTTTGGGAGCGCCCCACTCTAGCTGCTTCGGGGAGCGCCCCACTCTAGCAACCTTTGGGAGCACCCTGCTCTAGCAGCTCGGGGTAGGGCCCCACTCTAGCAGCTTCGGGGAGCGCCCCACTCTAGCAGCCTTTGGGAGCACCCTGCTCTAGCAGCTCGGGGTAGGGCCCCACTCTAGCAGCCATTAGGGAGAGCCCCACTCTAGCAGCCTTGGGGAGCACCCTGCTATAGCAGCTTTGGGTAGCGCCCCGCTCTAGCAGCCTTTGGAAGCGCCCCACTCTAGCAGCCTTTGGGATCGCCCCACTCTAGCAGCTTCGGGGAGCGCCCCACTCTGGCAGCTTCGGGGAGCGCCCCACTCTAGCAGCTTTGGGGAGCGCCCCATTCTAGCAGCTTCGGGGAGCGCCCCGCTCTAGCAGCCTTGGGGAGCGCCCCACTCTAGCAACCTTTGGGAGCGCCCCACTCTAGTAGCTTCGGGGAGCGCCCCACTCTAGTAGCTTCGGGGGACGCCCCACTCTAGCAGCCTTTGGGAGCACCCTGCTCTAGCAGCATTTGGGAGCGCTCCACTCTAGCAGCTCGGGGTAGGGCCTCACTCTAGCAGCTTTGGGGAGCGCCCCACTCTAGTAGCCTTTGGGAGCGCCCCACTCTAGCAGCCTTTGGGACCGCCCCACTCTAGCAGCCTTTGGGACCGCCCCACTCTAGCAGCCTTTGGGAGCGCCCCACTCTAGCAGCCTTGGGGAGCGCCCCACTCGAGCAGCCTTTGGGAGCACCCTGCTATAGCAGCTTTGGGTAGCGCCCCGCTCTAGCAGCCCTGTGGAGCGCCCCACTCTAGCAGCCTTTGGAAGCGCCCCACTCTAGCAGCCTTTGGGACCGCCCCACTCTAGCAGCTTCTGGACGCGCCCACTCTGGTAGCTTCGGGGAGCGCCCCACTCTAGCAGCTTCGGGGAGTGCCCCACTATAACAGCTTCTGGAAGCACCCCTTTCTAGCAGCATTTGGGAGCACCCTGCTATAGCAGCTTTGGGGAGTGCCCGTTGTAGCAGCCTTTGGGAGCGTCCCACTCTAGAAGCCTTGGGGAGCGCCCCACTCTAGCAGCTTCGGGGAGCGCCCCACTCTAACAGCTTCTGGAAGCGCCCCACTCTAGCAGCCTTTGCGAGCACCCTTCTATAGCAGCTTTGGGAGCGCCCGTTGTAGCAGCCTTTGGGAGCGCCCCACTCTAGCAGCCTTGGGGAGCGCCCCACTCTAGCAGCTTGGGGTAGGGCCCCACTCTAGCAGCTCGGGAGAGGGCCCCACTCTAGCAGCTCGGGAGAGGGCCCCACTCTAGCTGCTTCGGGGAGCGCCTGCTCTAGCAGCTTTTGGGAGCGCCCCACTCTAGCAGCCTTTGGAAGCGCCCCACTCTAGCAGCTCAGGTAGGGCCCCATTCTAGCAGCCTTTGGGAGCACCCCGCTCTAGCAGCTTTTGGGATCGCCCCACTCTAGCAGCCTTGGGGAGGGCCCCACTCCAGCAGATCAGGGTAGGGCCCCGCTCTTGCAACCACCACCAAACTCAAGGGCCACACACCACTGCAGGTCGGTAGTTCACAAAAGGTCCTACTGTATGTGCGACACCTTTAGCAAGTCTTATCTCTGCTAGTCGACCCCTGGGGTGTGTGATATCTGGTGCCAGTCTGTCTTTCAGCTGCTGTGACTCATAGGTTCATTATTAATGGAAAGAGTGAAACTACAAGCCCCAGAATGCAAAGTGCCCGCGGCTGAAAAGCCTGGAAAACATAAAAGCGTCACATACATACACGGAGGACGTTGGGAGCGCTACTCCACTAATCCGACTCTGTGCTTGTGGCTTTGACATGAAGTTGGGGTCACCTCCCCCACCCCCTGTAAAAGTAGAGGGGCTGCGGGGCGCACCCACACACCTGGACTCACGCACTGGATAAAAAGCGGAGGCTGGCGATATCCGCTTCTGGAGTTCGCGCCTCCCTTCCGGGACTCCGAGAGCAGGCCTGCTCCGAGAGTGAGAAAAAGCAATTTACAGGGGAAGATTGGCGCTCCGGATGGGAGATGAGAGAGGCTGATCCCCCGGTGCCCAGGCGAAGTCACAGCTCAGATTCAATCTCCGCGGATGGAGACACCCCTGGGGGCGAAGAGGGGGTGGAGGGGTGGGTCCGTGGGGAGATGGCGGATTAGGGCGCAGGCATTTCCAGAAGAGATGAGGTTTCATTGAATAGAGGAGGGGGGCGGAGAGTGTTTCCCCCACCCGCAAAGCAGGTAAAACTGAGGCGCAGGCAACCGTCCCACCGACCCGCCCCAAAGCCCCCCGGCCCCTCCGGCTCCGACTTTGAAGCCTATTTCGTGTAATCTACAGTACGTTATTACTATCCCAGTGAAGAAGGCAGCCGGGCTGTTTCACTGTTCTTTAATGCAGAGCACGAACGTGTGCGAGACCCTCTGGGACGGCTCTGAAGCTAGAATCCGTCGGGAAAGAAGCGGACAATCATTGTGATCGTGCGCAAATCAGGGCTGCCTACTAGGCCATGGTTAGCGCCGAACAACACTGACGGAAGCGCATTTATTTATTTATTTAGTGCATTTTTATAAAGCGCGGACATTACCCAAAGGTGTCAGAGCGCTGTACAATAGAGCTAGTTACGTTACAAGAGAAAAGTGGTACAGAATATAACATTACACAGACTAAAAATGAAGGGTACACAATCACAAAATCCAACACAGCGGTGAGGAATGTACAGGAAAAAATACAAAATTACAACGAAGAGCGAACTTCCAAGAGGGACCTGAGAATGAAGGGTACACAAACACAAAATCCAACACAGCACGCAGGGGTGAGGGATGCACAGGAAAAAATACAAAATTACAACGAAGAGCGAACTTCCAAGAGGGGCCTGAGAATGAAGGGTACACAAACAAAATCCAACACCGCACGCAGGGGTGAGGGATGCACAGGAAAAAATACAAATTTACAACGAAGAGCGAACTTCCAAGAGGGGCCGGAGTATGAAAGTATTAGTTCTGAAAGTGTCTTTGGAACAGAAGAGTTTTGAGTTCAGCTTTGAAGATACGGGTAGAGGAGGTGGCACGGAGTAACGCGGGAAGTGAGTTCCATATTCTCACTGCATTGCCTGAGAAGGATTGCGCCATCGATCTTTCCCTTTTGAAGACAGGGGGGCTCAAGCAGAAGCTTTTCCGCATTACGAGAGGGTCGAGAGACTCCGGACAATTTCAATTTATTTGCCAGGTAACGAGGGGAGGACGTGTGCAAGGCTTTGTGTGTGATGCAGGCAGTTTTGTAAATAGATCTTGCCTCGATCGGAAGCCATCGCAGAGAGGACAGGATAGGAGTGACGTGGTCGCTTCGTTTACACCCTGAAATGAAGTGAGCTGCTGAATGGAGGATGGATTTGAGAGGGGAGAGGTGGGATTTGGGTAGGCCCGTCAGGAGAGAATTGCAATAATCCAGTCTAGAGGGAACCAGCGATTTTACCAAGGTTTTTAAGTCATTCTCCGGGAAGAACCGACGGATCCCCCATAGAAGGCGCAACTGGTACCGTGCGTTCTTGGCAATAGAGTTGATGTGGGAGATTAAGTTGAGTCTTTTGTCAAGAATGACCCCTAGAGATTTAGCGCTGTCGTCAATGATGGGTTTGTTGTTGAGCAGGTTCAGCTGATCCATTCACGATTGAACAGGAGGAGGTGAGAGAGAGGTTGAAAGGAGGAGGAATTCAGTTTCGGCGGGATTTAGAATGAGTTAGTGAGCTAACATCCAGTTGTGGATGGAGTTGAGAGTAGAGTCGAGTAAAGAGAGATCGTGTGCGGAAGACACGTTGAGGTAGATTTGAGTGTCATCCGTATAAAGATGGTAATGGATCCCAGATTTGCTTAGGAGGTTCCCTAATGGTTCCAGGTAGAGATTAAACAGAGTGGGTGCCAGGATAGAGCCTTGAGGGACACCTTGACGTACAGCCAATGGAGATGAAAGACTGTTCGCTATCTTAATTATTTGGGATCAGTCTGAGAGGAAAGAGGCAAACCATTTAAGCACTGTGCCATCCAATCCCATTTTCTGTTGAAGAGTGTTGAGGAGGGTGCTGTGATTAACAGTGTCAAAGGCTGCAGAGAGGTCAAGAAGAATCAGAAGACAGGATTCCCCAGAGTCGAGTATATGCAATGCATCATCAATCACTTGCAGCAGGGCTGTTTCAGTGCTGCAATTTTGGATGAAGCCAGATGGGTCGCACCCGGGGGTTTGGGCCCCTGTGGTTCTGATTCTTCGGACCAGGAAAATCTACGGACATAACTCTTCACATTCTCAAATGCAATGTCTTTCCATTCTGCTGCAGGAGGCGCTGCACTCTGTTTCAAGGCGCTAAAGTGAAATAGCCGACCTCTAGGGGCTTGCTTTCAGAAGATAACCTCACAGCGTTACCCTTTCGCCCAACCCCCCGCCTTTGGACCAACCTCTGCTTCAGAACACACATCTAGTGGAGCCGGCCCTGGCTGTGCTGTGGGCCCACACGTGGCCCTGCTCTGCGGCGGGCCCGGCTTCAGGAATTTTTATGGGGTGGGCCACTGCGGGCGGTTTGTCTCTTAAATGTCTAGCCAGGCCTGCTTCAGGGCCCTCCTTTATTAGGTCTCGCCTGGCGTAAGACTGTGCAGACATGCGCAGTCTCGCTGGCGAGATGTAACGTTTTAGGGTAGATTTCTCTAGTGGGCTTTAAGCCCCGCCCCTCCTTTCCATTGGCTGGCGTCACTGTTTATGCTAAACGGTGGCCAGCCATTGGAAAAGAGCGTCTAGTGACGTACACTTTTCTCTTTTAGAGCCGTCCCAGTTGGACTGGCTGCCCCGACTTACTGCTGGCGTAAAAGGTTTTTTTATCTTTATGGGGCCAAACACATGGCCCCATAAAGAAAAGAAACCAGTCATGCGAGACAGTCCAACTGGGATGACTCGCGAGCCAGTCCAACTGGGACGGCTCTAAAAGACTGAAGGCGTCCTCCCCCCGACTCACGTGCCGACAATCCGGCTGCCATATTTAATTAAAATAGTCCAACCTCAGGGTCGCGATTCGCCACCCTAAATTACAACAACTGTCTTTCTCCACTCCAGGCCGCGTCTTCAGGGCCCGTAACACTAGGCTGTACTCTGTCTTTCTTGGTCGGCGGCCATGTTAGGTGAACTCACCCTATCCGCATCTCAGGCTGCATGATGGCGGTAGGTCGGCGGGCCCCACCCCACGGAGCGTGACGTCACGCGCAGCCGCCGCCGGTTTTGGGCACCATGGAGGACGACTCTTCAGGCCCTGTCCGGGGTCCGCGATGCTGAACCGGAGGCTGAGGCCACACGCACCGTCACCGGTGCTGACACAGGGACTCCGTGAGGCGGCCACAGGAGGCCTTGGTGACCGAAGCCCGGTGAGACTGCGGGACTAGATATGCCCCGGGGGCTGGGCACCGGTGGCGAGGACTCGCCTCGGAGTGGGGAGAGCAGAGAGTCGGGGCCAGAGGCAGCAGCGGGAGGAGGATCAGGACTGGGGCGGAGAGGCTGAGGGGGTGTGCAGGCAAGGTGATAAAGGGCTGGGGCGAGGAGGGCCAAGGAGATCAGTAGGGGAGCAGGGCAGAGAAACTAAGTGTTGGGGGTAGGAGGATAAGGAGGGCTGAGGAGATGGGGAGGGGAGCAGTGCAGAGACCTGTAGAGCAGGGGTGGTAGGGGAGGGAGGGCTGATGAGATCGGGCGGTAGGGCCTTGGGGAGGGCTTCCAACCATGCTAGGCTCTGCAGGTCACTAAGTCGACGTTGCACTAGGCCTCGCCTTTTATTAAGTTGAAGCCATTTGCTTTGCTATATAATACCATTAGCAAAGCAAATGGCATTAACTTAATAAAAGGCGAGGCCTATTGCATTTCCAATGCTTGTCTCTCCTTAGTTTTACAAGGACCCAGTAAAACAAATTATTTACTTTCCAAATCTCTTTCTAAATGTTATCGCTCTCAAAGGTTTTTTTTTTTCCATGTAATGTCCCTTTGAGGGGAAGAGGAGGTTTCTCAGGTGGGAGTAAAAGGCAAGTCATATTTCTCGGGCTCTTCCTCATGACCTCCTCCTCGGATTCCCTCACTGCCACCCTCCACCAGCGCCCCTCATCTCTCTGTAGTCCCCACCTATTGACCTCCTCCTCAGGCTCCCTCACTGCCACCCTCCACCAGCACCCCTCATCCCTCTGTAGTCCCCACCTACTGACCTCCTCCTCCGACTCCCTCACTGCCACCCTTCACCAGAGCCCCTCATCTCTCCATAGTCCCTCCACCCTCATGACCTCCTCCTCAGATTCCCTCACTACCACCCTCCACCAGCGCGCCTCATCCCTCCTTAGCCCCCACCTATTGACCTCCTCTTCGGACTCCCTCACTGCCACCCTCCACCAGTGCCCCTCAGCTCTCCATAGCCCCCACCTATTGACCTCCTCTTCGGACTCCCTCACTGCCACCCTCCACCAGCGCGCCTCATCCCTCCTTAGCCCCCACCTATTGACCTCCTCTTCGAACTCCCTCACTGCCACCCTCCACCAGTGCCCCTCATCTCTCCATAGCCCCCACCTATTGACCTCCTCTTCGGACTCCCTCACTGCCACCCTCCACCAGCGCGCCTCATCCCTCCTTAGCCCCCACCTATTGACCTCCTCTTCGGACTCCCTCACTGACACCCTCCACCAGTGCCCCTCATCTCTCCATAGCCCCCCTTTTGACCTCCTCCTCCGGCTCCCTCACTGCCACCCTCCACCAGCGTGCCTCATCCCTCCTTAGCCCCCACCTATTGACCTCCTCTTCGGACTCCCTCACTGCCACCCTCCACCAGTGCCCCTCATCTCTCCATAGCCCCCCTATTGACCTCCTCCTCCGGCTCCCTCACTGCCACCCTCCACCAGCGCCCCTCATCCCTCCGTAGCCCCCACCTATTGACCTCATCCTCGGACTCCCTCACTGCCACCCTCCACCAGCGCCCCTAATCTCTCCATAGCCCCCCTATTGACCTCCTCATCAGGCTCCCTCACTGCCACCCTCCAGCAGCGCCCCTAATCTCTCCGTAGCCCCCTCATTTGACCTCCTCCTCAGGCTCCCTCACTGCCACCCTCCACCAGTGCCCCTCAACCCTCCGTAGCCCCCTCCATTGACCTCCTCAGGCTCCCTCACTGCCACCCTCCACCAGCGCCCCTCATCCCTCCGTAGCCCCCTCCATTTACCTCCTCGGATTCCCTCACTGCCACCCTCCATCAGTGATCCTCATCCCTCCGTAGCCCTCACCTAATGGCCTCCTTCTCGGACTCCCTCACTGCCCCCCTCCACCAGCGCCCCTCATGTCTCCATTGTCCCTCCACCCTCATGACCTCCTCCTCGGATTTCCTCACTGCCACCCTCCACCAGCGCCCCCCATCTCTCCGTAGCCCCCCTATTGACCTCCTCCTCAGATTCAGCAAGTTGCTGTTCAAGGTCTGATCCAGTCTCGACTGGACTTTGGCAACTCTTTATACCTCGGTGCCCCTGACTATACACTTCGTAAGTTGCAGACTGTTCAAAATTGTGCCGCTCGCACATTATTACAGCTGCCACGGAGATTATCAGCCAAACCCGGACTGAGGAGCCTGCACTGGCTACCGGTCCGGCAAAGAATCTCCTTTAAGGCACTGTGTATTGCCCATCAGGCCTTCTGGGACAAAGGACCGGCAATTTGCCGTAACCTTATCACTCACTACCATCCTAGGAAACAACTTCGCTCCGGCCATGCTTTTCTAGCAACAGTTCCCAGAATTAGGAGAACAAGAGCTGGCGGCAGGATGTTCTCACACAACGCCGCCAAGCTGTGGAACCTCCTACCCTCTCAGCTTAGATCCAATCCCAACCTTCCCTCTTTTCGAAAACATCTAAAGACCTTTCTCTTCACCCCCCAAAACTAACTTCATCGAACCAATCCGGTTATTCCTACCTCACTCTTCAGGTAGCGCTTGGACGCCTCAGGGCAGCAATTTGCGCTTTATAAATTCACTTTTCATTTCATTTCATTCATTCCGTCACTGCCACCCTCCACCAGTGCCCCTCATCTCTCTGTAGCCCCCCCCTCATGACCTCCTCCTCAGATTCTGTCACTGCCACCCTTAACCAGAGTCCCTCATCTCTCCGTAGCCCCCCTATTGACCTCCTCCTCTGGCTCCCTCACTGCCACCCTCCACCAGTGCCCCTCATCTCTCCATAGCCCCCCTATTGACCTCCTCCTCCGGCTCCCTCACTGCCACCCTCCACCAGCGCCCCTCATCCCTCCGTAGCCCCCACCTATTGACCTCATCCTCGGACTCCCTCACTGCCACCCTCCACCAGCGCCCCTAATCTCTCCATAGCCCCCCTATTGACCTCCTCCTCCGGCTCCCTCACTGCCACCCTCCACCAGCGCCCCTCATCCCTCCGTAGCCCCCACCTATTGACCTCATCCTCGGACTCCCTCACTGCCACCCTCCACCAGCGCCCCTAATCTCTCCATAGCCCCCCTATTGACCTCCTCATCAGGCTCCCTCACTGCCACCCTCCAGCAGCGCCCCTAATCTCTCCGTAGCCCCCTCATTTGACCTCCTCCTCAGGCTCCCTCACTGCCACCCTCCACCAGTGCCCCTCAACCCTCCGTAACCCCCTCCATTGACCTCCTCAGGCTCCCTCACTGCCACCCTCCACCAGCGCCCCTCATCCCTCCGTAGCCCCCTCCATTTACCTCCTCGGATTCCCTCACTGCCACCCTCCATCAGTGATCCTCATCCCTCCGTAGCCCTCACCTAATGGCCTCCTTCTCGGACTCCCTCACTGCCCCCCTCCACCAGCGCCCCTCATGTCTCCATAGTCCCTCCACCCTCATGACCTCCTCCTCGGATTTCCTCACTGCCACCCTCCACCAGCGCCCCTCATCTCTCCGTAGCCCCCCTATTGACCTCCTCCTCAGATTCAGCAAGTTGCTGTTCAAGGTCTGATCCAGTCTCGACTGGACTTTGGCAACTCTTTATACCTCGGTGCCCCTGACTATACACTTCGTAAGTTGCAGACTGTTCAAAATTGTGCCGCTCGCACATTATTACAGCTGCCACGGAGATTATCAGCCAAACCCGGACTGAGGAGCCTGCACTGGCTACCGGTCCGGCAAAGAATCTCCTTTAAGGCACTGTGTATTGCCCATCAGGCCTTCTGGGACAAAGGACCGGCAATTTGCCGTAACCTTATCACTCACTACCATCCTAGGAAACAACTTCGCTCCGGCCATGCTTTTCTAGCAACAGTTCCCAGAATTAGGAGAACAAGAGCTGGCGGCAGGATGTTCTCACACAACGCCGCCAAGCTGTGGAACCTCCTACCCTCTCAGCTTAGATCCAATCCCAACCTTCCCTCTTTTCGAAAACATCTAAAGACCTTTCTCTTCACCCCCCAAAACTAACTTCATCGAACCAATCCGGTTATTCCTACCTCACTCTTCAGGTAGCGCTTGGACGCCTCAGGGCAGCAATTTGCGCTTTATAAATTCACTTTTCATTTCATTTCATTCATTCCGTCACTGCCACCCTCCACCAGTGCCCCTCATCTCTCTGTAGCCCCCCCCTCATGACCTCCTCCTCAGATTCTGTCACTGCCACCCTTAACCAGAGTCCCTCATCTCTCCGTAGCCCCCCTATTGACCTCCTCCTCAGGCTCCCTCACTGCCACCCTCCACCAGAGTCCCTCATCTCTCCGTAGCCCCTCCACCCTCATGACCTCCTCCTCGGATTCCCTCACTAACACCCTCCACCAGTGCCCCTCATCTCTCTGTAGCCCCCTATTGACCTCCTCCTCAGATTCAGTCACTGCCACCCTCCTCCAGAGTCCCTCATCTCTCCATAGCCCCTCCCCCATGACCTCCTCCTCAGATTCCTTCACTGCCACCCTCCACCAGTGCCCCTCATCTCTCCGTAGCCCCCCTATTGACCTCCTCCTCAGGATCCCTCACTGCCACCCTCCACCAGAGTCCCTCATCTCTCCATAGCCCCTCCCCCATGACCTCCTCCTCAGATTCCCTCACTACCACCCTCACCCAGTGCCTCTCCTCTCTCCAAAGCCCCTCCCCCCTCATGGCCTCCTCCTCGGACTCCCTCACTGCCACCCTCCTCAGATTCCTTCACTGCCACCCTCCTCCAGCGCCCCTCATCTCTCTGTAGCCCCCCCTGTTGACCTCCTCCTCAGATTCCCTCACTGCCACCCTCCACCAGCGCCCCTCATCTCTCGGTAGCCCCCCCATAGACCCCTTCCTCTGGCTCCCTCACTGCCACCCTCCACCAGAGTCCCTCATCTCTCCGTAGCCCCCTCCATTGACCTCCTCCTCAGATTCCGTCACTGCCACCCTCCACCAGTGCCCCTCATCTCTCCGTAGCCCCCCTATTGACCTCCTCCTCAGGATCCCTCACTGCCACCCTCCACCAGAGTCCCGCATCTCTCCATAGCCCCTCCCCCATAACCTCCTCCTCAGATTCCCTCACTACCACCCTCAACCAGTGCCCCTCTTCTCTCCATAGCCCCTCCCCCCTCATGGCCTCTTCCCCGGACTCCCTCAATGCCACCCTCCACCAGCGCCCCTCATCTCTCCTTAGCGCCTCCCCCATTGATCTCCTCCTCAGACTCCTTCACTGCCACCCTCCACCAGTGCCCCTCATCTCTCCGTAGCCCCCTCCATTGACCTCCCCCTTAGATACCCTCACTGCCACCCTCCTCCAGTGCCCCTCATCTCTCCGTAGCCCCGACCTATTGACCTCCTCCTCGGACTCCCCCACTGCCAGCCTCCACCAGGCCCCTCATCTCTCCATAGCCCCTCCACCGTCATGACCTCCTCCTCAGATTCAGTCACTGCCACCCTCAACCAGTGCCCCTCATGTCTCCATAGCCTCTCCCCCCTCATGGCCTCCTCCGCGGATTCCGTTTTCACTGCCACCCTCCACTAGCGCCCCTCATCTCTCCGTAGCCCCCACCTATTGACCTCCTCCTCAGGCTCCCTCTCTGCCACCCTCCACCAGCGCCCCTCATCTCTCTGTAGCCCCCCCATGACCTCCTCCTCAGATTACCTCACTGCCACCCTCCACCAGCGCCCCTCATCTCTCCGTAGCCCCCCTATTGACCTCCTCCTTGGATTCCCTCACTGCCACCCTCCACCAGTGCCCCTCATCTCTCCGTAGCCCCCCTATTGACCTCCTCCTCAGACTCCCTCACTGCCAGCCTCCACCAGTGTCCCTCATCTCTCCATAGCCCCTCCACCGTCATGACCTCCTCCTCAGATTCCCTCACTGCCACTCTCCACCAGCGCCCCTCATCTCTCCGTAGCCCCCTCTATTGACCTCCTCCTCAGATTCCGTCACTGCCACCCTCAACCAGTGCCCCTCATCTCTCCATAGCCCCTCCTCGGAATCCGTCACTGCCACCCTCCATCAGCGCCCCTCATCTCTCCGTAGCCCCCCTATTGACCTCCTCCTCAGATTCCCTCGCTTCCACCCTCCACCAGTGCCCCTCATCTCTCCATAGCCCCCCTATTGACTTTCTCCTTGGACTCCTTCACTGCCACCCTCCACCAGTGCCCCTCATCTCTCTATAGCCCCCCTATTGACTTCCTCCTTGGACTCCCTCACTGCCACCCTCCACCAGTGCCCCTCATCTCTCCGTAGCCCCACATATTGACCTCTTTCTCACACTCCCTCACTGTCACCAGAGAGGAGACAGGTTCCAACTTAGGACCCTCTGTTTGTCCCACCTGTCTGAGTGTGCGGTTCTTGACATCAAAGCCAGAGATTGTCCATTGCAGGGGATAAAAGTCTTGGATCAGCTCTGCGGAGACTTTCACAAGTAAGAACTCAGCAACTGCAGCCTGGAGTTGAGCCGCCACTTTGTTGGCCAATGCACTAAGAAAGCTATATATTGGGCCGCCAACCAAACTGTACATCATCTTTGCTATTTACCCAGCGCACTGCAAAACAGTGCGAAACAGTACATCATCTCTGCTATTTACCCAGCGGACTGCGAAACAGTACATCATCTCTGCTATTTACCCAGCGGAATGCGAAACAGTACACCATCTCTGCTATTTACCCAGTGGACTGCGAAACAGTACATCATCCCTGCTATTTACCCAGCGGACTGCGAAACAGTACTTCATCTCTGCTATTTACCCAGCGGACTGCGAAACAGTACATCATCTCTGCTATTTACCCAGCGGACTGCGAAACAGTACATCATCTCTGCTATTTACCCAGCGGAATGCGAAACAGTACACCATCTCTGCTATTTACCCAGTGGACTGCGAAACAGTACATCATCCCTGCTATTTACCCAGCGGACTGCGAAACAGTACTTCATCTCTGCTATTTACCCAGCGGACTGCGAAACAGTACATCATCTCTGCTATTTACCCAGCGGACTGCGAAACAGTACATCATCTCTGCTATTTACCCAGCGGAATGCGAAACAGTACACCATCTCTGCTATTTACCCAGTGGACTGCGAAACAGTACATCATCCCTGCTATTTACCCAGCGGACTGCGAAACAGTACTTCATCTCTGCTATTTACCCAGCGGACTGCGAAACAGTACATCATCTCTGCTATTTACCCAGCGGACTGCGAAACAGTACATCATCTCTGCTATTTACCCAGCGGACTGCGAAGCAGTACATCATCTCTGCTATTTACCCATTGGACTGCGAAACAGTACATCATCTCTGCTATTTACCCATTGGACTGCGAAACAGTAAATCATCTCTGCTTTTTAACCATTGGACTGCGAAACAGTACATCATCTCTGCTATTTACCCATTGGACTGCGAAACAGTACATCATCTCTGCTATTTACCCATTGGACAGCGAAAAAGTACATCATCTCTGCTATTTACCCATTGGACTGCGAAACAGTACATCATCTCTGCTATTTACCCATTGGACTGCGAAACAGTACATCATCTCTGCTATTTACCCATTGGACTGCGAAACAGTACATCATCTCTGCTATTTAGCTGGCATCCGGTTAAATAGCTGGCACTTCTCTGTTTATCCAGCCGCAAGGTTACTAGCAGAGATTTAGTACTAACTCACCAGCGTCCGGATAAGTAGTGAGAAGGAGGTCTTTATTTTGGCAGAAATAAAGAGTGAAAGGAGTCCAGGCACTGGCAGGGTGTGGCCACCGTGTAATGGGGGTGCAGGAAACTGTGAGAAGCATTTGAAAGCAAGTGCATATGCAAGTGTACAAAAGCATGTTCAGAGTGGAGTGTATTAGTTAAGCTAAGTTGTTTACAGGTTTGAAAAAGTCAACTACATTTTCAATAAATACATTTAGGTTAATATTATATTATAATAAGAAATGTAGGAAGCAAACGTCTGTGTCTGGAGCTTCAGGATATGTCACACACATATTTTGTGCTGCAGTCCTGGAGTATTTGGCTGCCTGCAAAGAATAAGGAGTATCATTTTAATGCATGCTATATAAATGTGTTGTTCACTCATTAGAATTCATCATTTTGTAATGCTCATCCTCCTCCTTTCAATGCCTTTTAGAGGGCTGAGCATATGGTGGGCTTCTACTGGAAGGCCATGGGCCAGTTTTTGGCTTCTTTTTAAGGGGGACTGTGCTTGTTTAGTGTGTCAGACCTGCCAACATGACCGCAGCCGACAAGGAGTACAGAGATAGGTGGTATCTACGCCTTGGGGTTGCTTTTGTTGGTACAGCAGGTGCAGTGGCACCGGGGTCTAGAGACCTGAAGGGCACGCTGATTATTGTTGTAATTTAGGATTCATACAGCGCGGGGGCACATTTCGTTCCTTGCACTAGGGGCCATGACACACTGACTACACTGCTGATTTGGGCCACATGGGAAAGGCACTTACATAAGGAAATTGGTGTAACACAGCACAGTGCTTTGAGGCACTTGTAGAAGGTAAATTGAGTGAGACGCAGTAATGGACCTTTTGTGGAACAGGGGAAGTGTAAGCAACGGACAGGCAAGCAAAGCAGTTGGGTAATTTACGAGGGAAGTGTCTCTTCACTCCGCTGCCTCCTGGATGAACACATTTTCATACTGTTCTTTCAGAGGAGTAGTTATAGAGCATAGGTGCTTATTGGTCCTATGTCAGGAGCGACCCCGGCAGCCACACTGATGTTTTAGTCACTGGCGCAATGCATCTTGGTTGTGGTAGTTGATTTGGTTTGAGTTTTTTAAAGCACGCAAATACCCGGGGGTGTCCTGACGCTGATGAGGGAAAATGAGGAAGCTTCTGCTCGACCGTAGCATTGCGATCGTATTATGGCTGGGCTGTTAGGCAATGAGCAGCCGCTGCCCGGACGCAGCCTCCTCCGTTGGAAGTGCTAAAGCAGGGCCTTCACTGGACATAAAGCAGCACACTCTCAAAATGATTGCTTTGCTCATGCGGCTGGAGAGAGTTCCATGCACACAAGTGTGGCCGGGTCAATCAATCAATCAATGTTCTTGTAAAGCACAGCTACTCACCCGTAAGGGTCTCAAGGTGCTAGGGGAGGGGGAACGTTGCTGTTCAGTCAAAGAGCCAGGTCTTGAGGTCCCCCAAGAATTGAGGCAGCGATGGTGATTGCCTGAGATACAGAAGTAGGGAGTTTCAGGTCTTTGCAGCGAGGTAGGAGAAGGATCTTTCTCCATCATTGGTCCTGCGGATCTGTGGGATGGTGGCCAGGACCTGATGGGCGTAGCAGAGATGTCTGGTGGGAGTGTGGAGTGTCTATCCGTGTAACTCAGTGCGAGTGTGCAGCAGTAGTGAGAGAGGGAAAAGACAGGTTTGAGAGGTAACTCCCAGCCCTCCTTCACCAAACATAATGGACTTCTTACAGGATGCCCAAACAGAAGTTCGAATGGGCTGTAACCAACCCCCTTCTGTGTAACCTCTCTTTATGCAAACAGAAGGCAGGGAAGTAAAAGGTCCCATTTTCGCCTCAGCTTTTCTGGGAGGCCTTTAATCATTCCCTTAAGGGTTTTGTTGAAGCGTTCAACTAACCCATTGCATTGTGGGTGATAGGGAGTAGTGAATTTATAAGTTACAGCACACCGCTTCCACATTGCTTTTAGATACCCTGACATGAAGTTGGTACGTCTGTCAGATATAACCTCCTTTGCTAAACCCACTCTGGAGAAAACTCCAATGAGGGCTCTTGCCACCACAGGGGCTGTGGTGGTCCTCAGGGGAATTGCCTCTGGGTACCTGGTGGCATGATCCACTACCACCAGGATAAACCTGTGCCCAGATGCTGTTGGAGGGTCAAGGGGACCAACAATGTCAATCCCAGCCTTTCAAAGGGTACCCCTACCACAGGTAGTGGTATCAGGGGGGGCTTTGTTGTGCCACCTGACTTGCCACTGGCTTGGCAAGTGACACAGGAGCGACAAAACTCCTTGGTGTCCTCTGACATATGTGGCCAATGAAAATGGGGAACAAGCCTGTCCCAGTTCTTTTTTTGGCCCAAGTGACTTGCTAAAGGGATGTCATGTGCTAGGTTCAAGAGGAACCCCCTAAACGTCTGAGGTATTACCAACCTTCTGGTGGCTCCAGGGGTTGGATCTCTAGCCTCAGGATATAGGAGTACCTCATCCCAATAAACTTTATGGGACCTACTAGCACTCCCAGCAGCCTCAGCAGCAGCCTGCCGTCTGAGGGGTTCAAGAGAGGGGCAGCACTGTTGCTCCTTGCTCAGATCTTCCCTAGAAGGTCCCCCTTCCCCCAAGAACTCAACCTGATCAGGCTCAAGTCCCTCTGGGGCAGTTCCTTCTTCAGGATCCGCTTCTCCTCAATCAGGAGGGGAATCTGTGCTCTGAGACAGAGGGGAAGGCACTACCTTAACCCAACTGCTCCTCCTCTTGGATAGCACCTGGTCCATACTCTCAGGATCCAGAGCTGATTCAGTTTGATGCATTTTGGCCTGTGACGTGGTCACAGCAAACAGCTCTGCAGGTATGCCCAACATCTCAGCATGAGTCCATAACTCTACTTCAGACCAGGCTGAAGTCTCTAGATCATTGCCCAATAGACATTCGACAGGGAGGTCTGCACTGACTACTACTTTCTTGAGGCCAGTTACCCCTCCCCAGGAGAACTTCACAACTGCCAGACTATGGTTGGTCCTGACATTGCTTGCATTGGTAACCTGGTACATTTCACCCAGGATAATCTGCCCAGGGTCCACAAGATCCTCTGCCACCATGGTGACACTAGCACATGTGTCCCTGAATGCCAAAGCCTGTTTGCCATTTATTACAGGCTGCTGTTTGTATTTTTCCAGATTACTGGGGCTCACTAGGAAAGACATATCATTGTCTCCATCACAAATCAGCAATGCCTGAGTGGGTACTCTGACTAGGCCAGAGTCCACTTCAGAACCCAGGGTCAACCCTACTACACCCTTATTCTGATTACCACCTCCACCAGTAGCTGTACTAGGGGGAAGAGTTGCCTTAGGGGCAGGAGTGGTGGTGGTTTGGTCTTTGGACTTGTTACAATCAGAAGTCCAGTGCCCTTTCTGCTTACAGAATTTGCACCAGAGCTTCTTTTGACCTTTCCCTTTGTTAGACTCTGAATCCCCAACAGATGCAGATTTTTGGGGCCCTTGTGAAGACTTCTGGTCTTTTGACTTATCCCCACCTTTCTCAGAGCCTTTAGGATCCTGCTTCTTAGTGTCACCCCCTTGGTTCTGGGTTTTCTGCCTCACCCTGGCTCTGACCCATTTGTCTGCCTTCTTTCCCAATTCTTGGGGAGAGGTCAGATCAGAGTCCACCAGGTACTGATGCAACAACTGGTGTTGGCAATTATTAAGGATCTGTTCTCTCATCATAAGATTATACAATCCCTTAAAATCAGTAACTCTACTACCAACCAGCCAACCCTCCAGAGCCTTGGTTGCACAATCTACAAAGTCAGTCCAGTCCTGATTCTGTGCTTCTTTCTGGGTGTCTCTGAACTTCAACCTGTATTGTTCAGTGGTTAAGCCAAACCCATCTATCAAAGCACTCTTCAGGGCTTCATAGTCATCAGCATCCTCTTCCCTAACAGTGAGGAGCTTGTCTCTGCCTTTATCTGAAAAGGAGAGCCACAAGATTGCTGCCCACTGTTTCTGGGGGACCTGTTGTACTCTACAGGCCCTCTCCATAGCAGTTATCCATTTGTGGATATCATCCCCACTCTGGTAGGGAGGAACAACCTTGGACAGGTTCCTATGGTCTGGAATGTATTCTCTGACTCTAGGGACACTGTTGCTGCCACCAGGGGGTTCTAACCCCTCTCTTTTAGAAGCTCTCTGGAGCTCAAAGGCTTCTTTGTCTAATGCCAACTGCTTGGCCTTGAGGGCAAATCTTGCTTCCTCATACTGCAGCAGTTTGTACATTCTTTCAGAGGAGGTCTCTCTTCTATTAAAGTATGAGTTCCTTTGTTGAACAGATTCTCTGCCAGAGTGATAGAAGTGGTCAGATTCCCTTGAAGGGGACCTAGGCCTCTCTTCCACTCTGTCAGCTCTCTTGGGGAGAATTCCTCTTTCCTTTTCAGATCCCTGTGGATCTGGCCCTTCAACCACAGAGTCCAGGTCATCTTGATTTTCATCATCTGACCCAGACACTGTAATTGACTCACCCCCTGATCCAGACCTATCAACTCCTAGAGTTAATCTAAGATCATCTGCTGTCAGCAGATCTATCAGGTGTAGTGTGGAGGTACTCTGTCCTATCCTCAGGTGCCTTGCAGCACACATGGCTTTCAAGTCAAAGAAAGTCATGTCCTTATACTGAGGCTGGGTGGACCCACTGACTCCAACCCTTAAGGACATTATAGTGTTGTGCAGTGTTGTACTACCTACACTAGTTTGTGGCCTACGGATCCTAGCTTGAGCTGTAGAAAGGGTGTCCTATCCCTTGACACACAGCTCTAAGTTCAGTAGAACTTATTGATACTAAGCTTGACTTTATATGTACCTTGAGTACCTTTGTTGGTTTTCAGTTAGTAATTCAAATAGAGATTTTCTGGTAAAACAATGGCAAGCTGTAATCCCACACGATGCCCACCAATGTGAGAAGTTGGCCTGGTATACGCTGGTCACTAGTTAAAGTGGCCACCTTGCACCAGTACAATTCGACTCTTATGGTAGATAGGTTTAAGACAACCTTTTTAAGAAAGCTATCCTAGTAGTAGCTGTGGAGAGCAGCCTTCAGGCTAAGTCTTTAGAGGAATGTAAAGCAGCTTGTTTTACCTTATAATCTCTTGAATCACTAAATGAAAGGACACCACACAGGTATATATATAAAATATATATGTATTTATTACTAGACACACTCTACTAATCTCTTTATGAGATTAGAAGTCAAGAACATATGCACAAATCAACGTTTCACAACAAATTAAGCACTTATATGGCTGGGGCCCTAGGGGCGTACCAGACCATATACTAAAAAAGAGGTATAAGAATATCGACTTGAGAAGAAACAAGGCCTAGGGCCTTCAGAAGTGCTGGGGCCTCACTAATCCACCCAAGGCAGGTAAGTAAAGGACCCACGGGAGACGCATGCAGTGTGAGAACACAGCCGCGGATCCCAATAGACTTCAATGCAGCAAGTCACGGTTGGAATTTTAAAGTTTTAGGATACTTCGGGAGAGTCTACAGGCAAGTCACTTACAGGGTCAGTAGTTCTAGAGCCAACACACACAGGAGCACCGTAGTGCTGGAGTTACCTCACCCAGGGAAGCCGGGTGCATAGGTGTCTTTTGGTGTCGGGTCGCGGGTCGTTTTCAATGGGAGCCAAAGAAGACTTGCTGCTTGTCAAGACAGAAGAAGTGTCCAGTGGAATCCAAGGCTGGATTCAGAAGAAGGAAGACCTGAAAGCAGAGGAGACAGTGTTCAAAGTCACTTGCCAGTGACCCGGGGCCAGGAAGCTGGATGCCCACAGTAGTCGGGTGATTTCAGGTGATCACGGGTGTCTTGACTCTTCAGCCACGAGGTCCAGGAGGTGTCAACGATGACCAGGAGCTGGATCCGGCGTGTTCCATAAAGTCTGCAGCTTACTGACGTGTCGACAACCGGATTGGAGCCAACAAGCCTTGGCAACAGCAAGTCTTGTGGAAAGTGAAGAAAGTCAGCGGTGCAGACCAGCAAGGTCTGAGGGACTCACCCAGCAAGGGTAAGTCAGGGCACACCTGGAGCAACCAGGGGAGTCCTTTAGTTCTGTAGAAAAGTCTTCTGGGGACCCACAAGCCAACTGGCAAGGGATTGCAAAGACGCCTTGGGAGGATTCACTCACCAGGAGCCCACGGTCACTCGGGATGAGGTAGGCCTCTGATCTTCATAGAAAAACCTGCTGGAGGCTTGGACCACACGTGTTCCAATGCACAAGTTCATAGAACATCGTAAAGGGGTTGCACTCAACAATAGTGCACGGTACCCAGGTATTGCTGTTCCTCGTCACTCGTGGGGTCCACTTGCCTCAGCTTTCCTGGAGACTCACAATGGCCGCAGAGAAGTCAGGACATCTACTTCCAGGGCTACAGGGAGCTCGGACTCCGGCGGGAGCGGGAAAGTTTGCGACCATTGATTCAAAGTTTTGGTGCCTGCCAAGCAGGGGAGTCACTCCTTGACTCCAAGGGAGATTCTTCAGTCTTCCAGAGGTAGTGGAACGTCGTAGGGCCAGGATTCTTCTTCAGAGCATCATCCAGGGATATCTAGTTTGCAATGGCAAGGGTTCCCTAACTTATACTACAAGGAAGGGAGGGACTAGCTCTATGACCACTCCTATGGGAGGGTCAGGGGAGTGGGTGGCTACACCCACTTCCCTTTGTCCAGTTTCGCGCCAGAGCAGGGGCTGGTAGCCCCTGAACCGGATTGAGCTGGCATATGCACAGAGGAGCCTACTGCTCCCCCAGTGCAGGACTTTAAAGCACTCTAGGAGTGCACCCACCCAGCCCCAATACATTAAATCCTGTCTGGAAGGTGGTTACACCTCCCTGTGACAGGATGCCTATTGTTGGGCCTCCTCCACTGCGAGTTTCGGTCAGCAGCAGGAGGGCAGCCCGGTGTCCGTGCTGGTGGCATCCATTTTGTGATGCCAGGGGTCTTCAGGATTCTACTGTATTTCCACAGTGGGTACATGTCTATCCCTCTAGAATGGTGGGATCATACTCCCACACCGGTTACTGGTGTGGGGGTATGATTCCAAAGCGTTTGACACCAAACACAACATGTTTTGATGCAGCCATCCCAAAGTTAGTATTTACCGCTAGGTTATAATGCACTTAAGAGTATGTGATTTAACCGCATCCACAAACAGCTACAGAGAATGGACTCTGAGAGCTGCAGAGGGGCCCTGCTCAGGCAGAGGCACCCCCTCACATGGAAACCAAGCACCCTGCCCTCAGGATTTTTAGGGCCTGCGTTAGGGGTGACTGATAGGTTTATATATGTGTGTAAGCTGAGATATAGGAAAGCTATACCTCATTGAGGAGTGCTAACACTACCTCACCCAGGCAGCAGTAGCAGGCCTGTGGTGTCCGATTTAGTCTGCTTCCCAGGGGTGGCATAATACATGCTTCAGCCCCTGATAGGCCTGTGAAGTACCTATGCCCTTGGTACCTAAGGTACCATATACCAGGGGCTCATAAGGTACCACAGTATCCAATCACTAGTGCATCTAATATGCACTCCAATTTGTTTAGAGAGAACAGAGAGGCTGGGGCCCTGATTAGCAGGGTCCCAGCCAGACTATAGCCAGAAACCAGTGTAAACATCAGAAAAAAAGTGGTGGCAACATAAGTGCAGATCCTACTCTCCTACACATTACTTTCCCCTAGACAGGAGCACGCTTCTTTTCCCCGGACGACTACAGGAGGGAAGTCATGTAAGCATGATTAACGACCAGGGTTCCTTTATTTGGCCACGGTCATATGTAATGAATTTATTGAATTACATTTAAGTGAGTTTACATTTTTGGTGAAAACATTTTTGAACGTTGTTTGTTGACTGGCAAAATTGACAGTGCGAAAAAAGGCCCCTAGTTGTCCACACATGCCGAGTACCAGCATACCTGCCAACTCACACGGTACCACTGTGTGACTCACGATATCGGCTTCCATCACCCGGTCACCCGGTGAGGAGCCGATATCACACAGCGACAGGGAAAACAAGCTGAAAACCATTGTAAATAGTGGTTTTCCAGCTCATTGAACTGCTGTCGTCCATTATGGGGAGTGAAAACACCCCAGAACATCAGGACCAGACTCTGTAAGCTTTTGTTTGGGGAGGTGGGGGCTGGAGGACGGGGTGGGGTCCAAAGTGCTCCCTAGGTACTTCTTGGCATGAAGTCCCACCCCCTTCAAGACCCCGCCCCCTCACACTGTGAGATTGTTCTTCAAGTTGGCAGGTCTCTCTATCAGATACTTAACAGCGAGCCCTTTTCCTGGCCCGACACTCAGGCCGGTAAGGAAGGTTTTCCCTACAGCGTGGCAGCATAACTGACTACCGCTCCGGATCTTGTTTTCTGCACAGACACGCCAGGCTATTTCCTCATTTCTGAGGCCTAACGCCACTGCCAAAACAGTAAGGGGAATATTCGCAAGAACGTGTGATAACTGTGGCAAAAGTAGCTTAACGCAACTCTTCACATTGCAGTCTATCGCAGGAAAATAACACCGTGGTAATGCGGCATTCCCAAGTCGGCGGCACCATGCGATAGGCCCACGATAACACGTTAAAAGTCCGCAACAAAGTCAACGCGACGACGCCAAAATGCGAAAAAGTGCAATGATGCCAAGTGCAATACAAAAATCAGCGAAAACCTGCCACAGGCCTGCAATCCCACGTGTTATGCGGGAAAATGCACCATAAAAGCAACAGAAAAAAACACCAAATCAAACTGCGTAGCACCATGGATGCACCCGGACCGAGTGCAGAGGACAACCCGAACCCCACAAGCCCCACGGAGGACCAGCCACAAACCCCGTGCACGGGAACGGGCAAGGAGAAGAGGAAGAGGAAGACGGGTTCAGTCCACAGGAAGACCGGATAATCGTCATAGAGGTGATCCAACACTATCTACAACTGTCCGTCACCTCCACTGCCGCATTGGCAACACAAACGGAAATATGGCAGTCCATCGTCACCAATGTGAATGCAGTCGGAGTGTCGAGGAGGTCAATGAAGGAGATCAAGAGGTGCTGGCATGAAGTGCACAGCCCAACCAAGGAGAAACTCGCTGCCAACAGGAAGGCAGCAAAGGCGACCGGAGGTGGGACTCCTGCGCCACAGGAGGAGCTGGATGAGCTGGAGCAAATGGTGGCCACAGTCATCAGTGTGGAGACGATGCAAGTAATTGGGGTCTGGACACAGCTCGACATGACCTGACCCAACAGCAACAGGGTGAGTAACGTCCAGGGACTGGGGGGACGGAGGGAGATGGGCACAATGGCACACATGCACAATCATGCGCAGCACACTTCACACCTACAATGAGTGTGGAACCCGTCCCTGACACCCTTGGCACACTGCAGCACACATCAAAACACCAAGTAGGCCCCCGTCCGCAATGTGAACAAATGGGCCCCCTCCATATCTCCAATGCCACAACCTACCCATGCACATGTGCTGAATCCAGAAAAGCAGCGGCTTTGTGAGCCACACGGACCATGTAAGTGACACTGCAGAGACGACTCTGAGGTGGCTGAGTGTGGACCATATCCGTGAAGGAGCAGGTCACACTCTGACACATCCACATGCACCTACAACCCATGACGTCCAAAATACATCTGCAGACAAACAATGCTCAAGAGTACCAAATATGTCCAAGAGCACAAATAACCCAAGTCGCAAACATCACAGCACCCGAAGAGCACACAAGTCAAAGGCACACCGACTTAAAGGGATAAGGGGACGCCAAATCAGAGCAGCAGGGCAGACTCACCAACAATGCGGCACACACACATTGCAATCACAGCACATCAACATTGACGACAATTTGGTAAAAAGTGCAACCGTACACCACAGGACAGAGGACACAACTGGTGCCGCTCGTGCATAGAAACTGGCCAATCACATCTGGCATTGCATGACACCGTGACATGAGAATGTACGAATACAACTTCACATCCATCATGTAGTCGAAATGTCCACTGTCTGCCATCAAATAGCCAGCTCCTCCAAAACAGTCACAATGTACATTGTCATGCAGTCAACATATATGGAACACACTGTTAACCTGCATCTCCCCGTTACATTGCAGAGGGACAATCAACACCTCGTGCTGAGTGTGAGAAGTTGGCCTGGCATATGCTGTCCACTAGTTATAGTGGGCACCTTGCAACAGTCCAAACAACCCTTATTGATGATAGGTTTACATACAACCTTTATTGAAAGCTATCCTAGTGGTAGCTATGGAGAGCAGCCTTCAGGCTACGTCTTGAAGGATTGTAAAGCAGCTTGGTTTACCAGATTATAACCTCTTCAATCACTAAATAAAAGGAGAACCACACCAGATAGATTTTTTAAATATATGTATTTATTTCTAAACACTCACTACTAATCTCTTCATGAGATTAGAGTCCAAGATACACAGTAATACAGTTCTAAAACGACAGTAAATAGCACAATATACAATGGGCCCCAGGGGAGGACCAAACCATATATTAAGAAAGTGGTATAAGAACCACGACTTGACTAGACTCAGTGCCTAGAGCACGTAGACCCCAAGAAACCACCCAAGGTAGTGACACAGGAGACCCACGGGGGACCCGTGCAGTGTGAGAATACAGGCGCGAGCCCCGTACTATTCTATGGGAAAGTCGCGGTTGGGAATTTTAAAAGTTAAGGACACTTATGAGAAGACTTTGAGCAAACCCCTTTAGACTTAGGGGGTTCTAGGGCCAACACCCACGGGAGCACCGGAGTACTCGAGCTACCTCTCCCAGGGAAGCCAGGTGCATAGGTGTCAAATGGTGTCGGGAATCACCGTCGATTTCAATGGCGACCTGCTGCAAAGTGCTGCTGCCGGGAAGAAGAAAAGTGTCCGGTGTGATCCAAGCCTGGATCGAAGATCAGAAAAACCTGAAAGCAGAGGGGACAGAGTCTGTGTCACTTGCCAGTGACCAGGGGCACGATAGACGAATGCCCACCGATGTCGGGTGTTTCAGGTGCGAAGAAGTGAAGCTTGACTCTGCAGCCACGAGGACCAGGAGGTGTCGACAACAACCAGGAGTTGGATTCGAGCTGTCCCACGAAGGATGTTGAGTGCTGTGATGTTGGTGCTCGGATTGAACCCAACAAACCTTGGCAACAGCAACCCAAGCAGGAAGAGAAAAGATGCTTTGGTGCGGACCAGCAAGGTCCTGGGGACTCCCCATGTGATGGAGAGTCAGGGCACATCTGGAGCAACCAGGTAAGCCCAATTAAAGTTAGAGTTGGCTTCAGAGGGACCCACCAGTCGACGGACCAGGGATCGCGAAGGGACCTTGAGAGGAATCACACAATACCAGCCCACGGGTCACTCGGTGAGTGTAGGCCAGTAATCTCCAAGGAAGATTCTTCAGTCATCTAGCGCCTTGTAGATCGTCGAAGTTCCAGGATTATGTATCCGAGTTTCATCCAGGTGTAATTTAAAGTCCTGTAGCCAGGGGTTTCTATCTTATACCCAAGGAAGGGCTTGGACAAACTCTAGGGACCCACCTATGGGAGGGTCAGGAAAGAGGGGTGGCTACACCCATTTCCTTTGTCCAGTTTCATGCCAGAGCAGGGGCTGGTAGCCCCTGCAACCGGTTTGAGCTGGACTATGCACAGGGACACCAAATGTGCCCCCAGTGCAGACTTCAAAGTACTCATGGAGTGCACCCACCCAGCCCCAATACACTAAATAGGTGGTGACACCTCCCTGTGACATGAATCCTATTGTCCAGGCCTCCCCTGCTGGAGTTTCGTCCAGCAGCAGGAGGGCAGACTCGTGTCTGTGGCTGGCAGTATCCATTTTGTGATGCTAGGGTCTGTTAAGCTGGTACCGGGTATACCGGTGCTGTCATGGTTCTCCCTCTAGAAGGGTGGGATCATACTCCCACACCAGTTACTGGTGTGGGGGTATGATTCCAAGGTGTTTGACACCAAACACGACATGTTTCTATGCAGCCATCCCAAAGTTAGCATTTACAGTTTGGTTATAATGCACTTAAGAGTATATGGTTTGGCTGCATCACAAACAACCCCGGAATAAAGGTTCCGAAGGCTGTAGAGGGGCTCTTCTCATGCATGGGCACCCTCTCAAATAAAACCCAGCACCCTGCCTTCAGGATTAGTAAAGCCTGCCATAGGGGTGACTGATAGGTTTATATGTGCAGTGATATGTAGAGATATAGTGAACCTATACCTCAGTAAGGGGTGCATGCACCACCTTACACAGGCTGCTGTAGCAGACCTTTGGTGTCATTTTGTAAGGTTTCCCAGGGGTGGCATAATACATGCTGCAGCCCCTGGTCGGCCTCTGGGGTACCTATGCCCTGGGTACATAGTATACCATATACTAGGGACTTATAGGGGCACCCCAGAATCCAATCTGGAGTGTACCTAAAGTACATGTAATCAATTTAGAGAGGAAGCAGCTAGGCTGGGGTCCTGAATAGCAGGACCCCAGCCAAACTAAGTTGAAAACCAGCAAAACACCAGGAAAAAAGTTGGTGCAACCATGTAATCAGATTCCACCTTCCTACACTGAGCAGACTACACATCTCTACAGTGATGATGAAGAGGACACCATGCACATTTGCCCAGACACCCTCCAATGGCTCGTGGACAGCATCCGCACCCCATCCCCACGAGCAGGGCAGTACAGCTGCATCGCGCTGATCCCACCCCCTGCACAGACCACAGAGCAGGAAGCACACACCACCATGGCTGGCCCACAGGACCCCCACGACCAACACTTTGAATTCCAATACCGTGTGTTAGCGTGCGAGGAGAAGTTGGCTGACCAGCTGCGGGTGGGTTTCGAGCTTGTGGCAGCCAAACTCGATGCCATACGTGGGTGTCTGAGTCCAATCAGGGACCATGTACAGTCCCTAACGGACACCCCCTGTCCGCACCATGCTTACTAGCAATCCTTGGCTGAACTCACTGGGGCCATCACTCGGATACAAGAACTGTCGAGTCAGAGAGGCTACAGCGATGACCGCACGGAGTTGGCACAGATGCAGAGGACACTGGAGACCATGGAGCGGATGCAGGCTGGAAGGATGGCTGCCACGGCTAAACACCAGCGAGATGTAGCTAGGATCTTCCAGGCCTTGCAGATCCTCATCTTGCCATTGCTGCCACAGAGCCTGTCACAGATAACTGCTGCTGGAACTTCAACACACACATCTCCGCCCCCTGATGTGTCATTGGCATACAGTGATGCAGCCATAACACCACCACACACACCTGACACACTGGACACAGAAGACATCTCAGAGGAGTAAGATGTGGAGGGTAATGACTGTGTGAGGAAGGAGGTAGTAGCATCCGTAACCACCACATGGCCTGTCCCTGCCTGGTTCAGACCAATGCATCATGCCCTGGAACAACACCTCCCACTGTCCCCCGGAACACTCTGCGACATTCACCAGGACCCCGACATGGACTGCCATATCTGCTCCTGTACCAATCACACAGAAATACGGATGTGGACTGAACTCCTCCACTTCCGATTAACTTTGCATTTCCCCAAGAACTCTGGTTGGCCCACCACTGGGCAACCATGTCATATGGGCTTGTACTGGCCATGTACCCCTCCGGCTCTGAGACTCCCCAGAATGTGAATAAAACATTCCAAATCACACGGATGTGTCATGTCTATGTTCACTCACGTGTACAAGTATGGATGAATGTAGGGTCGTTGATTGCACTGAAAGGTTTACCCTGGTAAATGTCATCAATGCGCATGTTTGAGCCTGACCCACATGGCCAATTGGATGAATGTGAAGGTGTGAACTGGCTGTGGCCTCATTGCACATGAACAACAATCTTGCATCCCCCAACGTAGCCCCACATCCATGTATCATATAGGGTTGTGTGTGTAAATATCAGAATAGGTAGCCCGCCGCCTGATGTAGTCTCCCCCATTGCATGTGGCTACAGAACATCTCTTCGCATGACGTACTCACACACATCAGTGTGGACACAGCCTGTTTCAATGGATCATATTGATCCACATGACAAGAAGTTGGACACCATGCTGACATTGCTGAAGACACGTAAGAGCACAGGTCTACCAGCAACTATTCCAAATACAATGTCTAGCTCACAGTGGCGGAGCTGCCAATAGGGATTCACCACTTATGTACCAGAGGCAGTCTGTCCCTCCCTGTGTACGGTCATTTATGCACACTATGTCTCAAATTAATCAACATTCATCACAGTTGTACACTGGTGAAGTTGCGTAGACTTTATTAGCATGTGCGTGTCAGTACGGGCAAGTGATGGGACACAACAGACAGACAGATGCTTAAGACACTTACAGGTAGAATGGGAACGTTTCGAGGTGCAAGGAATGCGGTGGCAAAAATGAACACATATCATTACGGTTGGCAACGGTCTCAGCCCACCTTGCCTTGCTGGTTGAGTCATGTGATGTTTGGTGTCTGCCCATTGCCCCGTGTCAGGGGACACGACTCACAGCCCATGGGATCTCTATGGACCTGTACTACCGGAGTGCGCTGACTGTGAGCTATGCTGACAGTGAGCAGATGACAGGGACCAACAAGATGATATGTCGTGCTACATTGCCATTTGTGTAGAAACCCTCCAGCAGTATGTCAGATTTAGGAACGTTGCCAAGCAACGCTGTGCAGCTCCGCCCATGGGGCTGCAGCAACTTGCACAGGTGTGTAACAACACACGTAGGTGTACACACTTGCCTTCTGAGTCAAAGTGAATGCAGACATGTCCACTGTTGTTCTGGCTTATGTGACCATTCCTCCACGATGCAACACAGTGTTGGGACCTGTGCTCTGGGTGTCACTCAGTTGTGGCTGCAGGTAGGTAGTTACTCGTCCATGAATGCGACCACGGCTTCATAGGCAATCAGTTCCAGAAGTACGTTGTTCTTGAATTCAAGGAACACGAGGGAGAGCCAATCCATTAACTGGTCCATACAGATGTGCTCCGACCACGCTGTTTCACCAATCCGCAACACAGCCCAATAGGGGAGCGCCTCGATGTGGTCACTGCACACGATGACTTGTGCAATCTCCCATCCACTGCTGCCGGCACAGACACCACATATCAAGGCATCCCATGCCCGGGAATCCCCGTTGGACTCCTGTTCGGTGGCCAACAGGGGGCGCACACACAAGTCATAATCCAGTTCAGCTACCGTTGTGTTGGATAGGCAGACCTCAATGGGCCACTCGAATGTGCATGATCGACAGTGGAACCATGGCTGGACGCATGTGATGTACGCAAGCCGGAAACTCAGACGGTAACTGATTCACAAAACTGCCATTGCACGGTACAGTTCCACGTGACTGGGGTTGTGCATGTGCCCGGGATTGCCTGCCATTGCATTTGTTGGTCTTGTACCACCGGCACTCCTCAGACCGGCGGCAGTTCTGTGGACGATATGCCACAGCTCCGAGCAATGGGTCGTATGTGGGTTCGACGTTTGGACGTATGGGTTGTCTTTTTTACAGATGTGTTGGGGCATGCCATGCAGGTGTAGCTCAAGCAGGGACAAGTGTGTGTGGGGTGTGGACACGTTGTTCTTTCATCAGTGCAGTTTGTGGTGTGGGAGTCGCCAGAGTTTGGTATGGTATCTCACTCAGGGGGTGCCGGGCGCATTGGAGACCAAGGTCGGTGGTTTCGATGTCCTTCTGTCTTGTGTATTGAGACAAAGGAGCTTTCATGCCTAATTTTAGTCTGACTACTGCTTGCATTTCTGAAATGTGATATGGCCTTCGTGCTGGAATTGTTGCCAGGCCTTAGATTTTGGGTGCACCAATTGCGAGACACACGCAACAGTCGGTATGTATTTGCCGAGGGCCAGATTGTCCTTGCGCTCCTTGCTCAGTCTCTCTCTCTCTCTTTTTCTCTCTCTCTATCCTTTGATGAGTGACTGGCACACCTTCTTATCTGGGACATTGTCTTACAGGCTGTCACGGATTGTCTAAAGATGACCCGCCGTGACTCTTCCAAATAGTTGTTTGGTTTGAAATTTGATTGTGATATTTTGTTTGGACTCTCAATGGTGAATGGTTGGTTCTGCTTTTTCTGTACTCACATGACTGTTAGTTGTGATTCTACGGCATCAGGCAAATGATTTTGTTCATGATTTCGTGATGTTGATGTGCAATCTCTTGGTTCGGGGGAGGTGGAGGTGCCCGGGATGGGGCCCTGGGGGGATGGGGAGAGATACAGGGGTGGGTGGCAGTGGGTGTTGTGGCCCTATTGGGTGTCTGATATGCATGATCGTTGGCTCCATGGCATCTGTTGTTCTTCAGGTGTGGCTGTGGTCTGGGCTCCATTTTCTGGTGCCTGTTGTCCTCCGACTTTGCACCAGGTCAGAGCAGGTGTTAATTTCCTGCTGCTAACGCGCCTTATCGTATGCTTTGTGTTCTTATCGCCGATCTGGCTGGTCTTTGAGAATGCTATGGTGTGGTGTTGTCGTGGCTTTTTGCTCGGGAACGCCTACATTGCATCTCATTAGCAATAGTTGCCGGGGTCATCCGTGGTGATGTTTTTTGAGGATGCTGTCACTGGAAAACTGGTGGTACCGGCTGTTTGCACCGGTGTAGGAAGGTGGAATCTGACTATATGGTTGCCCCCAACTTTTTGCCTGGTATTTGAATGGTTTTTGACTAGTCTGGCTGGGATCCTGCTACCCTAAAACTGATGTGAGTACCCTAAGTACATTCCACTTGGATACTGAGGACACCCTACCCGCCCCTTGTAGATGGTACTCTAGGTACCCAGGGCATGGGTCCCTCAGAGGCCTACCAGGGGCTGCAGCACTTATTGTGCCACCCCTGGGACAGCCATGCCAAATGACACCACCAGACCACTACTGTAGTCTGGGTAAGGTGGTGCTTGCACCCCTTACAGGGATATAGGTAGCCTGTATCCCACTAGTAACAACACATATATCTTCATAGGTCACCCCTAGAGCAGGCCTTGCTAATCCTACAAGGCAGGGTGCTGGGATATGTGTGAGGGGGGACCCCTATCTGAGTAGGGCCCCTCTGCAACCCTCGTAAAAATCATTGCTGGGTTGTTTGTAGTGTAGCCATACCATATACTCTTAACCGCATTATAAGTATATCGCGATAGCGTGATAACTTGAGAATGGCTACACAGAACCATATCGTGTTTGGTGTCAAACATGGAGGAATCATACCCCCAGTCCAGCCATGGGCATGAGGGCATGATTATCCCCTGCTAGAGGGGCGATATGGGAAAAGCGACAGAATTTAGACACCAATTTAAAGGTGCACACGTATCCCAAAATGGATGCTACTCGCCACCCAAACGACTCTGGCTGCCTGTTGCTGGGCAAAACCCCAGCCTCGGCAGCTGGACAATAGGGATCCTGTTGCAGGGAGGTGCCAGCACCGTCCCAGACAGGCTACCATAGGATGCCTTTCAGAGTTGCACGTAGGCTGCTACAGCGCCTACATTCTGCATACACCGCCTGGAACCGGTTCAGGGGCATCCTGTCCCTTGCCCAGGCGAGAAACACACAAAGGGGAGAGGGTGTAGCAACCCCTTCCCGCCTCAACTCTCATTGGTGGACACTGATCTGGACACTCCCCTAATCTTGTGGATAAAGGTGAATAACGTGTCCCCAAAGAATGAGATTAATCTTGGACTTCACAGACTTGACCTTCGACGAGCTGCTGCCCAGCTGACTGAAGAAATCTCCCTTGGGGTAAAGGAGTTACCCCTCTGCTTGGCAGGCACCTGAAACACTGCAAGTGACCCAGTTGGAACTTCGCTGCTCCTTTGGACATCGATGACTCCTCTCAACCTTGAAGTGGGTTTCCTAGCATCCCAGAGGCCAGTGAGCGTGCCCAGCAAGTCTGAGCACCGTGAACCGCGTGGGTGCCGAGATCCTCAATACCCCAGGACACCAGCTACCTCTTACGTAGCACAGGACCCTGACCAGTGGGGAAGTTGTGATTTGGCCCAATATTGAGCCAAACTCTCAGCAGCAACTGTGCCAAAGATCAGCACCCTAGCTCACTCCGGTGGCCCGTGGGCACCCTTTTACACACTCCAAATTGCTGTCTTCTGCGGTCCCTTGTCTCTCGACTTGTGGGCCCTAGCGGAGGACAATATTTACTTATAAGAGTTCCCCTGGTTGCTCCAGGCCTGCTCTACAGTCTCCTTGAAGGAGACCTCTCTCAGACCTCGCGGGTCTGCACCAGTAGCTGATTTGTTTATCTTGCGTGGGTTGCGGTTGCCAAGGCTTAGTGGATCCAATCCAGACACTAACACTGCAGCGACCCTCATCCTTCGTGGGACAGTTGCCCTCCAAAAGCTGGCCTTCCTTGAAGCCTCCCGGAGCCCGTGGCTGAAGATCCAAGCTACGCCTTTTCCACTTGAAGCACCCGACATTGAAGGGCTCTTTTCCTTGAGCTCCCTGGTAACTGTGCCGTGCCCGTGACCCAGACTCTGTCCCCTCTGCTTTCAGGTTCTTCTCTACAAGATCTACAACTTCATTCTTCATGGCATCATCATCGCTTTTGGCTAGCAGCAGTTTTGTACATTTTCCCATTGAAAATCAGCCCGCGATCCGACATCGAAAACGACCTATGCACCCGGCTTCCCTGGGGCAGGTAACAGTAGTACCTCGGTACTCCCATGGTAGTGGGCTCCTCAAAAGCTTAACTCTAAGTTTTTAACTTTGAACTCCTGCTAGAAGTGTCATTAATCTGTTTAAATCAAACCGCGACATTCTCCATAGGCTTTAATAGAGATCCCGATAGCAGCTATTTCCACTGTACGCGCCTCCCGTGGGTCCCCTTCCTCATCACCTGGGGTGGATTCTCAAGGGGCCAGCGATCCTAAATGCCCTAGGCATTGTCTGTAGAATTGTCGTGGTTCTTATACAACTTTTTTAATATATGGTTTGGTCCCCACCTGGGGCCCTGTGATTCCAGTGCTATTTATTGTATCTATAAGTGCTTGTTTGAATTGTAACCTTACCTCTAGCCTCATAAAGAGACTTGTGGGATTCTGTTTAGAATAAATACATATATTTTATATATATACCTGTGTGGACTACTCTTTCATTTGGTCATTTAAGAGGTTATCTATGGTAAAACAATAAGCTTAACACTCCTTCAAGACTTAGCCTGAAGGCTGCTCTCCACAGCTACCACTAGGATAGCTTTCTTTAAAGGTTGTCTTTTAAACCTATCACTTTGAGAGTCGAATTGGACTGGTGCAAGGTGGCCATTATAACTAGTGACCAGCATATGCCAGGCCATTTTCTCACATTGGTGTGCAGCGGTTGGATTCAAGCTTGCCATTTTTTTACCAGATAACAAATTGAATTTCTAAAGTGAAAACCACTTGGTACTAAAGGTACATATAAATTCAAGCTTAGCATATAATAAGTTCTACTGAACTTAGGAGTTGTGTGTAGAGGGGTTAGCACACCTTGACTACAACTCAAGAAAGGGTTCAGTAGGCCACACCTAGTGTAGGTAGATACACCAGTACCACTACACTAGAAATGTCTTTCAGTTCAGGTACCCATAAGGCTCTGGAAGGACCCCATAGGGTTCCAGTCGGCAAATATGATCATCCCTCCTTTGCTGAGCTTAGGGAGATGTGCACCACTAGGCAACGTAAGACAAACAAAGGTGCCAATACTCAACGTCTCAGGGAAATCCTGCTCATAGCAGACTTTAAGCAGACTTTAGTGTCTGATGTGGTACACAGGTTGGGTGGGCATCCCCCAGAAGAGGACACCCCTGGGGTGGACTCTGATGAGGACCAGGAAGAGTAAGATGAACTTGACCTGGATGAACAAAACCATTCACAACATGGAGGTGATGGCCCAAGAGGCACTCTCTCCATCCCTAAAGGGAGAATGGTGGATCCAAATAGAAGGAACAGATCCCCCTCAGTGGGTTCCAACCATTCTGAGAGATCCAAAGGGACCTCTGCCTCTTCTCAGAGAAGAGAATCCTCCCAAGAGAGGAAATGCAGACTGATCCAGTTTGAGCAGGCTAAGCTACAGCTCAGGAGAGAACAGTTAGCATTGGACAGGGAATCCCTGGAGCTTCAGAAAGTTTCAAGAAAATGGGGTCCAGAGACCCCTGGTGGCAGTAATACCCCTAGAGTTAGAGAGAAAGCTCCTGACAATAGGAACCTGCATAAGATTGTGCCCCCTATCAGACAGGTGTTGATATCCATAAATGGATCACTGCACTTGAGAGGGCCTGTAAAGTTCTGAGGGTCCCAGTAGAGCAGTGGGCAGCAATCTTATGGCTCTCCTTTGCAGACAAAGGTAGAGACAAGCTCCTCTCTGTCAGAGAAGAGGATGCAGATGATTATTATATCTTGAGAGATGCTTTGATAGATGGGTTTGGCTTAACCACTGATCAATATAGATTAAAGTTCAGAGACACCCAGAAAGCACAGGATCAAGATTGGGTAGACTTTGTGGATTGTGCTACCAAGGCTCTGGAAGGTTGGTTAAATGGCAGTAAAGTAAATGATTATCAAGGATTGTACAATCTCATCATAAGGGAGCAGATTCTTAATAATTGTCAAAGCCAACTCTTACAACAGTACCTGGTGGACTCTGATCTGACCTCTGCCCAAGAATTGGGTAAGAAGGCAGACAAATGGGTCAGAACCAGGATTAGGCCCAAGAACCAAGGTGGTGACCAGAAGAAAGATTCCACAAAGCCCAAAGAGAAAGGTGGGGATAATAAGACAGAAAAATCCCCTGAAGGGCTCCAAAAATCCAGTTCTGTGGGTGGGTCCCAAAATCCTTCCTCTACCAATAAGAAACCATATTGCCATGTGTGTAAGCAACCTGGCCACTGGAAAACTGACTCCAGTTGTCCAAAGAATGGCATTAAAGAAAATGTTCCTCCTATTGCAGCTCCAACACCTCCTGTTACTACTAGTAGTAATCCCCCAGGTGGTGGGAGTGCACCCAAAAATGTAGTTGGGCTTTCTTGGGGAACTCATGTGGACTCTGGCCTAACCAGGTCCCCTACACAAGCAACTCTAGTCTGTCATGGTGGCATGGGGTTTGCCAACTTTACCATGAGTCCCAGTATCTTGGGCAGGTACAGACAAGAGCCCATGATCAATGGTCAGAAGGCTGTGGCCTACAGGGACACAGGGGCTAGTGTCGCCATGGTGACAAAGAGACTAGTGCCCCTAGAACAGCTTTTACCTGAGTTTAGCTACCAGGTGACCAATATTGATGGAATTAGGACAGATCATCCCATGGCAGTGGTAAATCTCAGCTGGGGAGGGGTCACTGGCCCAAAGAGAGTGGCAGTGTCCCCAACCCTACCTGTAGATTGTCTACTGGGGAATGACCTGGAAATCTCAGCATGGGCTGAGGTAGACCACAAAGCCCATTTAAGAATGTTAGGCATCCCTGAGAGAGTGGAGGGGACCCTGAGGGCCTCACCTCCACCCCAGGAAGAATTAAAGGGAGTGAAGCCTGAAACTATGGATCACTCCACCCAGACAGAGAGCATAGGGGGTGAGGAACAGTCCTCCCCCCACCAGACTAAAGGTAAGGGTCAGCTTTCTAAGGGAACTGATCCTGCCCCTTGCGAAGTAACTGCCCCAGAAGTGGTCAGGCCTATCCTGGCTACAGCTCTGATGGCAGGGGATCCTTCCAAGATGGTGCCCAGTCTGGAGCAGGTATCCTGCCCCTCTCTACCCTGCCTCAGTCAGCACAGGGCTGCAGAGGTCAGGGAGGTCAGTGGACCCTTAATGGGCCCCTGTCCAGAGGAACCCCCTCATCAGCAGATTAGGGACACCCAGCAGAGTAGTTCTTGCCAGGTGACCATTCCTCCCCAAACCGAGGGATCCCCTTTACCCCTAGGTACAGGTACCCCCCAGATGGACTTTTTTGGGCACAGGGAAACCTGGAGCATAGTTGCCCCAAACCTTCCAGTGCCCTCCACTATTCCAACCAGAGGGACCCAACCCCCAGCTGTAGGCAGCCAGAGGTTGACCCTTAGGGCCAGATATGACGCAGTCATGGACAGAAAGGCTTCCATGGTGACCAGTGACCTGAGGAGGTTGAGACCACCCCAAATAGGGCCTCACTTCCAGAATCAGACACCCCACCAGCCTGCTTCTGTACCAAAACCCAATACAGGTAATTTCCCTAGACTTTGGAGAATCTCTAAAACCCCTTGGGGTAGGATTTCCTAAGTGGACCATGAGACAGGGAGCAACCATGCTAGTGCAGGTTCTTCCTTATATGGCCACTCAGGTAATAAAGGCTTATCCGGACAAGGTTAGCCTTATCTCCTTTCGTTTGGGGTGGGGTTATGTAGGGAGGTGGAATCTGACTATATGGTTGCCCCCAACTTTTTGCCTGGTATTTGAATGGTCTTTGACTAGTCTGGCTGGGATCCAGCTATTCAGGACCCCAACCTATTTGCTTCCTCCCTAAAACTGACGTGAGTACCCTAGGTACATTCCAATTGGATACTGAGGACACCCTACCAGCCCTTTGTAGATGGTACCCTGGGTGCCCAGGGCATGGGTCCCTCAGAGGCCTACCAGGGGCTGCAGCACTTATTGTGCCACCCCTGGGACAGCCATACCAAATGACACCACCAGACCACTACTGTAGTCTGGGTAAGGTGGTGCTTGCACCCCTTATAGGGATATAGGTAGCCTGTATCCCACTTAATACAACACATATATCCTCATAGGTCACCCCTAGAGCAGGCATTGCTAATCCTACAAGGCAGGGTGCTGGGATATGTGTGAGGGGGACCCCTACCTGAGTAGGGCCCCTCTGCAACCCTCGTAAAAATCATTGCTGGGTTGTTTGTAGTGTAGCCATACCATATACTCTTAACCGCATTATAAGTATATTGCGATAGCGTGATAACTTGAGAATGGCTACACAGAACCATATCGTGTTTGGTGTCAAACATGTAGGAATCATACCCCCAGTCCAGCCATGGGCATGAGGGCATGATTCCCCCCTGCTAGAGGGGCAATATGGGAAAAGCGGCAGAATTTAGACACCAATTTAAAAGTGCACACGTATCACAAAATGGATGCTACTCGCCACCCACACGACTCTGGCTGCCTGTTGCTGGGCAAAACCCCAGCCTCGGCAGCTGGACAATAGGGATCCTGTTGCAGGGAGGTGCCAGCACCTTCCCAGACAGGCTATGTGGATTGGAACTGGGTGGGTGCACCATAGGATGCCTTTCAGAGTTGCACGTAGGCTGCTACAGCACCTACATTCTGCATACACCGCCTGGAACCAGTTCAGGGGCATCCTGTCCCTTGCCCAGGCGGGAAACACACAAAGGGGAGAGGTAACCACCCTTTCCCGCCTCAACTCTAATCAGTGGACACTGATCTGGACACTCCCCTAATCTTGTGGATAAAGGTGAATAACGTGTCCCCAGAGAATCAGATTAATCTTGGACTTCACAGAATTAACCTTCGACGAGCTGCTGCTCAGCTGACTGAAGAAATCTCCCTTGGGGTAAAGGAGTTACCCCCCTGCTTGGCAGGCACCTGAAACACTGCAAGTGACCCAGTTGGAACTTTGCTGCTCCTTCGGACATCGATGACTCCTCTCAACCTTGAGGTGGGTTTCCGAGCATCCCAGAGGCCAGTGAGTGTGCCCGGCAAGTTTGAGCACCGTGGACCGCGTGGGTGCCGAGATCCCAAATACCCAAGGACACCGGCCACCTCTTGCGTAGCACACGACCCTGACCAGTGGGGAAGTTGTGCTTTGGCCCAATATTGAGCCAACCTCTCAGCAGCAACTGTGCCAAAGATCAGCGCCCTAGCTCACTCCAGTGGCCCATGGGCACCCTTTTACGCACTCCAAAATGCTGCCTTCCGCGGTCCCTTGTCTCTCGACTTTTGGGCCCTAGCGGAGGACAATCTTTACTTTTAAGAGTTCCCCTGGTTGCTCCAGGCCTGCTCTACAGTCTCCTTGAAGAAGACCTCTCTCAGACCTCGTGGGTCTGCACCAGTAGCTAATTTGTTCATCTTGCGTGTGTTGCGGTTGCCAAGGCTTAGTGGATCCAATCCGGACACTACGCCTTTTCTATTGAAGCACCCAACATTGAAGGGCTCTTTTCCTTGAGCTCCCTGGTCACTGTGCCATGACCCAGACTCTGTCCCCTCTGCTTTCAGGTTCTTCTCTACAAGATCTACAACTTCATTCTTCACTGCATCATCGACGCTTTTGGCTAGCAGCAGTTTTGTACATTTTCCCATTGAAAATCAGCCCGCGTCCCGACATCGAAAACGACCTATGCACCCGGCTTCCCTGGGGCAGGTAACAGTGGTACCTCGGGACTCCCATGGTAGTGGGCTCCTCAAAAGCTTAACTCTAAGTTTTAAACTTTGAACTCCTGCTAGAAGTGTCTTTAATCTATTTAAATCAAACCGCAACATTCTCCATAGGTTTTAATAGAGATCCCGATAGCAGCTATTTCCACTGCACGCGCCTCCCGTGGGTCCCCTTCCTCATCACCTGGGGTGGATTCTCAAGGGGCCAGCGATCCTAAATGCCCTAGGCATTGTCTGTAGAATTGTCGTGGTTCTTATACCACTTTTTTAATATATGGATTGGTCCCCCCCGGGGCCCTGTGATTCCAGTGCTATTTATTGTATCTATAAATGCTTGTTTGAATTGTAACTTTACCTCTAGCCTCATAAAGAGACTTGTGGGATTCTGTTTAGAATAAATACATATATTTTATATATATACCTGTGTGGACTACTCTTTCATTTGGTCATTCAAGAGGTTCTCTATGGTAAAACAATAAGCTTAACACTCCTTCAAGACTTAGCCTAAAGGCTGCTCTCCACAGCTACCACTAGGATAGCTTTCTTTAAAGGTTGTCTTTTCAACCTATCACCTTAAGAGTCGAATTGGACTGGTGCAAGGTGCCCACTATAACTAGTGACCAGCATATGCCAGGCCAACTTCTCACAACCGGCTTGTGAATGGGGCGGTATTTTTATCGTGACTTTGGCTGCGCCAAAGTGCCGATAACTCGGCGATAGCTCCTTGAGTATATGCCGCTAAGTGCGGCAGTATTACGGGTCCTCTACAATACTGACACACTCACCCCTCTGTAGTATGACCTGATTTAGTCTTTCTTCTTTTAAACAGATAGCGCGGGATTGTTCACCGCCCTCTTTGTCTTATTAAGGCTGTTTTTCAGTGTTAATGCCTCAATGTCTTTTATGGCACCTTGTATATATACCGTGCACTAGCCTCAGCTGACTGCTCTTCACAGCTTTCTTACAGTCTTCTCCGCCTCCTCCAAGAGCGATGAGGGGTATTATCACTATGTTCTAATAAGGTCATAATCCTTGTTGATCAAAGTGATACAGCTCCCCCCCACCCCCAGTATCCCAAAAACCTTTTTATTTAATTCACAGATGCTTATTAAATGTTAAGATCCACGCCCCACCGTCTCCATATGTGCTCGCCTATATTTTGCAATCAATACTATAGAATGCTATATTAAAACATGACGTTCTTCACAAGGCACTATATTATTTTCTACATTTATGTAAAAATTGTGTACACATGGGCTGCATTGCAGTTTTCCATTTCTTTTGTTTATGTTTCTGGGGCCATCATGAACTAACCCCGGATGAATGTGCAACTTGCACCATAAATAAAGAGTTCCAGTGGACAAATAGTTCTACCAGGTACAGTAGGGATATGAGAGTGGATTAGTCCTGAAGAAAACCGCCGAACCTTGATGGGTGCAAGTTGGCTGAAACATGTTGACCCTTTTGAGCACTTATGCGAGGACTGTTGGAGAGTGGCATCGACTGCATAGTTGCCCCCAACATTTTGATGATATTTTGACTGTTTTCTGACTCTAGACAGGCTATGGCCCTGCTATCCAGGACCCCAGCCTATCTGCTTCCTCCCTAAACTGATGTGAGTACCCTAGGTACATACCAATTGGATACTGAGGACACCCTACCAGCCCTTTGTAGATGGTACCCTAGGTGCCCAGGGCATGGGTCCCTCAGAGGCCTACCAGGGGCTGCAGCACTTATTGTGCCACCCCTGGGACAGCCATACCAAATGACACCACCAGACCACTACTGTAGTCTGGGTAAGGTGGTGCTTGCACCCCTTACAGGGATATAGGTATCCTGTATCCCACTTAATTCAACACATATATCCTCATAGGTCACCCCTAAGGCAAGCCTTGCTAATCCTACAAGGCAGGGTGCTGAGATATGTGTGAGGGGGAACCCCTACCTGAGTAGGGCCCCTCTGCAACCTTCGTAAAACTATTGCTGGGTTGTTTGTAGTGCAGCCATACCATATACTCTTAACCGCATTATAAGTAATCGCTATAGCGTGATAACTTGAGAGTGGCTGCACAGAACCATGTCGTGTTTGGTGTCAAACATGTAGGAATCATACCCCCAATCCAACCATGGGAGTGAGGGCATGATTCCCCCCTGTTAGAGGGGTGATATGGTAAAAGCGGCACATTTTAGACACCAATTTAAAAGTGCACATGTAGTACAAACCAGATGCTACTAGCCACCCACACGACTCTGGCTGCCTGTTGCTGGGCAGAACTCCAGCCACGGCAGCTGGACAATAGGGATCTTGTTGCAGGGAGGTGCTCCCACCTCCCCAGACAGACTATGTGGATTGGAACTGGGTGGGTGCACCTTAGGATGTCTTTCAGACTTGCACGTAGGCTTCTCCAGTGCCTACTTCTGCATACACCGCCTCAAACCGGTCCAGGGGCATCCTGTCCCCTGCCCAGGCGGGAAACCACACAAAGGGGAGAGGGCGTAGCCACCCTTTCCCGTCTGAACTCTCATTGGTGGGCTCTGATCTGGACACTCCCCTAATCCTTGGATAAAGGTGAATACAGGGTCCCCAGAGCCTCAGATTATTCTTGAACTTTACAGACTTGAACTTCGACGAGCTGCCGCTCAGCTGAATGAAGAAATCTCCCTCGGGGTAAAGGAGTTACCCCCCTGCTTGGCAGGCACCTGAAACACTGCAAGTGACCCGGTTGGAACTTCACTGCTCCTACAGACATCGACAACTCTTACCTACATTGAGGTGAGTTTCCAAGCATCCCAGAGGCCAGTGAGTGTGCACAGCAAAGCTCAGCACCGTGGACCCCGTGGGTGCCGAGATCCCCAATACCCCAGGACACCAGCCACCTCTTGCACAGCACACGACCCTGACAAGTGGGGAAGTTGTGCTTTGGCCCATTATTGAAACAATCTCTCAGCATCATCTGTGCGAAAGATCGATGCCCTAGCCTGCTCCAGCAACCCGTGGGCGCATCTTTACGCACGCCAAATTGCTGCCTCCCACGGTCACTTGTCTCCCGATTGGTGGGCCCTGGCGGAGGTCAATCTTCACTTCTAAGAGTTCCCCTGGTTGCTCCAGGTCTGCTCTTCAGTCTCCTTGCAGGAAACCTCGCTCAGACCTTGTGGGTCTGCACCAGTAGCTGTTTTGTGATTCTTGCATGGGTTGCGGTTGCCAAGGCTTAGTGGATCCAATCTGGACACTAACACCGCAGCAACCCTCATCCTTCATGGGACAGTTGCCCTCCAGAAGCTGGCCTTCCTTGAAGCCTCCTGGACCCCATGGCTGATGATCCAAGCTACCCATCTTCCACCTGGAAGCACCCGACATTGAAGGGCTCTTTCTCCTGAGCCCCCTGGTCACTGTGCCGTGACCCAGACTCTGTCCCCTCTGCTTTCAGGTCCTTCTCTTCAAGATCTACATCTTCAATCTTCACGACATCGACGACGCTTCTTGCTAGCAGCAGTTCTTCACGTTTTGCCATTGAAAATCAGCCCGCGCCCGACATCGAAAACGACCTATGCACCCGGCTTCCTTGGGGCAGGTAACAGTGGTACCTCGGTACTCTCGTGGGTGTGGGCCCTTCAAAAGCTTAACTCTAAACTCTTGAACTTGAACTCCTGCTAGAAGTGTTTTTAATCTTGTAAAATTCAACCGCGACATTCTCCATAGGCTTTAATAGAGATCCCGACAGTAGCTTATACCACTGCACGCGTCTCCCGTGGGTCCCCTTCCTCACCACCTTGGGTGGTTTCACCAGGGGCCAGCGACCCTAAATGCACTAGGCATTGTCTGTAGAATTGTCGTGGTTCTTATACCACTTTTTTGATATATGGTTTGGTCCCCCCCTGGGGCCCTATGATTCCAGTGCTATTTATTGTAACTATCAATGCTTGTTTGAATTGTATCTTTACCTCCAGCCTCATAAAGAGACTAGTGGGATTATTCTTAGAATAAATACATATATTTTATATATATACCTGTGTGGACTACTCTTTCATTTGGTTATTCAAGAGGTTATCTATGGTAAAACAATAAGCTTAACAATCCTTCAAGACTTAGCCTGAAGGCTGCTCTCCACAGCTACCACTAGGATAGCTTTCTTTAAAGGTTGTCTTTTAACCTATCACCATAAGAGTCGAATTGGACTGGTGCAAGGTGGCCACTATAACTCGCGGACAGCATATGCCAGGCCAACTTCTCACATGGACGGTAAGCAATGTTTACCCACTTGTTTGCCAAAGTTCCCACCATGTTTCGTAAGATAGAGACTCAGCCTCCTGGGGGAGGAAAGACCCAGTGATGATGCTTTGACCATAAGTACGCCAGTGTCGAAAATATAACACTGAGGAGAGTTGTCAGTGAGGGCCTTACTATCATCTAATGAAGAGACTCTAAATGGTGCATGCACAGTGTATCTGGCCACATCTCTGTAGTGTAGTTCCTATATCCCTGATAGGCTCTGCACATTGGAATAATATACACTATAGTTTTGACATAGGACTGAGGTCAATATGTCTCTATCGAGGACATTAAACTTAATTACTTGTGTGTGCCAGCTAACTCAGAGGTCACTAGAAACTTCTCGAATATACAAGAAGGGATTAGTTTCTGACAACCGCATAAACATGACAACTTTGTTTCCCTTAGAGTCGGAACAATCTCAGAACCGTGGAAACAATAGATAAAAGTTTCACTCAGTCAATCCTGCATGCTTCGTTTCTACAGAGTTGCACAGAAATAGAGAGACGGGCGTTTCAATAAAAAGGGGTTTATTGAACAGTCTTATTTCTCATGCAAGAGATATGAACTGCTACAATTGTAAGACAGGCTGCGAAGTACAATACGTACAGAGTTAGCAGTAAGATAAAAGAATACTGCAATAGCATGGTTTGTAGCTATGACATATATTCATAAAATACGTACATAAATAACACAGGCTAAAATGTGAATAGTCATCTGATGCTTCTAAATAGTTCTACCCCAGTGTACCTAACCTAAGTGTAGTACGAGGTAAGAAGTAGGTGCTGTTTTCTAAAGTATAGCTAGCTATAGTTTTAGTTTTGCCAAGAGCTGCAAAAAGTTTCTCTAAGGTCTAGTCTGCTCCATACCTTAGAATGTGTGAGGTTGGAATCTCTTTCCGGGACTCGATATCTAACACCCCGCAAGGGGAGTCAGAAACACTGGAGCTGGATTCTCTACAAGGAGGATGACAGCGTCTGGTCAGTGCATCAGGCGGGAACTCGATCTCCGTCCGAACTTGCTGTGGCGAACCGCAAGTAGGCAGTCGAACTGGACCGTACCAGAACCGTGGTTTGCCAGGGCAAGTGCAGGTATATTTATACCTTGAAGGTGGTTAGCTAATGCCTGTATTGACGTAAATGTCGGGCATCGGAACGTCATGAATGAACCCCTAAGGAATAGATGTTCATGCATAATAAATGAGTTCTTGGAGAAATCAATATCCAAGCAAGGGAAATTCCTAAAGGCTTAAGAGTCTGGTTTTCCAAGAACTCCTCGTTCCTCATCTTCATCCTCCATCATATCCTGTGATGGTGCCAGATGTGCCCATCATCCTTTGCCTGCAGAGTGCTCTGCCGGGTGCCTTAATCCGGTGGGCACAGTCCAGGTGGTACAATAGTTGTTTCTTTAGTCTGCACCTCTTCTCAACTCTCATCTCAGGCACCAGTTACCTCAACATTAGCTTCCAACTTCTTCCCAAGAGTGAGAATGTCATTGTATTTTCCTTTTTCTTTTCTTTCCCTGTGCTTTGTCTGCTGCCAAAAATTTAAGAAGTCTTTCCAGACCTCCCATGCATGCTCTGTACACTACCAGGAATTCAAGCAGCCCTGGCTCAGGTCCTGACTTCCGTTACACCCAGGGACATTTTAAGGATGCGGGGGCCCAGGGCCAAATGTATGTTGGGGGCCCCTGTTCAGAACAGTTTTGAATTTATGATCCAGTTTCAGCTCTTTCGTGCCCTGTTTCACCAGGTCACTGGCAGTGCACAGCTGCACTGGTCCAAATTCTAAATGTGTTTACATCTAATATTCAGGGATGGTGACTTTTTTGTAATTTTGTGACACAGAAGCAGCTCACTAATATTACTTCAAATAATCTCTGTGACACCCTCCTATTTCTCATATGTGAGGTCCTGTTTTGAACTAAAAGAAACATTTTATGGATGTGCTTTAAACAAACATTTCTCTGAAAACTGTCTTCAATAGACTCTCACACATCACCCACATTAAAAATAAATTCCAGGTAAATGGTGTTTAAAACAACCTGTTTAAGAATTATTCAAGGTTGTCAGGGCCATACTCTCTACGCTCTGCCAGCCCCCCAAAAGGCTTGAGCCCTGGGCCAGCGCCCACTTTGCCCATGCTTACAAAGATGTCTGGTAACACCCCCTTCCAAAAATGGGCTCAATATTTTAAAGAGTGGGCGCAACTCAGTGCCCTGTTAGCATGTTGTAACTACAAGCATGTGCTGTGTGATGCGCATGCCCCAGAGATGAACTCCATCTGAATGTACCACATAGCAGCGTGAAGCCTGACTTCATGCTGCACTTCGCTTTGTCACACCCCTGACCAGTCTCTGGCCTATCGGCTCTTGACCTGATCATTGTATTGAGCTTCAATCCTAGGGGCATAGTTTCAGGGGAAAGGTTTGGCAGTCGGGGCTGGTGTTGGGGCAAAGTGGAGGGGCGGGTGGAGGGGGGGACAACATAAAAAACAACAACAAAAGCTTACCTGAATGCCGCCGCATCGCCTCATCTCCGCTCTTCTGGCTCCAGTGCCGGCACAAGCTCCCAGACCGCCCTGAGGCCAATCCTCACCATGAGAGCAGCGTCGTGATTGGCCCGAGCGGACTGGATTTGCGCTCCCAGAGAGACTGGGAGCCTGTGCCTGCCGTCTCCAACCCAACAACACAGTTCAGTATAGAGACAGCTTCAGTGCGTATCTCGTTTGTTCGTCCTGAGACGACCCGCCAAATCCACATGCACACTAACGACAGTGCACCTACCACTCCCCATCGTGCCTGACATCCCCATGGCCCCGCCACCTAGACTTGATGCTATGAGGAAAAATAGAACGATAATAAACATGCTTTAGTATCTTTTTATTTTTCACGTTTTGCAGCTACTGCTTCTGACAGGGGCTGACGTTCCTCCGCCATAGTGGAGAAATCACCGCTGGAGTTTGGGGTGCTACACCCCTCTAATAAATGTATTTTCTGGTAAATAGCTAGGTACGGGTTTGGTGTGGTGTACACGCACAGACAAAAAGCACACACTTTCTCCATCTCTTGGTTTTGAAAGTCTTAAAAAATGTTAGCTATTTAACAAAATATTGTGATTTCTCTCACTTAGTGCCGCTATCCTCTCCCTTTCCACTGCCTCTTAAGCCCCTCTCTTGTGGCCTGCTTGTTGTATATATTAACATTATATTGTTGGAAAATCTAAAGCTCAGACCCCCCACAACCTTACTGACCAAGCCACGCCCCTGGATGCATAGGTGTGAACTGCTGTCCTGCCACTCCCTGGGCTACTGACCAAGCCACGCCCCTGGATGCATAGGTGTGAACTGCTGTCCTGCCACTCCCTGGGCTACTGACCAAGCCACGCCCCTGGATGCATAGGTGTGAACTGCTGTCCTGCCACTCCCTGGGATATTGACCAAGCCACGCCCCTGGATGCATAGGTGTGAACTGCTGTCCTGCCACTCCCTGGGCTACTGACCAAGCCACGCCCCTGGATGCATAGGTGTGAACTGCTGTCCTGCCACTCCCTGGGCTACTGACCAAGCCACGCCCCTGGATGCATAGGTGTGAACTGCTGTCCTGCCACTCCCTGGGATATTGACCAAGCCACGCCCCTGGATGCATAGGTGTGAACTGCTGTCCTGCCACTCCCTGGGCTACTGACCAAGCCACGCCCCTGGATGCATAGGTGTGAACTGCTGTCCTGCCACTCCCTGGGCTACTGACCAAGCCACGCCCCTGGATGCATAGGTGTGAACTGCTGTCCTGCCACTCCCTGGGCTACTGACCAAGCCACGCCCCTGGATGCATAGGTGTGAACTGCTGCCCTGCCCCTCCCTGGGCTACTGACCAAGCCACGCCCCTGGATGCATAGGTGTGAACTGCTGTCCTGCCACTCCCTGGGCTACTGACCAGGCCACGCCCCTGGATGCATAGGTGTGAACTGCTGTCCTGCCACTCCCTGGGCTACTGACCAAGCCACGCCCCTGGATGCATAGGTGTGAACTGCTGTCCTGCCACTCCCTGGGCTACTGACCAAGCCACGCCCCTGGATGCATAGGTGTGAACTGCTGTCCTGCCCCTCCCTGGGCTACTGACCAAGCCACGCCCCTGGATGCATAGGTGTGAACTGCTGTCCTGCCACTCCCTGGGCTACTGACCAAGCCACGCCCCTGGATGCATAGGTGTGAACTGCTGTCCTGCCCCTCCCTGGGCTACTGACCAAGCCACGCCCCTGGATGCATAGGTGTGAACTGCTGTCCTGCCACTCCCTGGGCTACTGACCAAGCCACGCCCCTGGATGCATAGGTGTGAACTGCTGTCCTGACACTCCCTGGGCTACTGACCAAGCCACGCCCCTGGATGCATAGGTGTGAACTGCTGTCCTGCCACTCCCTGGGCTACTGACCAAGCCACGCCCCTGGATGCATAGGTGTGAACTGCTGTCCTGCCCCTCCCTGGGCTACTGACCAAGCCACGCCCCTGGATGCATAGGTGTGAACTGCTGTCCTGCCACTCCCTGGGCTACTGACCAAGCCACGCCCCTGGATGCATAGGTGTGAACTGCTGTCCTGCCACTCCCTGGGCTACTGACCAAGCCACGCCCCTGGATGCATAGGTGTGAACGGCTGTCCTGCCACTCACTGGGCTACTGACCAAGCCACGCCCCTGGATGCATAGGTGTGAACGGCTGTCCTGCCACTCCCTGGGATATTGACCAAGCCACGCCCCTGGATGCATAGGTGTGAACTGCTGTCCTGCCACTCCCTGGGCTACTGACCAAGCCACGCCCCTGGATGCATAGGTGTGAACTGCTGTCCTGCCATTCCCTGGGCTACTGACCAAGCCACGCCCCTGGATGCATAGGTGTGAACTGCTGTCCTGCTACACCTTAGGCTCCAACTAGAGAACGTGCCCATTGTCAGTGCCCCTCTGCCACTGGCTGTCCTGATGTATCAGTGGAGTAACACAAAATGATGCCCCCCTCATAATGTGATGAGGGGTACTTGGACCCCCCATATCTCACAGATCTTCATTGGTCCTGGTATGTAGGTGGCCCCCAGGAAGGGCTTGGGGGCCACTGAAGGGTTGGGAGCCCCTCTGTGCCCCAGGTGCAGCTGGGACCCGTGTTACCCCCTGCTTTGGGTCCTCCTCTATGCACACCAGAGCATTGATAGACCCGTATGTGCAACGCCAGCACCGGGCATGTGGAGCCACTCCCTGTAGCCATAGGTCAGCTTCCCCACACCATGGAGGACAGTCATTCATCCTTGACTAAAACAGCTGATCATTCGGTACCTGACATGTCTTTAATTCATCAGTGTATTTACACAGACGCGTCAGGCAGAGAATCTCCTGCAGCAAAAAAATGCTGACATCCCATGTTCTTCTGTTCACACGGACCCGCTGTCTGTCCTTCTGTCTTGTCGCCTTCACTGCACCTCATGGCCCTGTGTGAGAGTTTTCATGCCGAGTCTGGTGGTTTAGTGAACTAATGCGTCCAACTAAGGGTCTGTGTTTGATCTCATCGTCACAGGTTGAAATCCTGGTGTGTCCACTCAATCAATCAATCAATCAAACATTTGTAAAGTGCACTACATACCCGCGAGGGTCTCAAGGCGCTGGGGGGAGGGGGGAAAGGCTGCTACTGATCGAAGAGCCAGGTCTTGAGTGTTCTCCTGAAGGTCAGCAGATCTTGGGTCTGTCGTAGGCTCAGTGGGAGGGTGTTCCATGTTTTTGTGGCGAGGTGGGAGAAGGATCTCCCGCCTGTGGTAGTTCTTTGGCTGTGTAGGACGGTGGCTAGTGAGAGGTCGGCGGAGCGTAGCTGGCGGTTGGGGATGTAGAAGGAGAGACGTCTGTTGAGGTATGCAGAACCGGTCTTGTGGAGTGCCTTGTGTGCGTGGATGAGGAGCTTGAAGGATATCCTCTTGCTGACGGGGAGCCAGTGCAGGTCCCTCAGGTGGGGGGTGATGTGGCTGTGGCGTGGTATGTCGAGGATCAGTCGTGCTGAGGTGTTTTGGATGCGTTGTAGTTGTTTGATGAGTTTGGTCGGGGCTTCCGCGTAGAGGGCGTTTCTGTAGTCGAGTCTGCTGCTGATGAGGGCTTGGGTGACTGTCTTTCTTGTGTCTGTTGGGATCCATTTGTAGATTTTGCGGAGCACGCTGAGGGTGTTGAAGCAGGAGGAGGAGACGGCATTGACTTGCTTGGGTCATTGTGAGCGCTGAGTCGAGGATGATCCACTCAGCCTATCATCCTTCTGAGGTCGATAAAATGTGTACTATTGAGTTCGGTAACAATAACATCTGTTATTCAGCGTCAAGATTCCTTCTCGGTGAATGTGCACTTTACAAATATACATAATATTTTATACATCCACATATTGCCCTCTCCAGATTTCCTCTTGCAGATCTCATCAGAGGAGCTCAGGATCTCTGAAATGCTCTGGACCAGCCTTTTTCATTGGTTGACTTCACTGTGAGTGACAACATTTTGCTATTTCACTAGGAATAGATCTGACAGGGACTACTGTGGCAATGTGGGCTTTTTCACACCAGACAATATTTTTGCTTATAGTCAGCATGTTTTTTTGTGGTGGGATTATTCTGAAAGCTTCCCCAACACATCTCCCCGGCCAATTACATCTCATCAGATGCATCATTGCACAAATAATTCATTATCTTTTTAAAAAACACCTAAAATGGCCATTCATGCAGGGGCCTGAGTGCACATGAACATGCATGCATGGGAATTTATCTTTCAATGTTTCCACATTTTTTAATTTAATAAAACCGTTCAAAGATAACACCCCTGGCATGCACAGATTCACTGCCTACTGCTCCAGGAAGTTGGTAAATGCCCTGCTAGGTTTCCTATTGTGTCTACAAACTTCCCTTTTTGGGTTCATGAGTAATCCTGACTACTCTGTTGCTTGTATGCTGGTCTCACTGCATGTGATCACACTGACCTCTTCCTGATGGGGTCTGCATCGCCAGACATAGAGGGTGTGGCCCCCGCCAGTGGTGTTGACCACCAGCTTATCTTGGGATCTTCTCCCTGCCTTATCCCTCTGGAGTTCAGCAGAGCAGGGAGAGGACACTGGACATCATCAGATATATAAAGGTCTTGCATGCCCGTTGCGTCGTGCAGGGCGGCACAAGGAAGCCCTTGAGTCGGATTCCCTGCACCTCGCAGAGCCCCCACGCATGGCTGAGCGTGGCATAGTAAATCAGGAGTAACACACGACAGCGCAAGCCGTTGTTTGTATTACTCTGCGTTGCGAAGGCGTTCCACGTGTGGAGCGTGGGTGTTCCCACACATCCACACCTGGTTTTTGGTGCATTCCCAGATTCACTAAGACTAGTAAATCTGTGAATGTGTCTTAGTGGGACACCTTTCCAGGTGAGGCGTAACAAGGAGAAATGTTTATTTATCCTCGTTATGTCCTCTTTCTATGTCAGCTGTAATCTGCAGCGCACATAGAAAGAGATAACTCCTTTTGAGGATTGATTTTGTACAGGAAGGCGTACCTTCCTGTACAAAAACAATGCTGCCTGCAACGGAGGCACCCTTGCACCATGAGGTAAGGGTGGCTGCGTTGGCACCAGCGAAGAAAGGGAGCGGGAATACGGCATATGTTGGTTACTATGGCACACCTCCTGCTCTCTCCGTTTTTCTCAGCGTAGCAAGTTGTCTTGCTGTGTTGTGCTGTGTCAAATCCTAGTAAATTGTCCCAGATTTAGATATAATCATCTTTTGCCTCCAGAACAATCGTTTCGCACCTCCCGCATAGTAAAAAGTCTTGGAGTTATGCATGAGAGCAATCTCAGCATAAGGCCACAGGTCTGACTCATCTGGAACATCTTTGCTTCCTTTTGTCACTCAGAAATCCAATCACGCACATGCAGCAGCCTCCACACCGCGCAGCTGTGGGATCAGTTGTCCACTCGCATCTGGGCTACGCCTGCCCTGGTAGCAAAAAAGCTCTGACTCGCCCTACCGCGATTCTTGGGATGCTGGAGTCAGATGGTTACCAGGCTACGGAGGTGACGAAGAACTGAATTACTTAAACTCCATTGGGCCCTCATTACAAGTTCAGAGCTAAATTTAGATCCTTCTGCAAACAGGAGTTTGCACGGGTTTTTCATTACGATGTGTGTGATAATCGGCACACATTCGACGTGTTCCCCTGATAGGGTCCGGCTGTCCAGAACGGCCAAAATGTATCAGGGGAAAATTCTCAGAAAAATGAAAAACTTGCGGCATTTAGTATGTTAAATACCGACTGTGCATGTTATGCCTCACTTTCAAGTTGAAAACTTGGAAAAGAGGGTATTCAAAACCCCCTGGTAAACTGCAACCCAGATGAATCACACCCTCAGAGCCTGCTTACAACGGGCCGATGAAACAGTAATATTTGCACAAAAAACCTGTTTGCACAGGGAGCATAGTTACAAAGTGGTGCAAAGTTCATTGGAGGTCAAACCTGACAGAATTTAACAGGGGGAAGCCTGAGGCCAGTTTACTAACATGTGATGGAGAGCAACGGAGCAAGACGACTTGCAGCGCTGCACGAAAAGGAGAGAGCAGGAAGGAGCCATATTTAGTAAGATAAGGAGCATTTCTTCTCTGCCTCTGCGCAGGCGCACTGTGTGCAGCCTGGCACCAATGCACGCACCCTTCCAGCAGGGTTCATGGGTGCCCGACTTACAAGCAGGATTGTTTTTGTGCAGGAAGGGGCACCTACCTGCACACTAAAACAGTCCTCTGAAGCCTTCTCCTCTTTCTGTGTGTGTTGCAGGATGCAGCACATGTAAAAAGAGAAACTAACAAGGAGAAATACACATATTACTTCGCGTTACGCCGCGGTGTAGGATTCTGATACAATCCCAGGTTTACTCCTCCAAAACCTGTGGGTGGATGCACAGGAACGCCCACTCTCCACCCATGGAACACATTCGCAATGCAGAGGAACGGAAGGCAGCGATGGCCTGGGCCTTCAGTTACTCTGGATTTACTGAAGGTGAAGGTGGACTGCATGTCCTAGTAAATCTGACTTTAGGCCTGCGCTGCCATGCACGGCCTTGCGTGACGCAAGGGCAACGCAAGGGCTCGCTAAGTCTGCACCCCAGTATTTACCAGCACGTGTGGAGTTTGGTGTGGTAGGCATCACCATCTGCCTGCTGTCGCCCCAAAAGGTTGAAAAAGGGAATAATTATCCCAGCTGATAAATTCTGAACCTCTGAGTGTTGGACTGTATCCACCGTGGCCCACCTGTAATCAGCCCCCAAGCCTATCATTAAGAGGTTAAGTGAGTGCCATTGAGGTGAAGAACCACAACCATCTAGGGACAGGTTTATCAGTATTGCTGCTGTGGTACAGCGCAGGGAGCCACCTTGCTGCGCTGCATGAAAGGGAAAGGGCAGGAATCGCCGTATTTAACATCATACTGTGCATTACTGTCCTTTCCTTGCGCTGAAGTCCAATCTGCTGCGTAGCGCCAACCAGGGCAGGCACCCTTGCGCCGTGGTGCATGAGTGCCTGCGTTCTAGGCAAGATTGCTCTTGTGCAGGAAGGGGCCCCTTCCTGCCTAAAACCATCCCCTGAGACATTTTCCTCTTTCTAAATCTCCAACAGAATGCAGCGCACATAGAAAGAGGAAACAACAAGGAGAAATAAAGAGAGTTCTCCTCGTTACGCCTCACCTGGAAAGGCGTAGCATTCTCACGCATTCCCAGGACTGCCAGTCATGGTAAATCTGGGAATGCACCAAAATCCATGGGTGGATGTGTGGGAACAACCACACTGCACCCATGAAAAGCCTCCCTGGGGCAGAGCAAGGCAACGCAGCACTTTGCGCTGCGAAGCGTTACTCTAGATTTATCAAGTCACGCAGGGCCATGCAAGGGGGGCTTGTGTGGCTTGATGAATCTGACTTAGTAGTTGCATCACTCTTGCGCCCCCTAGGATGGCGCACCGGCGATGCAACTTATTGATAAATATGCCCAGGGCCAGCGCTAGGCATTGGCAGTGTGGGCAGCTGCCCAGGGCCTCACGCTGAGCTAAAAAGTAGGGGGCCCCTTCACTATGAAAAGCCACACTTTCACAGTTAGCCCACCTGCTCCTCCAGGGCCCCACACACACATTACAAATGGAGGTGTCTTGACCTTGTTGCTCAGGGCATGGTGGCATTCCTGGAGGTGCAGGGATGGGGGGAAGGGACAAGCAGAATGGGATGGCACAGCAGCTGGGCCAGAAATGATGCTGTCTCACAGTGTCAGGGGCAGGGCAGCACCTCTGTTACTGTTAAGTACCAGCCATTCTAGGCGCCCTTTCTGCATTTTGTTTCTAGGTGGCAGAAGTTCCCTTTGTTTCTAGGACCAGCCGGGCACAGGTAAGGAGAGGTGGGTGAGGGGAGGAGGGAGCAGCCAGACAAACTGGCTTTTGTTAACCTTTGCATTACCCATAGCAATGTGTTTTTATGGAAATGTGCATATAAAATGGATGCCGAACTGCTGTGGTAGGGCAGTGTTTTGGGAAGTGTCTCATTACTGCTTCCATGCCCAGGTGGAGGCCCCCCCCTTCCCCTGGCCTTGAGGCACTGGAGCAGGCTGCAAGGTCCAGGTATGAGGGAACCCTTCCCTGGGCCTTGTAGCCATTATGTAGTGCTGGGAGGCCCAGGGGAGGTGGGCCCCAGTTGTCAGGATGTCCTATAGATTTACTTAAGAAATATTTTGCCTCTCTTCAGAAGGTCTTGTGTCTAGAGTCTTGGGGGTGTGCCCCTACTTCTTCAATAGATTCAATTCCTATGTGTCCCAGGAGGGCAGAAATATCCAAGGCCCATAGATAAGGCTTGGCTGTTAGGGGGCGGGCAGAGAAGGAAAAGGACTCTGTCTTTTCCTTCTTGCCCAGAGAGAAAAAGGACAGTGTCCACTTCTCCAGCTGTTCTGCTGGCAGCTGCCCCCCCCCCCTCTTTCTTAATCTTCCTCCCTCTCTTTCTGTTTTGCTCCTTCTCACTTACAGAAAACGGTGACTTCAAGAAACGGTTATTACTCCCTCTTTCCTACTTTCGTTTATTTGTTCCTCCGTGAAACGGATCCCAAAAAACCAAAACACTTTTGCTGGAAATGTCGTTTTTTAGGTCTCGCCTTGCTATCGCGTAAGCGATTGCAAGGCGAGACTATTGGAAGCGGGTTTGAAAAGTGCTCCCAAAAAGCGGATTGCATGGCTAGCACACGCACAATCACGCGCATCGTGCCGCCATGCAATCCGCTTTTTGGGAGCACTTCAAAGGGTCCGCTCCCCCGCCTGGAATGCGCTCCCCCGGCCCCAAGCGCGCGCGCGCCACGCTCTGCCAGGCTTGTTTACCATCCCATGTTCTGCTTTCTCTTTCGTCTTTGTTTTTTTTTAGTTTGTAGCTTTTACATTTTCCATTGCATTTTGAGCGTTGCAACATTAGTTTGTTTGTTGTTTTTTGGGTTGCAATATTAGTTAGTTGTTCTTTGAGGTGTTTTGAACACATGGCACAGTGTCTATGCTCCCATCTACAGTACGTTATACATTCTTTAAAAGCAACAGTAATGCATCGCGGAGGTTTATTCAGCCGGTGTAGTGAGCTCTTGATTACTTCGTTGTTTTTTGGGTTGCTTTGTTTTTTGGGGTGTTTTGAACACATAGCGCAGTGCCTATGCTTCCATCTACAGTATGTTATACATTCTTTACAAGCAACAGCAATACATCACAGAGGTTTATTTAGCCAGTGTAGTGGTGTCTCGTGCTTACTTCGTTGTTTTTTGGGTTGCAACATTAGTTGTTTTTGGGGTATTTTGAACAAATGGCGGAGTGCCTATGCTCCCATTTACAGTACGTTATACTTTATTTAAAAGCAACGGCAACACATCGCGGAGGTTCATTCAGCCGGTGTAGTGAGCTCTTGCTCGATGGTGTATGCTGCCTAGTTGCTTTTTGGTTGTGTTTGTTTTGCTGTTCTGTATAGCGTGAACTAGACACAAAAGTATTGTGAAGATATATAGAAAACAGTTACATTGCACACGAACACATTGCCTATTGGAAGGCTCGGGGATATTAACTAATTTGCCCAGAATCACCGTGCGGCGAGCGAACGCCGTGACTCTGACATGGTTCCTTAGCTTCATGCTCGGCAGCTCTGCTCATATCGCCACATCATGCTGCTGTTGGAGATTGCCTACTGCCATGTTGCCTATGGCGCGGGGATATGAACTAATTAGCCCAGAATCACCGGGCCTATCATCATGATTCCCTAACTTTTTGTTCGGCAGCTCTCGTCATTTGGCCATATCCTACGGCTTTACGGAGATTGCCTACTGCCATATTGTGGTTCTGCTCCTATCTACAGTACATTATACACTATTTAAAAGCACCAGCAACACATTGCGGAGCTTCATTCAGCCGGTGTAGTGAGCTCTTTCCTAATATCATACACACCAACTGCTAAACATTTGCCTAACCCAGATAGTGGCCCTTCACTTTAAACACGCCCAGATACCGGCCCTTCACTTTAAACACACCCAGATACCGGCCCTTCACTTTAAACACGCCCAGATACCGGCCCTTCACTTTAAACACACCCAGATACCGGCCCTTCACTTTAAACACACCCAGATACCAGCCCTTCACTTTAAACATGCCCAGATACCGGCCCTTCACTTTAAACACGCCCAGATACCGGCCCTTCACTTTAAACACGCCCAGATACCAGCCCTTCACTTTAAACACACCCAGATACCAGACCTTCACTTTAAACACACCCAGATACCGGCCCTTCACTTTAAACACACCCAGATACCGGCCCTTCACTTTAAACACACCCGATACCAGCCCTTCACTTTAAACACACCCAGATACCGGCCCTTCACTTTAAACACGCCCAGATACCGGCCCTTCACTTTAAACACACCCAGATACCAGACCTTCACTTTAAACACACCCAGATACCGGCCCTTCACTTTAAACACACCCAGATACCAGACCTTCACTTTAAACACACCCAGATACCGGCCCTTCACTTTAAACACACCCAGATACCGGCCCTTCACTTTAAACACACCCAGATACCGGCCCTTCACTTTAAACACGCCCAGAGACTGGCCCTTCACTTTAAACACGCCCAGATACCGGCCCTTCACTTTAAACACGCCCAGATACCGGCCCTTCACTTTAAACACACCCATACACCGGCCCTTCACTTTAAACACACCCATACACCGGCCCTTCACTTTAAACACACCCAGATACCGGCCCTTCACTTTAAACACACCCAGATACCAGCCCTTCACTTGTAACACACCCAGATACCGGTCCTTCACTTTAAACACACCCAGATACCGGCCCTTCACTTGTAACACACCAAGATACCGGCCCTTCACTTTAAACACACCCAGATACCGGCCCTTCACTTTAAACACACCCAGATACCAGCCCTTCACTTTAAACACACCCAGATACCGGCCCTTCACTTGTAACACACACCGATACCGGTCCTTCACTTTAAACACACCCAGATACCGGCCCTTCACTTTAAACACGCCCAGATACCGGCCCTTCACTATAAACACGCCCAGATACCGGCCCTTCACTTTAAACACACCCAGATACCGGCCCTTCACTTTAAACACACCCGGATACCAGCCCTTCACTTTAAACACGCCCAGATACCGGCCCTTCACTTTAAACACGCCCAGATACCGGCCCTTCACTTTAAACACGCCCAGATACCGGCCCTTCACTTTAAACACACCCAGATACCAGCCCTTCACTTTAAACACGCCCAGATACCGGCCCTTCACTTTAAACACACCCAGATACCGGACCTTCACTTTAAACACACCCAGATACCGGCCCTTCACTTTAAACACACCCAGATACCAGCCCTTCACTTTAAACACACCCAGATACCGGCCCTTCACTTTAAACACGCCCAGATACCTGCCCTTCACTTTAAACACACCCAGATACCAGACCTTCACTTTAAACACACCCAGATACCGGCCCTTCACTTTAAACACACCCAGATACCAGACCTTCACTTTAAACACACCCAGATACCGGCCCTTCACTTTAAACACACCCAGATACCGGCCCTTCACTTTAAACACGCCCAGAGACCGGCCCTTCACTTTAAACACGCCCAGATACCGGCCCTTCACTTTAAACACGCCCAGATACCGGCCCTTCACTTTAAACACACCCATACACCGGCCCTTCACTTTAAACACACCCATACACCGGCCCTTCACTTTAAACACACCCAGATACCAGCCCTTCACTTGTAACACACCCAGATACCGGTCCTTCACTTTAAACACACCCAGATACCGGCCCTTCACTTGTAACACACCAAGATACCGGCCCTTCACTTTAAACACACCCAGATACTGGCCCTTCACTTTAAACACACCCAGATACCAGCCCTTCACTTTAAACACACCCAGATACCGGCCCTTCACTTGTAACACACCCAGATACCGGTCCTTCACTTTAAACACACCCAGATACCGGCCCTTCACTTTAAACACGCCCAGAGACCGGCCCTTCACTTTAAACACACCCAGAGACCGTCCCTTCACTTTAAACACGCCCAGATACCGGCCCTTCACTTTAAACACACCCAGATACCGGCCCTTCACTTTAAACACGCCCAGATACCGGCCCTTCACTTGTAACACACCAAGATACCGGCCCTTCACTTTAAACACACCCAGATACCGGCCCTTCACTTGTAACACACCAAGATACCGGCCCTTCACTTTAAACACACCCAGATACCGGCCCTTCACTTTAAACACACCCAGATACCAGCCCTTCACTTTAAACACACCCAGATACCGGCCCCCTTCACTTTAAACACACCCAGATACCGGCCCTTCACTTTAAACACACCCAGATACCAGCCCTTCACTTTAAACACGCCCAGATACCGGCCCTTCACTTTAAACACACCCAGATACCAAACCTTCACTTTAAACACACCCAGATACCGGCCCTTCACTTTAAACACACCCAGATACCAGCCCTTCACTTTAAAAACACCCAGATACCGGCCCTTCACTTTAAACACGCCCTGATACCGGCCCTTCACTTTAAACACACCCAGATACCAGACCTTCACTTTAAACACACCCAGATACCGGCCCTTCACTTTAAACACACCCAGATACCAGACCTTCACTTTAAACACACCCAGATACCGGCCCTTCACTTTAAACACACCCAGATACCAGACCTTCACTTTAAACACACCCAGATACCGGCCCTTCACTTTAAACACGCCCAGAGACCGGCCCTTCACTTTAAACACGCCCAGATACCGGCCCTTCACTTTAAACACGCCCAGATACCGGCCCTTCACTTTAAACACACCCATACACCTGCCCTTCACTTTAAACACACCCAGATACCGGCCCTTCACTTGTAACACACCCAGATACCGGTCCTTCACTTTAAACACACCCAGATACCGGCCCTTCACTTGTAACACACCAAGATACCGGCCCTTCACTTTAAACACACCCAGATACCGGCCCTTCACTTTAAACACACCCAGATACCGGCCCTTCACTTTAAACACACCCAGATACCGGCCCTTCACTTGTAACACACCCAGATACCGGTCCTTCACTTTAAACACACCCAGATACCGGCCCTTCACTTTAAACATGCCCAGAGACCGGCCCTTCACTTTAAACACACCCAGAGACCGGCCCTTCACTTTAAACACGCCCAGATACCGGCCCTTCACTTTAAACACGCCCAGATACCGGCCCTTCACTTTAAACAAGCCCAGATACCGGCCCTTCACTTTAAACACGCCCAGATACCGGCCCTTCACTTTAAACAAGCCCAGATACCGGCCCTTCACTTTAAACACGCCCAGAGACCGGCCCTTCACTTTAAACACGCCCAGATACCGGCCCTTCACTTGAAACACGCCCAGATACTGGCCCTTCACTTTAAACACACCCAGATACTGGCCCTTCACTTTAAACACGCCCAGATACCAGCCCTTCACTTTAAACACGCCCAGATACCGGCCCTTCACTTTAAACACGTCCAGATACCGGCCCTTCACTTTAAACACGCCCAGATACCGGCCCTTCACTTTAAACACACCCAGATACCAGCCCTTCACTTTAAACACGCCCAGATACCGGCCCTTCACTTTAAACACACCCAGATACCAGACCTTCACTTTAAACACACCCAGATACCGGCCCTTCACTTTAAACACACCCAGATACCAGCCCTTCACTTTAAACAAACCCAGATACCGGCCCTTCACTTTAAACACGCCCAGATACCGGCCCTTCGCTTTAAACACGCCCAGAGACCGGCCCTTCACTTTAAACACGCCCAGAGACCGGCCCTTCACTTTAAACACGCCCAGAGACTGGCCCTTCACTTTAAACACGCCCAGATACCGGCCCTTCGCTTTAAACACACCCAGATACCGGCCCTTCACTTGTAACACACCCAGATACCGGCCCTTCACTTTAAACACGCCCAGATACCGGCCCTTTACTTTAAACACACCCAGATACCGGACCTTCACTTTAAACACACCCAGATACCGGCCCTTCACTTTAAACACGCCCAGATACCGGCCCTTCGCTTTAAACACGCCCAGAGACCGGCCCTTCACTTTAAACACGCCCAGAGACCGGCCCTTCACTTTAAACACACCCATACACCAGCCCTTCACTTTAAACACACCCAGATACCGGCCCTTCACTTTAAACACACCCAGATACCGGCCCTTCACTATAAACACGCCCAGATACCGGCCCTTCACTTTAAACACACCCAGATACCGGCCCTTCACTTTAAACACACCCGGATACCAGCCCTTCACTTTAAACACGCCCAGATACCGGCCCTTCACTTTAAACACGCCCAGATACCGGCCCTTCACTTTAAACACGCCCAGATACCGGCCCTTCACTTTAAACACACCCAGATACCAGCCCTTCACTTTAAACACGCCCAGATACCGGCCCTTCACTTTAAACACACCCAGATACCGGACCTTCACTTTAAACACACCCAGATACCGGCCCTTCACTTTAAACACACCCAGATACCAGCCCTTCACTTTAAACACACCCAGATACCGGCCCTTCACTTTAAACACGCCCAGATACCTGCCCTTCACTTTAAACACACCCAGATACCAGACCTTCACTTTAAACACACCCAGATACCGGCCCTTCACTTTAAACACACCCAGATACCAGACCTTCACTTTAAACACACCCAGATACCGGCCCTTCACTTTAAACACACCCAGATACCGGCCCTTCACTTTAAACACGCCCAGAGACCGGCCCTTCACTTTAAACACGCCCAGATACCGGCCCTTCACTTTAAACACGCCCAGATACCGGCCCTTCACTTTAAACACACCCATACACCGGCCCTTCACTTTAAACACACCCATACACCGGCCCTTCACTTTAAACACACCCAGATACCGGCCCTTCACTTTAAACACACCCAGATACCAGCCCTTCACTTGTAACACACCCAGATACCGGTCCTTCACTTTAAACACACCCAGATACCGGCCCTTCACTTGTAACACACCAAGATACCGGCCCTTCACTTTAAACACACCCAGATACTGGCCCTTCACTTTAAACACACCCAGATACCAGCCCTTCACTTTAAACACACCCAGATACCGGCCCTTCACTTGTAACACACCCAGATACCGGTCCTTCACTTTAAACACACCCAGATACCGGCCCTTCACTTTAAACACGCCCAGAGACCGGCCCTTCACTTTAAACACACCCAGAGACCGGCCCTTCACTTTAAACACGCCCAGATACCGGCCCTTCACTTTAAACACACCCAGATACCGGCCCTTCACTTTAAACACGCCCAGATACCGGCCCTTCACTTGTAACACACCAAGATACCGGCCCTTCACTTTAAACACACCCAGATACCGGCCCTTCACTTGTAACACACCAAGATACCGGCCCTTCACTTTAAACACACCCAGATACCGGCCCTTCACTTTAAACACACCCAGATACCAGCCCTTCACTTTAAACACACCCAGATACCGGCCCCCTTCACTTTAAACACACCCAGATACCGGCCCTTCACTTTAAACACACCCAGATACCAGCCCTTCACTTTAAACACGCCCAGATACCGGCCCTTCACTTTAAACACACCCAGATACCAAACCTTCACTTTAAACACACCCAGATACCGGCCCTTCACTTTAAACACACCCAGATACCAGCCCTTCACTTTAAAAACACCCAGATACCGGCCCTTCACTTTAAACACGCCCTGATACCGGCCCTTCACTTTAAACACACCCAGATACCAGACCTTCACTTTAAACACACCCAGATACCGGCCCTTCACTTTAAACACACCCAGATACCAGACCTTCACTTTAAACACACCCAGATACCGGCCCTTCACTTTAAACACACCCAGATACCAGACCTTCACTTTAAACACACCCAGATACCGGCCCTTCACTTTAAACACGCCCAGAGACCGGCCCTTCACTTTAAACACGCCCAGATACCGGCCCTTCACTTTAAACACGCCCAGATACCGGCCCTTCACTTTAAACACACCCATACACCTGCCCTTCACTTTAAACACACCCAGATACCGGCCCTTCACTTGTAACACACCCAGATACCGGTCCTTCACTTTAAACACACCCAGATACCGGCCCTTCACTTGTAACACACCAAGATACCGGCCCTTCACTTTAAACACACCCAGATACCGGCCCTTCACTTTAAACACACCCAGATACCGGCCCTTCACTTTAAACACACCCAGATACCGGCCCTTCACTTGTAACACACCCAGATACCGGTCCTTCACTTTAAACACACCCAGATACCGGCCCTTCACTTTAAACATGCCCAGAGACCGGCCCTTCACTTTAAACACACCCAGAGACCGGCCCTTCACTTTAAACACGCCCAGATACCGGCCCTTCACTTTAAACACGCCCAGATACCGGCCCTTCACTTTAAACAAGCCCAGATACCGGCCCTTCACTTTAAACACGCCCAGATACCGGCCCTTCACTTTAAACAAGCCCAGATACCGGCCCTTCACTTTAAACACGCCCAGAGACCGGCCCTTCACTTTAAACACGCCCAGATACCGGCCCTTCACTTGAAACACGCCCAGATACTGGCCCTTCACTTTAAACACACCCAGATACTGGCCCTTCACTTTAAACACGCCCAGATACCAGCCCTTCACTTTAAACACGCCCAGATACCGGCCCTTCACTTTAAACACGTCCAGATACCGGCCCTTCACTTTAAACACGCCCAGATACCGGCCCTTCACTTTAAACACACCCAGATACCAGCCCTTCACTTTAAACACGCCCAGATACCGGCCCTTCACTTTAAACACACCCAGATACCAGACCTTCACTTTAAACACACCCAGATACCGGCCCTTCACTTTAAACACAACCAGATACCAGCCCTTCACTTTAAACAAACCCAGATACCGGCCCTTCACTTTAAACACGCCCAGAGACCGGCCCTTCACTTTAAACACGCCCAGAGACTGGCCCTTCACTTTAAACACGCCCAGATACCGGCCCTTCGCTTTAAACACACCCAGATACCGGCCCTTCACTTGTAACACACCCAGATACCGGCCCTTCACTTTAAACACGCCCAGATACCGGCCCTTTACTTTAAACACACCCAGATACCGGACCTTCACTTTAAACACACCCAGATACCGGCCCTTCACTTTAAACACGCCCAGATACCGGCCCTTCGCTTTAAACACGCCCAGAGACCGGCCCTTCACTTTAAACACGCCCAGAGACCGGCCCTTCACTTTAAACACACCCATACACCAGCCCTTCACTTTAAACACACCCAGATACCGGCCCTTGCCAAATGAACCAATACCAGGGGCCACTCAACGAGAGTAATCTAGAGGTTGGAGTTACTCTATTAATCACTGGAAATGGATTGGTATGTGTTCATTCTCTCCTCATTGTTTGATTGCAAACTTCCCCTTTTCTGCTTTTTATAAGAAATGTACATTTGTTCACTCGCTTTCCATCCACTCTTCGCCTTGTTAGGAAAATGTATTCATTCTGTATTCTAAATCCAAAAGCATTGGTTCTTGGGTGCCCCTTTTTTTGTTCTGGTCAGTGAGTTACATAGTTTGCAAATAAAAATGAAAAATACATGTATCTGAACTCAAATTCATCTTGCTATATTCCTTGTTGCATAATTAATCCCAGTGATGACATTCAATTCATGTTCCACAATGCTGTGGGATTCTTATCAAGCGCTCATCTGGAAACAATCAGTTAACATGGAGTGTAAAATATATCCATCCTTGTGAGACCTGCGCCTAACCTTTCCATCCACTGTGACAAATGTAATGGTATAGTTTTAAAATATATGCACTTATTTCACTTGTATATTTATCTTTTTGTCCTTGTTACTGATATCCACATTAGGTCTCTTCAGTGACGCCAAATGAGATCACTAGTCTTGTGATGTCACTTCCTGTGATGTCACTGCTTGTGATGTTACATGCAAATTAGAGGGGCCTCACATCTTGACTTTCGCCCGGGGCCCCAGAAGCCCTTGGACCGGCCATAAATATGCCCCCTTATTATTGAGCGCCAAGAACCCCTAAAATGCGTGTAGGTGCGCTTTGCGAATGGAGGCGGGATGTTCTATAACCCCTTGTCACTCACACCTACGGCCGATCAGTTCTGACGTAAACCGCGCCTAAACAGGGAATAATGCATACAGCGCTCTACAAATACTTACTAACCGTACCAAGATAAGGCCGGTCCCCCGCCTTAACACAAGTGTCCCCCCACAGCAACAAGTTTGATGCAGAGACCGTCGGGAAAATGCTCGCTGGCGTTCCCCTTAACCCCTAAAATATCACCCTATTCACCCCCACCCCCAGCTCCCCTCTTTTAAGCAACACCACCCACAGCTTCCACGACCTCTCTTTGTGAGCGACTGTGAGGATTGTCGGGCCAAAAAATGACTATTTTCTCTGTTTTCCTCTCTTTATTCCTGTTTTCTTAAATCCCCTTCTTCTCCCTGCTTTGCTCACGCCCCCTCCCCCGTCTATAAACAGCCCTTGCTTCACGTTGGTGCTGAAGATGGTGGGGCCTGGGGGGGGGGGGCAGGCGGTCTGGGGCGCCGGGCCCCCCAGCCTCCTTCCCTCCGTCAGCCGCACTCGTCAGCGGTGCACGGACGCGTGTAACGTGTGAATAAGTGTGAACCGACCCCCGTGCATCCGGCTCTGATGTCTTGGAAGTGACAGGCGGCGCGGAGCCTGGCAGCGGGACACGTGCCAGCCCACAGGCCTCAGCGTCCGTGGGCAGACGTGCGGCGCAGATGGCATGGCGCCTGGCACTGCCCGGGCATGCCCAGCGTGGTGGACAGAGGCTCCATGGAGCCCGAGGGCGCAAAGGCACCTCTTTCAAGTTCAAGAAAAGGGGGCGCAAAGACACCTGAAGGGGACACTCGAGGGTTCAGCGTGAGGTCAAAGACGGGAGCTGGGAGGTGGATGAAGAAGTAGTGCGTGTTCCCCCATTTTGAAAGGGGTGACTTTGTAGAAGGACACGCGCCGGGGCCCTGGTTTGCAGAAGCCTGCGGTCGGCTTCATCCAAGTCCGTGCGCCGAATACACCTCGTGCCTGTGCCATCCACCGCCGGCCACTCCCTGCCCCTTCGCCTCCCCGTGTACCTCGGCCTCCCCCCTCTGCCTTCATCGCTGATTCCGTCTTCCTCTTCCTCACTTCTCTTCTGTTTTCTCTCTCTTGCTCTGAGTAAATGTCTAATGAGGAAAACGAGGCGCTGGTCCCCCAAAATGCTGGGAGGCGGAGGGAGGGACGGCAGACCCTCCCTCGCCCCACGCTCGGGGACGCTGAGGGCTGGTGCCATGTTCCGCGGAGGGATTCTTTAATATTTCGACCCCCTTGCCTTTGTAAATGTTTTATTGCCTGCCTGCGTGTCAGTGCCTCGAGGAAGCGGCCGCGGATCAGTCCACCGAGGCCGAACCTTTCCAGTCCGGGAGCTCGGCCCATCTGTGTCCGCGCCTGAGGCGGCGGGACAGATGGACGGCTCTGGGCAGGGTCACGGAACCGGCTCTGCCGAGACTCCATCTGTGGACCAGAGAGGAGGCGGTCACCAGAGGAGAGTAGACGGGGAGAGGCGCTCACAGCAGTCTGAGGGGTGGAGGGTCAGAGGGAGATAAACCGGAGAGAGGCGCACACAGTCAGCAGCCTGAGGAGTGGAGGGTCAGAGGAGGGCAAACAGAAGAGAGGGGCACACACCAGTCTGAGGGGTGGAGGGTCAGAGGAGGGTAAACCGGAGAGAGGTGCACACACCAGTCTAAGGAGTGGAGGGTCAGAGAGAGATAAACAGGAGAGAGGCGCACACTGCAATCTGAGGGGTGGAGGGTCAGAGGGAGATAAACAGGAGAGAGGCGCACACACCAGCCTGAGGGGTGGAGGGTCAGAGGGAGATAAACAGGAGAGAGTGGCACACACCAGTCTGAGGGTGGAGGGTCAGAGGGAGATAAACAGGAGAGAGGTGCACACACCAGTCTGAGGGTGGAGGGTCAGAGGGAGATAAACAGGAGAGAGGGGCACACACCAGTCTTAGGGTGGAGGTACAGATGAGGGTTAACAGGAGAGAGGTGCACAAACCAGTCTGAGGGGTGGAGGGTCAGAGAGAGATAAACCAGAGAGAGGCGCACACAGCAGTCTCAGGGGTGGAGGGTCAGATGAGGGTAAACAGAAGAGAGGGGCACACACCAGTCTGAGGAGTGGAGGGTCAGAGGAGGGCAAACAGGGGAGAGGCACACACACCAGCCTGAGGGGTGGAGGGTCAGAGGAGGGTAAACCGGAGAGAGGTGCACACACCAGTCTGAGGAGTGGAGGGTCAGAGAGAGGTAAACCAGAGAGAGGCGCACACACGAGCCTGAAGGGTGGAGGGTCAGAGGAGGGTAAACAGAAGAGAGGGGCACACACCAGTCTGAGGAGTGGAGGGTCAGAGGAGGGCAAACAGGGGGAGGCACACACACGAGCCTGAAGGGTGAAGGGTCAGAGAGAGATAAACAGGAGAGAGGCGAACACAGCAGTCTGAGGGGTGGAGGGTCAGATGAGGGTAAACAGAAGAGAGGCGCACACTGCAATCTGAGGGGTGGAGGGTCAGAGGGAGATAAACAGGAGAGAGGTGCACACACCAGTCTGAGGGTGGAGGGTCAGAGGGAGATAAACAGGAGAGAGTGGCACACACCAGTCTGAGGGTGGAGGGTCAGAGGGAGATAAACAGGAGAGAGTGGCACACACCAGTCTTAGGGTGGAGGTACAGATGAGGGTTAACAGGAGAGAGGTGCACAAACCAGTCTGAGGGGTGGAGCGTCAGAGGAGGGTAAACAGGAGAGAGACGCACACAGCAGTCTGAGTGGTGGAGGGTCAGAGAAGGATAAACAGGAGAGAGGCACACACACCAGTCCGAGGGGTGGAGTGTCAGAGGAGGATAAAGAGGAGAGAGGCGCACACACCAGTCTGGGGAGTGGAGGGTCAGAGGATGGTAAACAGGAGAGAGGTGCACACACCAGCCTGTGGGGTGGAGGGTCAGAGAGAGATAAACCAGAGAGAGGCGCACACAGCAGTCTCAGGGGTGGAGGGTCAGATGAGGGTAAACAGAAGAGAGGGGCACACACCAGTCTGAGGAGTGGAGGGTCAGAGGAGGGCAAACAGGGGAGAGGCACACACACCAGCCTGAGGGGTGGATGGTCAGAGAGAGATAAACAGGAGAGAGGCGAACACAGCAGTCTGAGGGGTGGAGGGTCAGAGGGAGATAAACAGGAGAGAGGTGCACACACCAGTCTGAGGGTGGAGGGTCAGATGAGGGTAAACAGAAGAGAGGGGCACACACCAGTCTGAGGGGTGGAGGGTCAGAGGAGGGTAAAGAGAAGAGAGGGGCACACACCAGTCTTAGGGTGGAGGGACAGATGAGGGTTAACAGGAGAGCGGTGCACACAGCAGTCTGAGGGGTGGAGGGTCAGAGGGAGATAAACCGGAGAGAGGCGCACACAGCAGCCTGAGGAGTGGAGGGTCAGAGGGAGATAAACAGGAGAGAGGCGCACACAGCAGTCTGAGGGGTGAAGGGTCAGAGGAGGGTAAACAGGCGAGAGGTACACACACCAGCCTGAGGGGTGGAGGATCAGAGAGAGATAAACAGGAGAGAGGCACACACACCAGTCTGTGGGGTGGAGGGTCAGAGGAGGGTAAACAGGAGAGAGGTACACACGTCAGCCTGAGGAGTGGGGGGTCAGAGAGAGATAAACAGGAGAGAGGTGCACCCACCAGTCTGAGGGGTGGAGGGTCAGAGGAGGGTACACAGAAGAGAGGCGCACAAAGCAGTCTGAGGAGTGGAGGGTCAGAGGAGGATAAACAGGAGAGAGGCGCACACAGCAATCTGAGGGGTGGAGGGTCAGCAAAGGGTAAACAGGAGAGAGGCGCACTCTCCACCCTGAGGAGTGGAGGGTCAGAGGGAGATAAACAGGAGAGAGGCGCACACAGCAGTCTGAGTGGTGGAGGGTCAGAGAAGGATAAACAGGAGAGAGGCACACACACCAGTCCGAGGGGTGGAGTGTCAGAGGAGGATAAAGAGGAGAGAGGCGCACATACCTGTCTGAGGAGTGGAGGGTCAGAGGAGGATAAAGAGGAGAGTGGCGCACACACCAGTCTGGGGAGTGGAGAGTCAGAGGAGGGTAAACAGGAGAGAGGCGCACACACCAGTCTGTGGGGTGGAGGGTCAGAGGGAGATAAACAGGAGAAAGGCGCACACACCAGTCTGAGGGGGGAGGGTCAGAGTAGGGTAAACAGAAGAGAGACACACACACCAGTCTGAGGAGTGGAGTGTCAGAGGAGGATAAACAGGAGAGAGGCGCACACACCTGTCTAAGGACTGCAGGATCACAGGAGGGTAAACAGGAGAGAGGCGCACACACCAGTCTGAGGGGTGGAGGGTCAGAGGGAGATAAACAGGAGAGAGGTGCAAACACAAGTCTGAGGGTGGAGGGTCAGAGAGAGATAAACAGGAGAGAGGCGCACACAGCAGTCTGAGGGGTGGAGGGTCAGAGAAGGGTAAACAGGAGAGAGGCGCACGCAGCAGTCTGAGGGGTGGAGGGTCAGAGAAGGGTAAACAGGAGAGAGGCGCACACAGCAGTCCGAGGGGTGGAGGGTCAGAGAAGGGTAAACAGGAGAGAGGCGCACGCAGCAGTCCGAGGGGTGGAGGGTCAGCGATGGGTAAACAGGAGAGAGGCGCACACACCAGCAAGATGGGTGGAGGGTCAGAGGAGGGTAAACAGGAGAGAGGCGCACACACCACCCTGAAGGGTGGAGGGTCAGAAGAGGGTAAGCAGGAGAGAGGCACACATACCAGTCTGAGGGTGGAGGGTCAGAGGGAGATAAACAGGAGAGAGGCATACACACCAGTCTGAGGGAGGAGGGTCGGAGGAGGGTAAACAGGAGAGAGGTGCACACACCAGCCTGAAGGGTGGAGGGTCAGAGGAGGGTAAACAAGAGAGTTGCGCACACCAGTCTGAGAATCAGAGGAGGGTAAGCCAGAGAGACGAGCACACCAGTCTGAGGAGAGGAGGGTCGGAGGAGGGTAAACAGGAGAGGGGTGCACACAGCATTCTGAGAGGTGGAAGGTCAGAGGAGGATATACAGTTGAGAGGTGCACACACCAGTCTGAGAGTGGAGGGTCCGAGTAGGATAAACAGGAGAGAGGCGCACACACCAGCCTGAGGGGTGGAGGGTCTGAGAAAGATAAACAGGAGAGTGGCACACATACCAGCCTGAGGGGCGGAGGGTCAGATGAGGGTAAACAGGAGAGAGACGCACGCAGCATTCTGAGGGTGGAGGGTCAGAGGAGGATAAACAGGGGAGAGTCTCACACACCAGCCTGAGGGGTGGAGGGTCAGAGGACGGTAAACAGGAGAGAGCGCACATACCAGTCTGAGGGTTGAGGTTCACAGGAGGATAAAGAGGAGAGATGCGCACACACCAGTCTGAGGGTGGAGGGTCAGAGGGAGATAAAGAGGAGAGAGGCGCACACACCAGCCTGAGGGGTCCGAGGAGGGTAAACAGGAGAGAGGTGCACACACCAGTTTAAGGGTTGGAGGGTCAGAGGATGGTAAACAGGAGAGAGGCGCACACTCCACCCTGAGGAGTGGAGGCTCAGAGAAGGATAAACAGGAGAGAGGCGCACACAGCAGTCTGAGTGGTGGAGGGTCAGAGAAGGATAAACAGGAGAGAGGCGCACACAGCAGTCTGAGTGGTGGAGGGTCAGAGAAGGATAAACAGGGGAGAGGCGCACACACCAGTCTGAGGAGCGGAGAGTCAGTGGAGGGTAAACAGGTGAGAGGTGCACACAGCAGTCTTAGGGGTGGAGGGTCAGAGCAGGATAAACAGGAGAGAGGCGCACACTCCACCCTCAGGAGTGGAGGGTCAGAGAAGGATAAACAGGAGAGAGGCGCACACAGCAGTCTGAGTGGTGGAGGGTCAGAGAAGGATAAACAAGAGAGAGGCACACACACCAGTCCGAGGGGTGGGGTGTCAGAGGAGGATGAAGAGGAGAGAGGCGCACATGCCTGTCTGAGGAGTGGAGGGTCAGAGAAGGATAAACAGGAGAGAGGCGCACACACCAGTCCCAGGGGTGGAGGGCCAGAGGAGGGTAAACAGGAAATAGGCGCACTCACCAGTCTGAGGAGTGGAGGGTCAGAGGAGGGTAAACAGGAAAGAGGCGCATACACCAGTTTGAGGGTGGAGGGTCAGAGCAGGAAAAACAGGGGAGAGGCGCACACACCAGCCTGAGGGTGGAGTGTCAGAGGAGGGTAAACAGGAGGGAGGCGCACACACCAGTCTGAGGGGTGGGCGGTCAGAAGAGGATAAACAGGGGTGATTCGCACACACCAGTCTGGCGGATGGAGGGTCAGAGGAGGATAAGTAGGAGAGAGGCACACAAACCAGTCTGAGGGGTAGAGGGTCAGAGGGAGATAAAGATGAGAGAGGTGCACAAACCAGTCTGAGGGTTGAAGGGTCAGAGTAGAATAAACAGGAGAGAGGCACACACAGCAGTCTGAGAGGTGGAGGGTCAGAGGAGGATAAACAGGAGAGAGGTGCACACACCAGTCTGAGGGTGGAGGGTCAGAGGAGGGTAAACAGGAGAGAGGCGTACATGCCAATCTGAGGGTGGAGGGTCAGAGGATGGTAAACAGGAGAGAGGTGCACACACCAGTCTGAGGGTTGGCGGGTCATATGCATGTAAACAGGAAAGAGGCGCACTCACCAGTCTGAGGAGGGGACGGTCAGAGAAGGGTAAGCAGGAGAGAGGCGCACACAGCAGTCTGAGGGTGGAGGGTCAGAGGAGGGTAAACAGGAGAGAGGTGCACACACCAGTCTGAGGGTGAAGGGTCAGAGGAGGGTAAACAGGAGAGAGGCGCACACACCAGTCTGAGGGTGGAGGGTCAGAGAAGGGTAAACAGGAGAGAGGCGCACACACCAGTCTGAGGGTGGAGGGTCAGAGCAGGATAAACAGTAGAGAGGCACACACAGCAGCCTCAGGGGTGGAGGGTCAGAGGAGGGTAAACAGGAGAGAGGCGTACACACCAGTCTGAGAGTGTGGGGTCAGAGAAGGGTAAACAGGAGAGAGGCGCACACACCAGTCTGAGGGGTGGGGGGTCAGAGGAGGGTAAACAGAAAAGAGGTGCTCACACCAGTCTGAGGAGTGGAGGTTCATAGGAGGGTAAGCAGGAGAGAGGCGTACACTACAGTCTGAGGGTGGAGGGTCAGAGGGGGATGAACAGAAGAGAGGCGCACACACCATTCTGAGGGTGGAGGGTCAGAGGAGGGTAATTAGGAGAGAGGCGCACACAGCAGTCTGAGGAGTTGATCAGTCTGAACAGTGGAGGGTCAGAGGAGGATAAATAGGAGAGATGCGCTCGTACCAGTCTGATGGGTGGAGGGTCAGAGGAGGGTAAACAGGAAAGAGGCGCACACACCAGACTGAGGAGTGGATCGTCAGAGGAGGGTAAGCAGGAGAGGCGCAAACATGAGTCTGAGGGTGGAGGGTCAGAGCAGGATAAACAATAGAGAGGCGCACACACCACCCTGAGCAGTGGAGGGTCAGAGGGAGATTAACATGAGAGAGGTGTACACACCAGTCTGAGGGTGGAGGGTCAGAGGAGGGTAAACAGGAGAGAGGCGCACACACCAGTCTGAGGGTGGAGGGTCAAAGGAGGGTAAACAGGAGAGAGGCGCACACACCAGTCTGAGGGTGGAGGGTCAGAGGAGGGTAAACAGGAGAGAGGCGCACACACCAGTCTGAGGGTGGAGGGTCAGAGCAGGATAAACCGTAGAGAGGCGCACACAGCAGCCTCAGGGGTGGAGTTTCACAGCAGGATAAACAGGAAAGAGGTGCACACACCAGTCTGAGGAGTGGAGGGTCAGAGGAGGGTAAGCAGGAGAGAGGCGCACACACCAGTCTGAGGGGTGGAGGGTCAGAGGAGGATAAACAGGAGAGAGGCGCACACACCAGCCTGAGGGGTGGAGGGTCAGAGGAGGGTAAACAGGAAAGAGGCGCACACACCAGTCTGAGGAGTGGAGGGTCAGAGGAGGGTAAGCAGGAGAGAGGCGCAAACTCCAGTCTGAGGATTGAGGGTCAGAGGGGGATAAACAGTAGAGAGGCGCACACAACAACTTCAGGAGTGGAGGGTCAGAGCAGGAGAAACAGGAGAGAGGCGCACACACCATTCAGAGGGCGGAGGGTCAGAGGAGAATAAACAGGAGAGAGGCGCACACAGCAGTCTGAGGAGTTGAGGGTCAGAGGAGGATAAATAAGAGAGATGCGCACACACCATTCTGAGGGCGGAGGGTCAGAGCAGAATAAACAGGAGAGATGCGCACACAGCAGTCTGAGGAGTGGAGGGTCAGAAGAGGATAAGCAGGAGAGATGCGTACACACCAGTCTGAGGGGTAGAGGGTAAGAGGGAGATAAACAGGAGGGAGTTGCACACACCAGTCTGAGGGGTGGAGGGTCAGAAGAGGATAAATAGGAGAGAGTTGCACACACCAGTCTGAGGGATGGAGGGTCAGAGGAGGGTAAACAGGAGAGAGGTGCACACACCAGTCTGAGGGTGGAGGGTCAGAGGAGGGTAAACAGGAGAGAGGCGCACACACCAGTCTGAGGGTGGAGGGTCAGAAGAGGGTAAACAGGAGACAGGCGCACACAGCAGTCTGAGAGTGTGGGGTCAGAGAAGGGTAAACAGGAGAGAGGCGCACACACCAGTCTGAGGGTGGAGGGTCAGAGCAGGATAAACAGTAGAGAGGCACACACAGCAGCCTCAGGGGTGGAGGGTCAGAGGAGGGTAAACAGGAGAGAGGCGTACACACCAGTCTGAGAGTGTGGGGTCAGAGAAGGGTAAACAGGAGAGAGGCGCACACACCAGTCTGAGGGGTGGGGGGTCAGAGGAGGGTAAACAGGAAAGAGGTGCACACACCAGTCTGAGGAGTGGAGGTTCATAGGAGGGTAAGCAGGAGAGAGGCGTACACTACAGTCTGAGGGTGGAGGGTCGGAGAGGGATAAACAGAAGAGAGGCGCACACACCATTCTGAGGGTGGAGGGTCAGAGGAGGGTAATTAGGAGAGAGGCGCACACAGCAGTCTGAGGAGTGGATCAGTCTGAAGAGTGGAGGGTCAGAGGAGGATAAATAGGAGAGATGCGCTCGTACCAGTCTGATGGGTGGAGGGTCAGAGGAGGGTAAACAGGAAAGAGGCGCACACACCAGACTGAGGAGTGGATCGTCAGAGTAGGGTAAGCAGGAGAGGCGCAAACATGAGTCTGAGGGTGGTGGGTCAGAGCACGATAAACAATAGAGAGGCGCACACACCACCCTGAGCAGTGGAGGGTCAGAGGGAGATTAACATGAGAGAGGTGCACACACCAGTCTGAGGGTGGAGGGTCAGAGGAGGGTAAACAGGAGAGAGGCGCACACACCAGTCTGAGGGTGGAGGGTCAAAGGAGGGTAAACAGGAGAGAGGCGCACACACCAGTCTGAGGGTGGAGGGTCAGAGGAGGGTAAACAGGAGAGAGGCGCACACACCAGTCTGAGGGTGGAGGGTCAGAGCATGATAAACAGAAGAGAGGCGCACACAGCAGCCTCAGGGGTGGAGGTTCACAGCAGGATAAACAGGAAAGAGGTGCACACACCAGTCTGAGGAGTGGAGGGTCAGAGGAGGGTAAGCAGGAGAAAGGCGCACACACCAGTCTGAGGGGTGGAGGGTCAGAGGAGGATAAACAGGAGAGAGGCGCACACACCAGCCTGAGGGGTGGAGGGTCAGAGGAGGGTAAACAGGAAAGAGGCGCACACACCAGTCTGAGGAGTGGAGGGTCAGAGGAGGGTAAGCAGGAGAGAGGCGCAAACTCCAGTCTGAGGGTTGAGGGTCAGAGGGGGATAAACAGTAGAGAGGCGCACACAACAACTTCAGGAGTGGAGGGTCAGAGCAGGAGAAACAGGAGAGAGGCGCACACACCATTCTGAGGGCGGAGGGTCAGAGGAGAATAAACAGGAGAGAGGCGCACACAGCAGTCTGAGGAGTGGAGGGTCAGAGGAGGATAAATAGGAGAGATACGCACACACCATTCTGAGGGCGGAGGGTCAGAGGAGAATAAACAGGAGAGATGCGCACACAGCAGTCTGAGGAGTGGAGGGTCAGAAGAGGATAAGCAGGGGAGATGCGTACACACCAGTCTGAGGGGTAGAGGGTAAGAGGGAGATAAACAGGAGGGAGTTGCACACACCAGTCTGAGGGGTGGAGGGTCAGAAGAGGATAAATAGGAGAGAGTTGCACACACCAGTCTGAGGGATGGAGGGTCAGAGGAGGGTAAACAGGAGAGAGGTGCACACACCAGTCTGAGGGTGGAGGGTCAGAGGAGGGTAAACAGTAGAGAGGCGCACACACCAGTCTGAGGGTGGAGGGTCAGAAGAGGGTAAACAGGAGACAGGCGCACACAGCAGTCTGAGAGTGTGGGGTCAGAGAAGGGTAAACAGGAGAGAGGCGCACACACCAGTCTGAGGGTGGAGGGTCAGAGCAGGATAAACAGTAGAGAGGCACACACAGCAGCCTCAGGGGTGGAGGGTCAGAGGAGGGTAAACAGGAGAGAGGCGTACACACCAGTCTGAGAGTGTGGGGTCAGAGAAGGGTAAACAGGAGAGAGGCCCACACACCAGTCTGAGGGGTGGGGGGTCAGAGGAGGGTAAACAGGAAAGAGGTGCACACACCAGTCTGAGGAGTGGAGGTTCATAGGAGGGTAAGCAGGAGAGAGGCGTACACTACAGTCTGAGGGTGGAGGGTCAGAGGGGGATAAACAGAAGAGAGGCGCACACACCATTCTGAGGGTGGAGGGTCAGAGGAGGGTAATTAGGAGAGAGGCGCACACAGCAGTCTGAGGAGTGGATCAGTCTTCCGGCCTGGTCACCCCCACGCTCCTGTGCCTGCTCCCGCAGCCCCAGAACCCGAGGGCTGCCGAGCCCACACCAGCCTCCCGCAGCCCCAGCCACCCGAGGGCCGCCAAGCCCGCTCCAGCTTTCCCGCCGCCCCAGCCCGTGGCCCCGCCCCCCCGCCAGCCGATTTGCTCGCGCTCCCACCTCCCCGCAGACCCTCCCGACCGGCTCCCTTCTTAAGGGGAGCCTGACCAGAACCAGGGAGTGACCACTGCGCCTTCCGGCCTGGTCACCCCCACGCTCCTGTGCCTTTGCCTGCTCCCGCAGCCCCAGCCACCCGAGGGCCGCCGAGCCCACACCAGCCTCCCGCAGCCCCAGCCACCCGAGGGCCGCCAAGCCCGCTCCAGCTTTCCCGCCGCCCCAGCCCGTGGCCACGCTCCCCCGCCAGCCGATTGGCTCGCGCTCCCGCCTCCCCGCAGACCCTCCCGACCGGCTCCCTTCTTATGACTAAGGGTGGGCGTAGTGGGCATAGTGGGGCTACGTGAAGCAGCACGTAGTGTGCCCAAATCTACGCACACTACGCGCTTCGCGTAGCCCCACTACGTGCCACCCACCTCCCGCCCGCCCTCCTTTTAAATAATATCAGCAATGTAAAATAAATTAAAGTAAAGAGACTTACCTTAAGCGCGGCGTCTCCGGGGCTCCCTCTTTTTCGTTTCTAATTTCTTCTGACAAATGCGCATGCGCGGACGCCCGCGCATTTCTCGCAAGAAATGCGCATGCGCGGGTGTCCGCGCATGCGCATTTGCCAGAAGAAATTAGAAACGAGAAAGAGGGAGCCCCGGAGACGCCGCGCTTAAGGTAAGTCGCTTTACTTTAATTTATTTTTCATTGCTGATATTATTTAAAAGGAGGGCAGGCGGGAGGTGGGTGGCGGGTGGCAGGCAGCTACGCTTCGCCCTCGGCGTGTGCGTAGCGCTGCCCTGCTTCGCCTACTTCGGAAAGTGCGAAGCAGGCAGCGCTACGTACACTACGTGGGCGAAGCGTAGTGCTACGCCCGGGGTTACTTATGACGTCCCCAGAGCGACCGCGCAGCGGACGCGCGCAGCGGGAGCACCGATTGAGCGCCGAAGGTGCGCCAAAGGTAAGCCCGTCTACGCCCGTCCGCGCCTGGACTGCGCCCAGCGCCAGGACCCCTGGCCCCCGCAGACCCCAGCCCACCCGCCGGACGTACGACGCCGCCACCCTCAACGCACTCAACGCCGGCCGAAGCCCAGGATGCTACCGAGCCACCCCGAGACGCACCCACGGACCCTTCTGCTGCAACTCCTGCAAGTTCACCTGCATCCGGACCTGCACTACTCCAGCACCGACCAAGACCAAGACGAGCAACAGCAGCAGCCACCTGAAATGCATCCTGCTCAACACCTGCTCCATCCACAGAAACGCCGTCGAGCTCTGGAACCTGCTCGACACCATAGCCCCAGACGTCGCCTTCCTCGCGGAAACCTGGATGAACGCCTCCTCAACGCCCGACATTGCCATCGCCATCCCAGACGGCTACAAGATCATCCGAAGGGACCGCATCAACCACACCGGAGGAGGCATCGCCATCATCCACAGGAACACCATCCGCATCACGACCAACACCGACGACACCCTCGCACCCGCCGAGCACCTGCACTTCCAGGTCCACATCAACCCCAAGACCACCCTCAGAGGCACCCTCATCTACAGACCCCCGGGACCACGCACACAATTCAGCGAAGACATCGCCGACTTCATCAGCCCGCACGCCCTCCCCTCCGCTGACTACATCCTCCTCGGGGACCTCAACTTCCACCTGGAGAACAACAACGACAGCAACACCACCACCCTGCTGGACAACCTCGCCAACCTCGGACTCAAGCAGCTGGTCACCACCCCCACCCACTACGCCGGACACACACTCGACCCCGTCTTCTCATCCAGCAAGGACATCGCCTTCAGCCACGCCACCGGACTCCACTGGACGGACGACAGCTGCGTCCACTTCAGCTTCAGAAGGACCACGATCCACCACCACCAGCAACAGGTTGCACGCAGAAGCTGGAACAAGATCACAGCCGACCAGCTCGCGACCGCCCTGAGCAAGAACCCACCAGCGCAACGAACCCCAGCCAAGCGGCCACCAACCTCACGAAGTGGATCAGCGACTGCGCAGACGACCTCGCCCCTCTGAAGACCCCGACTAGCAGACCCGGTAGCAAGAAAGCCCCATGGTTCACCGACGAACTCAAGAGCTCCAAGAAGAACTGCCGAGCCCTCCAGAGAACCTGGCGCAGAGACCCAACACCGGACAACATGACTGCCCTCAAGCTCGCCACCCGAAAACACCACCAACTCATCCACGCCACCAAGAAAACCGCATTCAAGGAACGACTGGACAACAACGCACACAACAGCAAGGAACTCTTCAACATCGTCAAAGAGCTCTCCAACCCCAACGCCGGTAACAACGACATCACCCCTTCACAAGACCTCTGCAACTCCCTCGTCTCCTACTTCCACAACAAGATCGCGGACATACACAACAGCTTCAGCACTCAACCGACGCACGCCACGACCAAACCACCGCCCCCCACCACCACCCTCCGCGCCTGGACCCCGATCAGCACCGAAGTCACCGTCCGCACGATGAACTCCATCCACTCCGGATCTCCTACCGACCCCTGCCCTCACCACGTCTTCAACAAGGCCGACGCTGTCATCGCACCCCACCTGCGGGACATCATCAACACCTCCTTCGACACCGTTACCTTCCCGGAGAGCTGGAAGCACACCGAACTCAGCGCTCTACTAAAGAAGCCATCAGCCGACCCCACCGACCTCAAGAACTACCGCCCCATCTCGCTGCTCCCGTTTCCTGCAAAAGTCATCGAGAAGACCGTCAACAAGCAGCTGGCCGCCTTCCTCGAGACGAACGGATCCCTCGACCTCTCGCAGTCTGGCTTCCGGGCCAACCACAGCACCGAGACCGCCCTGATCGCAGCCACCGATGACATCCGAGCTCTGCTTGACAACGGAGAAACAGCGGCCCTCATCCTCCTAGACCTCTCCGCGGCCTTCGACACTGTCTGCCACCGTACACTAGTGCAGCGTCTCAGCAACGTCGGAATCCAGGAGAAGGCACTGGAGTGGATCATCTCTGTTAGACGGACCGGGAGGGTCGGCCGAGGACAAGGGGAGAGGTCTCCGGGGAGAGCCGTCTCCAGCGATCGTACAGACAAATAACTTCCCCCCCACAGACAGATACCACACAAGGAGATGAGTTAGCGTCCTTTATAAGCACTTCTTAAGGTACGATAACAAGGTACAAGGAGGTCTGGACTCAGGGGTCCCCTCGATTCAAGTCTCTCAAGATGGGAAAAGGGGGTAGCGGGACAGTCTGGTTACCAGTCTGGTAGTTGAGATGGTATGGTGGGTAGCTCACAATCCTCGAGCTTGGTGGTCTAGCTGGTACGGGCCGCGGCAGCGCCAGCAGGTCCCGGTGAAGATGGTCGATACACGGTCCGCGGCAGCGCCAGCAGGTCCCGGTGAAGGTGGTCGTTACAACGGGCCGCGGCAGCGCCAGCAGGTCCCGACGAGGATGGATGTTGCAGAAGGCCGCGGCAGCGCCAGCAGGCAGGACGATAGTTCATAAGATAGGACTACGGCAGCGCCAGTAGTCCGTCAAGGCTGAGTTCTCTCGGTGTCTCTCGACTCCAGGATACAACTGCCTTCCTGCTCCGGAGCTGCCCCAGTTATAGGGCAGGTGCCCTTTGATGTCCGGACCCTCGCACTTGGAGGTCGGAGGGTCCGGGATGAAGGTGTCCAGACACCCAGCGGGAGGGTGGAGCCGGTGCCTGGGGGAGCTGGAGGCGATCGTCACCTGGCGGGGGAGAGTCCTTGGCGCTTCGTTCTCCCATTGACCTGCCAAGTGGTCCGCTCACCTCCTGGGTGGATGGTGGTGCCGGGATGTCGGGGCCGGCCAGGCCCAGGGTTAGGGTCGGGGGGAGGCCACGCGGCCTCGCGGCGCAGGGCCCAAGATGGCGGCTTGACCCGGCCGAGGGAGCCGGTGGTGGCTTGGGCCCGTGATACATGGAGGTCCGAGGGCAGGAGTTCCGTCGGGAGACGGGGTGCGGGTGATTCTCGTGGGTCACGCCTGGCGGGCCGGGGCTTGGGCCCCGTCATGCGGGGAGGGAGCAAGCCCTTCGTGTGGCCTGTCCAACATGCGTCCCCCCCAGCTGAAGGCGGGGAGAGTCACCCATCTTCTTGGGGACTCTCCTCGTCGAGGCGGAAGAAGCGTGACAGGCCATCTGCGTTGGCGTGGTCTTGGCCCGGTCGGTGCTCCACGGTGAAGTCCATTCCCTGCAGGGAGATGGACCAGCGCAATAGTTTTGGGTTTTCCCCCCGCATCTGCATCAGCCACTGCAGGGGTCTATGGTCGGTTTGTACCCGGAAGTGGGTACCGAAGAGATAGGGCCGGAGCTTCTTGAGGGCCCACACCACTGCGAAGGCCTCCCTCTCGATTGTGCTCCAGCGCTGTTCTCGGGCCAGGAGACGTCGGCTGATGAAGGCCACCGGCTGGTCGTGACCCTCGGGGTTCACTTGGGAAAGAACCGCCCCGATGCCGTGGTCGGAGGCGTCTGTCTGTACCACGAATTCCCGACTGTAATCGGGGGCCTGGAGCACAGGGGCGGTGCACAGGGCGGCCTTCAGCCTTTCGAAGGCCGCTTGACAATCGGGGGTCCAGTTAATCCGCTTCGGTTGGTTCTTGGACGTGAGACCCGTGAGGGGCCCCACAATGCTGCCGTAGTCCCTCACGAACCGCCGGTAGTAGCCGGTGAGCCCCAAGAAGGCTCGGACTTCGGTCTGGGTGACGGGGGGCTGCCAGGACTGGATGGCAGCAATTTTAAGTTGCAGTGGGGCCACCAGCCCGCTTCCCACCTGGTGCCCCAGGTAGGTCACGGACCCTTGGCCAATTTGGCATTTGCCGGCCTTAATCGTGAGGCCGGCCCGCTGGAGGGCCTGTAGGACCTCCTGGAGGTGGCGGAGGTGGTCGGACCAGTGGCGGCTGTATACAGCGATATCGTCCAGGTAGGCAGCGCTGAACTCTTCGAGCCCCGCCAAGACCTGGTTCACAAGACGTTGAAATGTAGCGGGGGCGTTCTTCATGCCGAAGGGCATGACCTTGAAGTGGTAGTGGCCATCGGGGGTAGAGAAGGCGGACCGTTCCTGAGCCCGGGGTGTGAGACCGATCTGCCAGTAGCCCGCTGTTAGGTCGAAGATACTGAGGTAGCGGGCGGCCCCCAGCCGGTCGATCAATTCATCCGCTCGGGGGATCGGATGAGCGTCGGTTCGGGTGACAGCGTTCAAGCCCCGGTAGTCGACGCAGAATCTCAGTTCAGGTGTGGTGCCGGGGGCAGCAGCTTTGGGGACCAGTACAACCGGGCTGGCCCAGGGACTGTCCGAGGGCTCGATGACCCCGATCGTGAGCATTTTGGCCACTTCCTCTTGTATGCAGGCCCGTACCCGATCTGGTACGCGGTAGGCCCGGTGTCGGATAGGGGGACTGTCCCCGGTGTCCACGTCGTGCAAGCACCAAGGGGTGACCCCGGGAGTGAGGGAAAACAGTGAAGCGAACCGCAGCAGGAGGTCCCGGCAGCCCTGGCGTTGCTCTGGGGTGAGGGCATCGGAGAGCCGGACCCCGTCCACGGAACCGTCGTTCTCCTGAGTCTTCAGGAGATCCGGGAGGGGTTCGGAGTCCTCCTCTGCCCCACTGTCCGTAGCCATCAGGAGTTCTGAGCGCACAAAGTGTGGTTTGAGTCTGTTGGTGTGGAGGACCCGAAGGGGGTTCCGGGGGGTCCCCATGTCGATGAGGTAAGTGACGGGGCTTTTGCGCTCGACCACCTTGAAGGGCCCCGTCCACTTATCTTGCAAGGCACATGGTTCGGTGGGGGACATCACCCACACTTGTTGACCAGGTTCGAACTCGACGGAGGAGGCATTGTGATCATACCACCTCTTCATGTCTTCCTGGCTGGCCTCGAGGTTCGCCTTGGCCATCTCCCTGAAGCGCCGGGTCTGATTGCGTAGGGCCAGGAGGTACTTGAAGACGTCTGGAGGGGTCTTTAGGGGGGCCATCTCCCAACCTTCTTTGACTAGGCTGAGGGGCCCTCGCACAGGGTGCCCGTACAGGAGTTCGAAAGGGCTAAAGCCGAGGGACTTCTGGGGAACTTCTCGGTAGGCGAAGAGGAGGCACGGGAGTAGTACATCCCACTGGCGACGGAGGGGCTCTTCCAATCCCCCAATCATCCCCTTGAGAGTGCGGTTGAATCGCTCCACTAGTCCGTTCCCTTGGGGGTGATAGGGGGTCGTGAATCGGTAGGTGACCCCGCACTGTTGCCAGAGGGACTTCATGTATTTTGAGATGAAGTTCGTGCCTCGGTCGCTGACGACTTCCCGGGGGAAGCCCACCCGGGAGAAGATCCCCATTAGGGCCCGGCCAACCACCGGAGCTGTTACAGTTCGTAGAGGCACCGCCTCGGGGTAGCGGGTGGCGTGATCCACCAGTACCAGGATTAACCTATGTCCTTGTGCCGTGCGGGGGTCCAGGGGCCCCACAATGTCTATTCCTACCCTCTCGAACGGGGTGGTGACCACTGGGAAGGGCTGTAGAGGGGCTTTCAGCTTACGGCCACTCTTCCCGCTGGCCTGGCACGTGGGGCAGGACCGGCAGTGGTTCAGGACGTCGTTCCGCATCTTCGGCCAGAAAAAGTGGGTCACTAGGCGACTGTAAGTCTTGTCTTGGCCCAGGTGTCCGGCCAGGGGGACATCGTGGGCCAGGTTGAGCAGGAAGTCTCTGAAGCGGAGAGGTACCACCAGTACTCGACCGGCCCCTAGCTCTGCGATTCTCTGTTCGCTGTATAGCAGGTCGTTCTCCCAGTAGACCCAGTGAGTTCCGGTGGAGTCCCCTGCGCTCTGGGCGCTGGCTTGTTGGCGGAGTCCCTCGAGGGAGGGGCAGGTCTTTTGCTCCTGGCGGAACTGTTCTTGGGGGGGCCCCCCTTCTTGACGCCACTGAGCCAGGCCGGGGAAGTCCTGGGGTTGCGCGTCCCCTTCGGTCGTTGGTCCCGGGGGGTTGGCCTCGCCGTTGTCTTCTACTGGGGCGACCGGGGGCGGAGGTGCCGGCCATTCCGGTTCTTCTGGTCGGGGGACGGCACGGGCGGCCATGGACCGGGTGGTTACGCAGGCCCAGTCCGGGAGGCCCAGCATCCCCAGGTGCTCTCTTCTCTCGACGGTGGCCCACGGGGAACTCTCCAGGTCATTCCCCAGGAGGCAGTCCACGGGGGCATCATCCCGGACCGTCACTTTCAACAGGCCGGAGAGCCCTCCCCATTCGAAGGGGACGCAGGCCATTTGACACAGACTTTCGGAATTGTCGGCTGAGCGGACGGGGCAGAGAATGTTCGGCAGGATCTGCTCGGGTTTCACCAGGTGACAGCGGACGGCCGTCACACTGGCGCCTGTGTCACGTAAGGCCTCGGCCCGATGCCCATTAATGGTCACCCACTGACCGTATTTCCTGGTGTTGGCGGGTAGGGGAGCCCGCGGGACTATGTCTTTTCCCCCTAGGCACGCTAGAACCATGGCGGCCGGTTCCCACTCTTGCTGGGCCGGCTCATACTCTTCCTGTTCCTCTGATAGTCGTTCTTCCCCCAGGGCGGCGGCAGCTACCTGGCGGGGCTTGGGCGTTTGGTTCTGCGGGCAGCTCGGGTCATTGGCGTAATGGCCAACTCGCTGGCATCGGTGGCATGTGACATTGGCTCGGAACCCTGGACGCATCGGGGGGTTTCCCCGGCCGGCCGGGGGCGGGGTGCTGGCCACGGGTGTTGCCGGGAGGGTGTCTCTCCCTCGCCCCTGGCCTCCTCCTCCTCCCCGAGGACGGTGCTGGCCTTGGTTGCTTCGGTTCTGCTCGTGTGGTCCTCTCCGGCCCACTCGGGTGCTTTCCCATCGGTCAGCTTCAGCGGCGAGCTGCCGGGGGTCAGTCAATTTACTGTCGAGGAGGTGCTGCCTGAGCTCGACGAAACAGTTGTTCGACAGGTGTTCCCATACCATAAGGTTAAAGAGTTGTTCGTAGGTCGTTACATGGCTCCCCTTGATCCAACCCTCGAAGGCTCGGCTGAAATAGTTTACGTACTCCACCCAAGTTGTACCCGGGATCCGGGTGCAATCTCTGAACCTCTGGCGGTACATCTCGGGTGTGAGACCGTAGCGGGTGAGGAGGGCAGCCTTCATGTGGTCGTAGGACGTCATTTGGTGATCTGGGAGCTGCAACAGGGCATCGCGACCTTCGTTGACGAACCTCCCCCATAGTCCGGCTCCCCAAACACTCCGGTCGATCCGGTGGGAGGTCATGGCGATCTCGTAGGCTTTGAACCACTGCTGTATGTCGTCTTCTCGGACATACTCTCGGACAACATCCTTGGGGATGTGGACTTTTTTCTCGGTTGCCCCTGGGGTGTGCGGTCGCTCAGGCACCCCCGGTTCTTTATTCTGTTTCCGAAGTTCTATTTCCGCCAGTTTGCGCTCGTGTTCGAGTGTTATTCTTTTTTCCTCAAGCTCTCTCTGTCTCTGTTTTTCTTCTCGTTCCTCTCGGAGCCGCAGGTGCTCTAGATTTAGTTTCTGCTCGGCCAACTTTAGTTCACCGTCCATCTTGAGTCGTGCCATTTCCAACTCGTGTAATCTGGTCCTTTCTCTTTCCTGGATCTCTTCCTGCGAGAGGCCCGTTCCCCGCTCCTCGGGAGCCGTGGCGTTCCCCTCTGGTGCGACACTGTTTTGGTCGGAGGATCCGGCGATCCCAGTTTCTGCCCACGACTCAAGGGCGCGCTTCAAATCATCTTTGGTACTCAGGCCGGTGGTAGCAATGCCTAGTTCCATGCAGAATTGTTTAAGTTCGCGGTGGCTATATTCTTCCAATTTATCCATTTGGAACTTTTCAGTGGAACCGCTATCTTTGGCTGACATCGTGGTTTTGTCGTGGGGTGAGCTACTCTCTGTACGATTACGCGTTGATTCGGATCGCGCCGCTGGCCACCAATGTTAGACGGACCGGGAGGGTCGGCCGAGGACAAGGGGAGAGGTCTCCGGGGAGAGCCGTCTCCAGCGATCGTACAGACAAATAACTTCCCCCCCACAGACAGATACCACACAAGGAGATGAGTTAGCGTCCTTTATAAGCACTTCTTAAGGTACGATAACAAGGTACAAGGAGGTCTGGACTCAGGGGTCCCCTCAATTCAAGTCTCTCAAGATGGGAAAAGGGGGTAGCGGGACAGTCTGGTTGTTGAGATGGTATGGTGGGTAGCTCACAATCCTCGAGCTTGGTGGTCTAGCTGGTATGGGCCGCGGCAGCGCCAGCAGGTCCCGGTGAAGATGGTCGATACACGGTCCGCGGCAGCGCCAGCAGGTCCCAGTGAAGATGGTCGAGGTACGGTCCGCGGCAGCGCCAGCAGGTCCCGGTGAAGGTGGTCGTTACAACGGGCCGTGGCAGCGCCAGCAGGTCCCGACGAGGATGGATGTTGCAGAAGGCCGCGGCAGCGCCAGCAGGCAGGACGATAGTTCATAAGATAGGACTACGGCAGCGCCAGTAGTCCGTCAAGGCTGAGTTCTCTCGGTGTCTCTCGACTCCAGGATACAACTGCCTTCCTGCTCCGGAGCTGCCCCAGTTATAGGGCAGGTGCCCTTTGATGTCCGGACCCTCGCACTTGGAGGTCGGAGGGTCCGGGATGAAGGTGTCCAGACACCCAGCGGGAGGGTGGAGCCGGTGCCTGGGGGAGCTGGAGGCGATCGTCACCTGGCGGGGGAGAGTCCTTGGCGCTTCGTTCTCCCATTGACCTGCCAAGTGGTCCGCTCACCTCCTGGGTGGATGGTGGTGCCGGGATGTCGGGGCCGGCCAGGCCCAGGGTTAGGGTCGGGGGGAGCCCACGCGGCCTCGCGGCGCAGGGCCCAAGATGGCGGCTTGACCCGGCCGAGGGAGCCGGTGGTGGCTTGGGCCCGTGATACATGGAGGTCCGAGGGCAGGAGTTCCGTCGGGAGACGGGGTGCGGGTGATTCTCGTGGGTCACGCCTGGCGGGCCGGGGCTTGGGCCCTGTCATGCGGGGAGGGAGCAAGCCCTTCGTGTGGCCTGTCCAACAATCTCCTTCCTCGCCGGAAGGACACAGAGAGTCCGCCTCCCCCCGTTCAGTTCTGAAGCCACCGAAGTCATCTGCGGCGTTCCTCAAGGCTCCTCGCTCAGTCCAACCCTCTTCAACGTGTACATGAGCCCCCTCGCAGACATCGCACGCCAGCACAACCTCAACATCATCTCCTACGCTGACGACACCCAGCTGATTCTCTCCCTCACCAACGACCCCGCCACCGCCAGAGCCAACCTCCACGAAGGGATGAAAGAGGTAGCCGAATGGATGAAGAACAGCCGCCTGAAACTAAACTCGGACAAGACGGAAGTCCTCATCCTGGGATCCTCACCCTCTGCCTGGGACGACTCCTGGTGGCCCCCCGCCCTAGGCAGCGCACCCAAACCAACAGACCCCGCACGCAACCTGGGCTTCATCCTGGACTCCACCCTCTCCATGACCAGACAAGTCAACGCCGTCTCCTCGTCGTGCTTCAACATCCTGCGCATGCTACGAAAGATCTTCTGGTGGATCCCCACCGAGACCAGGAAGACGGTCACCCAGGCCCTCGTCACCAGCCGTCTGGACTACGGCAACTCCCTCTACGCCGGAACCACCGCCAAACTCCAGAAAAGACTTCAGCGGATCCAGAACGCCTCAGCACGACTCATCCTGGACATCCCCCGTCGCAGCCACATCTCCGGACACCTGAGAGACCTGCACTGGCTCCCGGTCACCAAGAGAATCACCTTCGGTCTCCTCACCCACGCACACAAAGCCCTACACAACCAAGGCCCAGGATACCTCAACAGCCGCCTCAACTTCTACGCTCCCAAACGCCAGCTTCGATCGACCGGCCACGCCCTCGCCACCGTCCCCCGCATCCGAAGAGCCACCACAGGGGGACGGTCCTTCTCCTTCCTCACCGCCAGGACGTGGAACTCCCTCCCGACCCACCTCCGCCTGACCCAGGACCACCTCGCCTTCAGGAGGCAACTCAAGACCTGGCTGTTCGAGCAGTAGCGGACCCCCCTCCCCTAGCGCCTTGAGACCCTCTGGGTGAGTAGTGCGCTATATAAATGCTTTGATTGATTGAGTCTGAAGAGTGGAGGGTCAGAGGAGGATAAATAGGAGAGATGCGCTCGTACCAGTCTGATGGGTGAAGGGTCAGAGGAGCGTAAATAGGAAAGAGGCGCACACACCAGACTGAGGAGTGGATCGTCAGAGGAGGGTAAGCAGGAGAGGCGCAAACATGAGTCTGAGGGTGGAGGGTCAGAGCAGGATAAACAATAGAGAGGCGCACACACCACCCTGAGCAGTGGAGGGTCAGAGGGAGATTAATATGAGAGAGGTGCACACACCAGTCTGAGGGTGGAGGGTCAGAGGAGGGTAAACAGGAGAGAGTCGCACACACCAGTCTGAGGGTGGAGGGTCAAAGGAGGGTAAACAGGAGAGAGGCGCACACACCAGTCTGAGTGTGGAGGGTCAGAGGAGGGTAAACAGGAGAGAGGCGCACACACCAGTCTGAGGGTGGAGGGTCAGAGCAGGATAAACAGTAGAGAGGCGCACACAGCAGCCTCAGGGGTGGAGGTTCACAGCAGGATAAACAGGAAAGAGGTGCACACACCAGTCTGAGGAGTGGAGGGTCAGAGGAGGGTAAGCAGGAGAGAGGCGCACACACCAGTCTGAGGGGTGGAGGGTCAGAGGAGGATAAACAGGAGAGAGGCGCACACACCAGCCTGAGGGGTGGAGGGTCAGAGGAGGGTAAACAGGAAAGAGGCGCACACACCAGTCTGAGGAGTGGAGGGTCAGAGGAGGGTAAGCAGGAGAGAGGCGCAAACTCTGTGGAGAGGTGTGGCTCACTGGTTAGAGGTGGCAGACCCGTAAGCAGAGAATCAGCCAGGGACCAGGGTTCAATTCCCGACGCGGCAGGGTCGTGGACCAGGGTCAAAACAGACTTGATAATTCTTGCCTCGGTACCTACTCTAACCAGGAACACACTCGGCAACTCTGGGCATTAAGCTTGCCTCATCTCTACAACGGCCCCCCACAGACGCCGGGGATGCCTGGTTTCACCTTGGAGATACCCAGAAAGGGACCACCTCACAGGGATAGCCAGGACGGGTTCCCCAGCGGTCTACAGCGCCGGGACGCCCTGTTGCTGGGGCAGCTGTGCGCTTTACAAGTCTAAAACATTTACATTTACATTTAACTCCAGTCTGAGGGTTGAGGGTCAGAGGGGGATAAACAATAGAGAGGCGCACACAACAAATTCAGGAGTGGAGGGTCAGAGCAGGAGAAACAGGAGAGAGGCACACACACCATTCTGAGGGCGGAGGGTCAGAGGAGGATAAATAGGAGAGATGCGCACACACCATTCTGAGGGCGGAGGGTCAGAGGAGAATAAACAGGAGAGATGCGCACACAGCAGTCTGAGGAGTGGAGGGTCAGAAGAGGATAAGCAGGAGAGATGCGTACACACCAGTCTGAGGGGTAGAGGGTAAGAGGGAGATAAACAGGATAGAGTTGCACACACCAGTCTGAGGGGTGGAGGGTCAGAAGAGGATAAATAGGAGAGAGTTGCACACACCAGTCTGAGGGATGGAGGGTCAGAGGAGGGTAAGCAGGAGAGATGCGCACACACCAGTCTGAGGGGTAGAGGGTAAGAGGGAGATAAACAGGATAGAGTTGCACACACCAGTCTGAGGGGTGGAGAGTCAGAAGAGGATAAACAGGTGAGAGGCGCACACACCAGTCTGATGGTTGGAGGGTCAGAGGAGGGTAATAGTTTCTAAGGGGCCTATGTACAAGGAGGCGATAATAAATTATCGCCGCTTTAGCGGCCGTTTTCGGCCGAAAAGCGGGGATAATTTTATTGCCTAATTAGCAAGGTCACGCTAATTGTGGAAATTAATTTTAAACAAGCATTTGCTATGCAAATTGGTCTCGCATTTGTAAGAGTTAGAGGTATTGGCATTGTAAATGACAATGTCTTTTACCTATAAAAAGAGTGAAAGAGGAAAGAAAATGAAAACAGAAAGGATGCTAGATAAAGGAGGGAAATGAAACGCAGATGGAGCGAATCTGAAAAAAGGGGACAGCTGGGGCGAAAAGAAAATATAGGGGCAATTGGCTTTGCCATTGTTATTAAGCTATGATGTAGAGCTGTGTGGCTGCTGTGCAGCATGCTGAAAAGTTATAATAACAAGGCTGAAGCAATTCATTTAATGGAAGTGATTGTATAGCAGGGAACATTTGGAGGGTAAATGAGACACCTACCCTGGCCTCCACACCGAGCGGTCATGCAGAGAATCAAAAAAACTACTGCAGTGTAACCTTGCTGGAGGTTTCTCAGGCTCTGAGTCGAAATCTGATATGTAGACCTGTGTATGCGATGTACACTAATAATAATAATTTATATAGACTACAGAACAAACTGCATTAATGTATTCCCTAAATAATGTGATTATTACTACACTTTAGAAACCACTTTTTCAACTTCATAGTAATGAAAGTTAGAGCTAAAAAAATCCTGGCTGTAAAATTCATGGCGCGCAGGTTAAATGGAGATTTTTAATTGCGACTGTACTAACTCAGCTACTTTACATGGCACATAACATACGACCTGCCAGTGACACAAGGATCTTTGTAACAAAAGCTTGTGAACCCACTGAGCTATCTTACATTAAATGCAAACCCTTGACCCCCATATAACTCTGTGGCAGCCATGTTACCTCTGGTGAGACTAACCTCTGACAAGGGTGTACACAAGCCCGATTTTATCACCAGTCTTCTATCCTCTAACTTTCTGGATTTGCGTAGATATAAGCAGTAGTTGCCTTAACCTTTTGAACTAGTTTTACACGCATTCTGTGTTGGACCAATTAATTATGCTAGAGCAGCTTTATTATCGCATTTTCCTTGTTGCTAAATATTTTAGGGCAGATCTAAACAAGCGAGAGTGTATGCACTGTGGCAGGTAAGAACCAAAGTAAGGAAGCTAGCAAAAGAGAAAGCATGAGAGAGAGCGAGAGATACATAGAGAAATAGACAGAGGTGAAAAAGAGTGGGAAAAGGGAAGTGCAAGCCAGACGAGAATTCAGTAAAGGAGAAAGGGGGAGAAGTAGTAAAGGAGGAGAAACAGTGGGTATGAGGAAAAGGAAGAGACCGAGGAATAAGTAAAAGGGAGGAAAGCTGGAAGGAAGATGCAAAGGACTAAATAGCTGAGAAAGTGTGATGGAAAGGTAGAGAGAGTGAGAAAGGACAATGGAGTGGCCTAGCGACAGGGTGATGGAGAAGAGAGAGGTGATATAGTGAGGGAAGTTAAGAACAAAGTGAGGAAGAAAGAGAAAGCAGGATAAACAGCGAGAGAAAAAGAGAGCAACAGAGAATGGCAGTGAAGAAGAGGGAGAAGCCTATTGCCAAGGAAAACAAGAGAACAGAGGAAAGAAGTGGAGAAAGTGAGAGAAGGAGTGATGAGAGGAAAAGGAAAAAGAAGACATGGAGAGCAGAAGAACATATAAAAAGACTGAAATACCTGAATGGGTGACATAGGTGTTATTTTAACCACTGGTGCATTGAGGCTATGTAAAAAAAATCACAATCTAGAGACACAACATCCAAACACATTGATAAACAATCTCAACTGCTGGAAAGATGACTGGTGTACTGCAGAAGAACAGATAAAAAAGTTTGCTAAGGGCCACTCGCTAAGGGCGAATACTGGACAGGCAATCGGAACGCCAAAGTGGGCGGGGCTGCAATCCCTCCATGGAAACAGCATTGGAGAAAAAAATACACAAACACAAAACAATAATTAAAAAAAAAAACAGAAATAAGCAGGGTACTCAACCTGCGCCAGCCATCCCAGTTGCTGCTATTTCAGGAATGCAGGCGGCCGTGTTGAGTGCAGGCAGGAACCAGCTATTAGATGGGAAGAGGGAGGAGAGCCCACGAAGCAGCAGCCCGTACTACACCACATGAGGGGGCTCTTTCCCTCCTTGCACTTGGGCCGTGGCACTCTTGCAATGCCAAATCACTAGTTTCCTGAGTCGCAACACACTCGTTCTTTGTTGATTCACATTGAGGAAACTATCTTCAGCGCCACGAGGCCACCGCCGGCTCAAACATCGCGCTTTAAAACAGACTTTGACATACAACTAGTGCTCTACGTAGGACAAACCTCTCATGTTCGAAACGTCTGCAGATAAAAGAGTGATCAATTGTGTAGGTATATATAAATATGTTGGACAGGCCACATGAAGGGCTTGCTCCCTCCCCGCATGACAGGGCCCAAGCCCCGGACTCCCAGGTGTTACCCACAAGGGCAACCCGCACCCCGTCTCCCAACGGAACTCCTGCCCCCGGACAGCCATGTATCATGGGGCCGAACCACTACCGGCTCCCCCGGCCGGGTCAGCCGCCATCTTGGGCGCTGCGCCACGAGGCCGCGTGGCCTCGGCTCGACCCTAACCCTGGGCCTGGCCGGCCCCGACATCCCGGCACCACCATCCACCCAGGAGGTGAACAGACCACTTGGCAGGTCAATGGGAGAAAGAAGTGTCGATGGCTCTCCACCGCCAGGTGCCGATCACCCTCCAGCTCCCCCAGGCGCTGGCTCCACCCCCTGCTGGGTGTCTGGACTCCCTCATCCCGGACCCCCCGACCTCCAAGTGCGAGGGTCCGGACATCAAAGGGCGCCAGACCTATAACTAGGGCAGCTCCAGAGCAGGAAGGCAGTTGTATCCTGGAGTCGAGAGACACCAAGAGAACTCAGCCTTGACGGACTACTGGCGCTGCCGTAGCCCTGCCTTGTGAACTATCGTCCTGCCTGCTGGCGCTGCCGCGGCCTTCTGCATCATCCATCCTCGGCGGGACCTGCTGGCGCTGCCGCGGACCGTTGTAACGACCACCTTCATCGGGACCTGCTGGCGCTGCCGCGGACCGTGTAACGACCATCTTCACCGGGACCTGCTGGCGCTGCCGCGGACCGTGTAACGACCACCTTCACCGGGACCTGCTGGCGCTGCCGCGGACCGTGTAACGACCACCTTCACCGGGACCTGCTGGCGCTGCCGCGGCCCGTCCAAGCTAGAACACCGAGCTCGAGGATTGTGAGCTACCCACCATCCCATTTCAGCTACCAGATTGGTAACCAGACTGTCCCGCTACCCCCTTTCCCCAAACCAAGAGACTCGAATCGAGGGGACCCCTGAGTCCAGACCTCCTTGTACCATTTCATCGTACCTTAAGAAATCACCTATAAAGAACGCTAAATCCTATCCTTGTGTGGTGTATATCTGTGGGGGGGAAGTTATTCATCTGTACGATCGCTGGAGACGGCTCTCCCCGGAGACCTCTCCCCTTGTCCTCGGCCGACCCTCCCGGTCCGTCTAACATTGGTGGCAGCGGTGGGATCCGAATCAACGCGTAATCGTACAGAGAGTAGCTCACCCCACGACAAAACCACGATGTCAACCAAAGAGAGCGGATCCACCGAGAAATTCCAGATGGATAAATTGGAAGAGTATAGCCATCGTGAACTTAAACAATTCTGCATGGAACTAGGCATTGCTACCACCGGCCTGAGTACCAAAGACGATTTGAAGCACGCCATTGAGTCGTGGGCGGAAACCGGGGTCGCCGGATCCCCAGACCAAAACGGTGCAGCATCGGAGGGGAACGCCACAGCTCCCGAGGAGCGAGGAACGGGCCTCTCGCAGGAAGAGATCCAAGAAAGAGAAAGAAACAGATTACATGAGTTGGAAATGGCACGACTCAAGATGGACGGTGAACTAAAATTAGCCGAGCAAAAACTGAACCTAGAACATCTGCGGCTCCGAGAAGAACGGGAAGAAAAACAGAGGCAGAGAGAGCTCGAAGAAAAAAGACTAACATTCGAACACGAGCGCAAACTGGCGGAAATAGAACTTCGGAAACAGAATAAAGAACCGGAGGTGCCTGAGCGACCGCGCACCCCGGGAGCAACCGAGAAAAAAGTCCACATCCCCAAGGATGTTGTCCGAGAGTATGTCCGAGAGGACGACATACAACAGTGGTTCAAAGCCTACGAGATCGCCATGACCTCCCACCGGATCGATCGGAGTGACTGGGGAGCCGGCCTATGGGGGAGGTTCGTCAACGAAGGCCGCGATGCCCTACTGCAGCTCCCAGACCATCAGATGTCATCCTATGACCACATGAAGGCTGCCCTCCTCACCCGATATGGGCTCACACCCGAAATGTACCGCCAGAGGTTCCGAGACTGCACCCGGATCCCGGGTACAACTTGGGTGGAATATGTCAACTATTTCAGCCGAGCCTTCGAGGGTTGGATCAAGGGAAGCCACGTAACGACCTACGAGCAACTCTTTAATCTCATGGTGTGGGAGCACCTGTCTAACAACTGCTTCGTCGAGCTCAGGCAGCACCTCCTCGACAGTAAATTGACTGACCCACGGCAACTAGCCGCCGAAGCTGACCGGTGGGAAAGCACCCGAGTGGGCCGGAGAGGGCCACACGAGCAAAACCGAAACAACCAAGGTCAGCACCGTCCCCGAGGAGGAGGAGGAGGCCAGGGGCGAGGGAGAGACACCGTCCCGGCCACTCCTGCGGCCAGCACCCCACCCCCGGCCGGCCGGGGCAACCCCCCGATGCGGCCAGGGTTCCGAGCCAACGTCACGTGTCACCGATGCCAGCGAGTCGGCCACTACGCCAATGACCCGAGCTGCCCGCAGAACCAAACGCCAAAGCCCCGCCAGGTAGCTGCCGCCGCCCTGGGGGGAGAACAAATCTCCGAGGATCAAGAAGAATATGAGCAGGCACAACAAGAGTGGGGACCGGCCGCCATGGTTCTAGCGTGCCTAGGGGGAAAAGACATGGTCCCGCGGGCTCCCCTACCCGCCAACACCAGAAAATATGGCCAGTGGGTGAACATTAATGGGCGCCGGGCCGAAGCCCTACGTGACACAGGGGCCAGTGTGACGGCCGTCCGCTGTCACCTGGTAAAACCAGAGCAGATCCTGCCGAACATTCTCTGCCACGTCCGCTCAGCCGTCAATTCCGAAAGTCTATGTCGGATGGCCTGCGTCCCCTTCGAATGGGGAGGGGTCTCCGGCATGTTGAAGGTGACGGTCCAGGATGATGCCCCCGTGGACTGTCTCCTGGGGAATGACCTTGAGAGTTTCCTATGGGCCGCCGTTGAAAGAAGAGAGCACCTGGGGATGCTGGGCCTCCCGAACTGGGCCTGCGTAACCACCCGGTCCATGACCGCCCGTGCCATCCCCCGACCAGAAGAACCAGAATGGCCAGCACCTCCTCCCCCGGTCGCTCCAGTAGAGGACAACGACTATACCGACCCCCCAGAGCCAACCCCCGAAGGGGTCGCCCAACCCCAGGACCTTCCCGGCCTGGCTCAGTGGCGTGAAGAAGGGGGGCCCACCCAGGAACAGTTCCGCCAGGAGCAGAAGACCTGCCCCTCCCTCGAGGGACTCCGCCAGCAAGCCAGCGCCCAGAGCGCAGGGGACTCCACCGGAGCCCATTGGATCTATTGGGATAACGACCTGCTATACAGTGAACAAAGAATCGCGGAGTTAGGGGCCAGTCGAGTGCTGGTGGTGCCCCTCCGTTTCAGAGACTTCCTGCTAAATTTGGCCCACGATGTCCCCCTGGCTGGACACCTGGGCCAGGACAAAACCTACAGTCGCCTGGTGACCCACTTTTTCTGGCCGAGGATGCGAACCGACGTCCTCAACCACTGCCGGTCCTGCCCCACGTGCCAGGCCAGCAGGAAGAGCGGCCGCAAGCTCAAAGCACCTCTGCAACCCTTCCCAGTGGTCACCACCCCGTTCGAGAGGGTAGGAATAGACATCGTGGGGCCCCTGGACCCCCGCACAGCACAAGGACATCGGTTCACCCTGGTACTGGTGGACCACGCCACCCGCTACCCCGAGGCTGTGCCCCTGCGAACTGTAACAGCTCCGGTGGTCGGCCGGGCCCTAATGGGGATCTTCTCCCGGGTGGGCTTCCCCCGAGAAGTCGTCAGCGACCGAGGCACAAACTTTATCTCGAAATATATGAAGTCCCTCTGGCAACAGTGCGGGGTCACCTACCGATTCACGACCCCCTATCACCCTCAAGGGAACGGACTAGTTGAGCGATTCAACCGCACACTCAAGGGAATGATTGGGGGATTGGAAGAGCCCCTCCGTCGCCAGTGGGATGTACTACTTCCGTGCCTCCTCTTCGCCTATCGAGAAGTTCCCCAGAAGTCCCTCGGCTTTAGCCCTTTCGAACTCCTGTACGGGCACCCTGTGCGAGGGCCCCTCAGCCTAGTCAAAGAAGGTTGGGAGATGGCCCCCCTAAAGACCCCTCCAGACGTCTTCAAGTACCTCCTGGCACTACGCAATCAGACCCGGCGCTTCAGGGAAATGGCAAAAGCGAATCTTGAGGCCAGTCAGGAGGACATGAAAAAATGGTACGATCAGAATGCCTCCTCCGTCGAATTCGAACCTGGTCAACAAGTGTGGGTGATGTCCCCCACCGAACCATGTGCCTTGCAAGATAAGTGGACGGGGCCCTTCAAAGTGGTCGAACGCAAGAGCCCCGTCACCTATCTCATCGACATGGAGTCCCCCCGGAACCCCCTCCGGGTCCTCCACACCAACAGACTCAAACCCCACTTTGTGCGCTCGGAACTCAGCCTCCTGATGGCTACAGACAGTGGGGCGGAAGAAGACTCCGAGCCCCTCCCTGATCTCCTGAAGACCCAGGAGAAAGACGGTTCCGTGGACGGGGTCCGGCTCTCCGATGCCCTCACCCCAGAGCAACGCCAGGGCTGCCGGGACCTCCTGCTGCAGGTTGCTACTCTGTTTTCCCTCACCCCAGGGATCACCCCTTGGTGCTTGCATGACGTGGACACTGGGGACAGTCCCCCTATCCGACACCGGGCCTACCGCGTACCAGATCGGGTGCGGGCCTGCATCCAAGAGGAAGTATCCAAGATGCTCACGCTCGGGGTCATCGAGCCCTCGGACAGCCCCTGGGCCAGCCCGGTCGTGCTGGTCCCCAAAGCCGCTGCCCCCGGCACCACTCCTGAACTCCGGTTCTGCGTCGACTATCGGGGCTTGAACGCTGTCACCAGGACCGACGCTCATCCGATCCCCCGAGCGGATGAATTGATCGACCGCCTGGGGGCCGCCCGCTACCTCAGCATCTTCGACCTGACAGCGGGCTACTGGCAGATCGGTCTCACACCCCGGGCCCAAGAACGGTCCGCCTTTTCTACCCCCGATGGCCACTACCACTTCAAGGTCATGCCCTTCGGCATGAAGAATGCCCCAGCTACTTTTCAGCGTCTAGTGAACCAGGTCTTGGCGGGGCTCGAAGAGTTCAGCGCCGCCTACCTGGACGACATCGCTGTATACAGCCGCCACTGGTCCGACCACCTCCACCACCTCCGAGAGGTCCTGCAAGCCCTCCAGCGGGCCGGCCTCACGATTAAGGCCGGCAAGTGCCAAATTGGTCAGGGGTCCGTGACCTACCTCGGACACCAGGTGGGAAGCGGTCTGGTGGCCCCTCTGCAACTCAAAATTGCTGCCATCCAGTCCTGGCAACCCCCAGTCACACAGACCGAGGTCCGAGCCTTCTTGGGACTCACCGGCTACTACCGGCGGTTCGTGAGGGACTATGGCAGCATTGTGGGGCCCCTCACGGGTCTCACGTCCAAAAACCACCCGAAGAAGGTTAACTGGACCCCCGACTGTCAAGCGGCCTTCGAGAAGCTGAAGGCCGCCCTGTGCACCGCCCCTGTGCTCCAGGCCCCCGATTACAGTCGGGAATTCATTGTACAAACGGACGCCTCCAACCACGGCATCGGGGTGGTTCTTTCCCAGCTGAACCCCGAGGGTCTTGACCAGCCGGTGGCCTTCATCAGCAGACGCCTCCTGGCCCGAGAACAGCGCTGGAGCACAATCGAGAGGGAGGCCTTCGCAGTGGTGTGGGCCCTCAAGAAGCTCCGGCCCTATCTCTTCGGTACCCACTTCCGGGTGCAAACCGATCATCGACCCCTGCAGTGGCTAATGCAGATGCGGGGGGAAAACCCAAAACTATTGCGCTGGTCCATCTCCCTGCAAGGAATGGACTTCACTGTGGAACATCGACCGGGCCAAGACCACGCCAACGCAGATGGCCTGTCACGCTTTTTCCGCCTCGACGAGGAGAGTCCCCAAGAGGATGGGTGACTCTCCCCGCCTTCAGCTGGGGGGGACGCATGTTGGACAGGCCACATGAAGGGCTTGCTCCCTCCCCGCATGACAGGGCCCAAGCCCCGGACTCCCAGGTGTTACCCACAAGGGCAACCCGCACCCCGTCTCCCAACGGAACTCCTGCCCCTGGACAGCCATGTATCATGGGGCCGAACCACTACCGGCTCCCCCGGCCGGGTCATCCGCCATCTTGGGCGCTGCGCCACGAGGCCGCGTGGCCTCGGCTCGACCCTAACCCTGGGCCTGGCCGGCCCCGACATCCCGGCACCACCATCCACCCAGGAGGTGAACGGACCACTTGGCAGGTCAATGGGAGAAAGAAGTGTCGATGGCTCTCCCCCGCCAGGTGCCGATCACCCTCCAGCTCCCCCAGGCGCTGGCTCCACCCCCTGCTGGGTGTCTGGACTCCCTCATCCCGAACCCCCCGACCTCCAAGTGCGAGGGTCCGGACATCAAAGGGCGCCAGACCTATAACTAGGGCAGCTCCAGAGCAGGAAGGCAGTTGTATCCTGGAGTCGAGAGACACCGAGAGAACTCAGCCTTGACGGACTACTGGCGCTGCCGTAGCCCTGCCTTGTGAACTATCGTCCTGCCTGCTGGCGCTGCCGCGGCCTTCTGCATCATCCATCCTCGGCGGGACCTGCTGGCGCTGCCGCGGACCGTTGTAACGACCACCTTCATCGGGACCTGCTGGCGCTGCCGCGGACCGTGTAACGACCATCTTCACCGGGACTTGCTGGCGCTGCCGCGGACCGTGTAACGACCACCTTCACCGGGACCTGCTGGCGCTGCCGCGGACCGTGTAACGACCACCTTCACCGGGACCTGCTGGCGCTGCCGCGGCCCGTCCAAGCTAGAACACCGAGCTCGAGGATTGTGAGCTACCCACCATCCCATTTCAGCTACCAGATTGGTAACCAGACTGTCCCGCTACCCCCTTTCCCCAAACCAAGAGACTCGAATCGAGGGGACCCCTGAGTCCAGACCTCCTTGTACCATTTCATCGTACCCTAAGAAATCACCTATAAAGAACGCTAAATCCTATCCTTGTGTGGTGTATATCTGTGGTGGGGAAGTTATTCATCTGTACGATCGCTGGAGACGGCTCTCCCCGGAGACCTCTCCCCTTGTCCTCGGCCGACCCTCCCGGTCCGTCTAACAAAATTTATTTAATATACGTTTATCAATATAGGTATTGAAAAAAACTACAAAATATAACGCATATGTTAGCACATCTCAATTCACTGATAATTACGTTAGCCACGAAGTAACCGTGCATGCTGCGCTCCTCTTCCTTCTGTGGTAGGTGTAACGGTCTTAAGTGGACTCCAAGCCTCTCCTTAAAATGAATTTGCGATCTTGATTATATAAGGGGCAGACCGAGCGAACATGACAAGATATGCCGTCAGCAGCTCTGAGGAGGAATGAATTACTTTTAATAAAGGGGGTAACGGCTCTTTAAAGCAGGCAGTGGGCGTCTGCGGTGATTAATACTCTCTTCACCCCTTCAGAACAGTGGTTGCTATCACCGGACACCCGAGAGCACTGGCTAACAGTAATCGCTTGCAATAAGTGCCCACGGATGGGCTCGTGACAGTACTGAGTCCTAGGGAGAGGGGCGCTTTTATTGTCTATGCTGGCTCCAGCGCACGGTGGGGCCCTGTTTGCTTGAGCTGGCTGCTGGTAAGGAGTCTTAGGAGAGAGGTGCTTTTATGGTCTGTGCTGGCTGCTGGAGTAGTACAGTGCACGGCGGGACCCTGCTTGCCTGTGCTCTCAGCGCTCCCTGGAGCGGTACAGTACACGGCGGGGCCCTGTTTGCTTGTGTTGGGTGCCTGGAGAGGTGCAGTGCACGGCGGGGCTGTTTGCCTGTACAGGCTGCTGTCACTGTGTATTTTGCCTGTGCTTGCACAGTGTGCCGTGGGCTGCTGCCGCCTGTGTGGCCGAGCGCACTGTGTAGAACGGTGCTGTTATTCCCCGCCGACACTATGTAGTGTGCCCTGTGCTGTTACTGCTGTTACAACTAGGATGGTTACTGCAATGGTTCTCCGTTGTGTCCACATTGTCTTATATTGCCTGGGCTGCCATTGTACCCTCAAAGAATCTCCACTGTGGAGGCAGTGTCCAGGCCTATGTACACTTGTTAGCCCCCCTCCCCCCATTGCTGCACCACTACAGCTCCGCGAGTCTGAGGCTCGTTTTGTTCTAAATAAACAGATGAAAGGACTAATTCCAGTTAGGTCGGACCTCGCTTACGTGAGGAGTTCAATAATTGTACCCGCATCCTGGTTGTCAAAGAGTGTTATTACTATTAATAAATCATGTAAAGTGTGCGAGGCTGGGCTCTGCGCTAGCGGTGGTTGTCTGCGCACGGGTGTGTGCGTGGGAAATGTTGGCATCAAGTGCTGCGTAGAGGGACGTTGGCTAACCTGTTAGAGCGCGGGCGCCTTGCAAGATGTCCTTCATCTTCCTCACAGGCGTGATCTTTGGCGTTTCAGACTGTGTAGCACCATGGGGAGCCCCATGGCCGGGCTGTTCGAGCCACTCATCATAACGGATGAGGTGATGGCAGCCGATGTGCGATGACCCTCCCCCACTAGGCCAGTCCAGTTACAGGGTCTCACCGCCCCAGAGCTCCACACCAGGCATGGGCCCCCACATATTAATGGAATGATTCTGACAACGGGCAGACAGTATGGGGGATTGGGAACGGCAAAACTCGTGGAAGGGAAGAGCAAATACTGGGCGGGCAAACGGGACGCGAAAGTGGGCGGGGCTGCAATGCCCCACTGTAACACCATTGCAAAGAAAATAAAATGAACACAAAACAATAAAAAATAAATTTAACAAAATCAGTATGCACATGCATCGCATCGGGTTCCTGGCAGTCACATGGGCTGCTGATCAGCTGCTGCAGAGGAGGCTGGAAGGCCGCGGATGAAGACGTGGGAGGAGCATCGGTTCTCTGCTGGAGCGTTTATGTGCTTGCAGGAGCAGCGCCGCCTTTAAAGTTAAATCCAAGCAGGAAGGAATTTCCCTGTTCCAAAATCAGTGGAGAGCACAGAGAAAGCGAGAGGGAGGAAGGGGTTAGGGTGGGTGCATGGTGGGAGGGTGTCTCGGTGAGAGAAACTCCTTTAAGGGGCTTGTCTTGAAGTGAGAAGGTGGTTTAACATATAAAGCTACCGACTTTGGAGCTGGGGAGCAGGGTTCGATCCTTGGGGTGGGGGGGCTGTATCATCTAATCATAAATAAATAAGCAGCTATTTTGAAGAGGTGTGGGGAGAGAGAAATAAAAAAACACAACACACGTGGAGGGGCGCAACAGATACAATTAAAACAAACTCAAACTCTGTCAACTGCAGCATCTGAAACCAACTGAAACAAACGGTGCTCAGAATTGAAGGGAGGAGGTGGTGATAGAGATCAGGTGTATATAATATTCCCACTACCACGGATAGAGTAATCTCACAGTTACACACACATGCATACATCATACACTAGGGCCCATTTCACTAACATACGCTCAAATACTCTACCAGCAATAAACCTGTGGAAAGAAAACACTCCTAAACACCCTGCATCTATATCGAGGCCGATAAGACCTGGTTTTTGTGACTGTCCCTAAGCATAGTCTATACAATATATACAACAATAATCAATAACGCAAACCCAATAATTGACAAAAAAGAATATCCAACACTATGTTTAAAATTATATTGCTTTATCTAAAATTAGTCAAAGAAATTCAATCAGAGTAAATCATTTCTCATAGTTACCTATTCTAGCTAAATGTCAGAACGGGTCAGGACAAGTCTCTTGGTAAATGTCTCTCAAGACGACGAAGCCCCTTCAGCATCAATCCTCAGCAACGCAGGTTCAATACGCGGCAAAGGCAAAATGGCAAGTGGCAAAAGACCCTTTCTAGGCTAACATCTTATAATATTCTAAACAATAGAAAGATACATTGGAACATAGGAAAAATCATAATGTCCGCCGGACTTGCTGAGCAGAGCGAGAAGGAAAGGATGTAACATTGCTACATTTGAGAATCTCCGCTCAGGAAAAATACACATAGCGAAAACTACGGAACAGGAACCAAGAAAATAAAACATGTATCACTATTATCCTGCTTCTCCTCGGCCATCGAGCCACAGTTCAGAGTTTCCCTCTAAGGCTCCTTTGTTTTCCAAAGCTGCCAAGGACACTTTCACTTCTCTTGGAGAACTCCCAAAAACTGCTGCTGTCCTCATGGAAAGTTTTTCGACAAGGACCATGGTCAGTTAGCTTCAGGACCATTTCCAGCAGGGGTCTCCCTCGTCTCAGTTTTCAAATTGTAATCACAGCCAGGCTCACTATTCAGCCTTCTTTCTTTAGCCAACATAGGCCTTCATAGACCATCTTAATTAAAAGAGACAAAAACAACGTTACTACAACATAGTGATTAAACAGTGTTAACCCCACTAATACCCTTATGTGTATGCATTTATCTAGCACTTGCAACATGGAAAAGCATTAATTCAAAAGCGTTTTGTGCTCAAAAATAAACAGCACATAGCAACGTTTAAACATGAAAACGCATTTAACACACGCGTTATTATCAGTCAGCACATTTAAGCACATTCACGTGTAACTCTTTCTTGTTAAAACAAACGGATTGATTAATATAAACACACTTGCACAAGACAAATAATTAATTATTAATTATTAATACTTTAGTACAACGAATAGACATGCCAGAGCTTCAAAAGCCCCAGAATTTTCAAACTGAAAACTCTGCTCCAGCAGTGGCTCAACATATAACGCTGCCGACTTTGAAGCAGGAGAACAGGGTTCGAGCCTCGGTGTGTGCTGTATTAATTATAAATAAATAAACGGAGAACTCGGGTGGGGAAAGACAAATAAAATAAGCATTGGCAATGCAAGAGGGGAGGGGCAAGGGAAGAAAGTAGTCTGTGCAGTAAAGGGGCCAATAGCCGTGGAAGGACACAAATGAAGACATGTCCATCAAAATGAGGGACTAACAGGCCTACAACCAATCTGAAGGCAGCATTTAAGACACAAGCCAATGGAAATGAGGGGTGGAGAGTGGGCGGAGCTTTCACGGAGCTTCCACACTATAGTGTATACTGCATGTCTCAACGAGACAGCGCAAGCGCTGCCTAGGCGAGACCTAAAAATGAAGAAAAAAATCAACAAGGAAAGTAGAGCCCCAACCGCTGCCCATGGGGAGGAGCTGGCCCTGTGTTTCTGGCACTGATTTCACAATGTCTAAGGGCAGAGATCGCAAATGCAGTGCCATGGGTCGCAAGGAGCAAGCCAGGGCTCACAGCTGAGACCCCTGGTGAGCCCTAAGTGACGTTCATCTTTGAGCACCGACGGCTTGGGAGTTAACATACATTTCAAACTATACATCAAGAGAAGTGCATTCTGGAATAGAATGTCTCACCTGCCCTATAATTAGGGCCACTGGAATTATACGGCTGGGGAGGCCAAACTATGCGGCAGGGGAGGGACAACTATGTGGCAGGGGAGGGTCAAACTATGTGGCAGGGGAGGGACAAACTATGCGGCAGGGGAGGGACAAACTATGCATCAGTGGAGGGCCAAACTATGCGGCAAGGGAGGGCCAAACTATGGGACAAGAAAATGCAAATTATGTGTTGGAATGCAGCCCATTTTGTGTGAGTATTCGTTATTTTGTTATTTGGTTTCACCTCATTAGTACCAGTTTGACACCCAATAAGCAATCAATAAGCATCTGAAAGGTGACCAATCAACCATTGTGAACAGCCGTCCATTGCACAGCTACACAAGCTGCTGAATTTTTATTATCTTTTGTTGTGTGTGAACTAGAAACTTTTTTTTCTCCAACCCTGCAGATTATTCAGCAGCTGATGAACTGTGTGGCAAATCCTGAAAATCCATATTTATGCAGCAGAATCACATAATTGCAGTGGCTCTGCATATAAGATATCAGAAGTGAGAGTCCTGGGGCAGAAGAACACACCTGCTAGTCAATATATGAGAAGAGGGGCTTTTTGAAAGAAAATGTACAAACACTGTGGTATCCACCATGAAACGCCCTTTATATAGACTTTTTACAATAAATAACTCCGGCCTAGTACCTTTGTTGTAATTTTTAAAAATAAAAAAACCAGGCATATGTCATCTAACTTAACTCTTCCCAAATAAGCAATTAGGGCTATAGGACCTCATTTATGAGGTCTCTTGCGCCGTCCTGACGTCACTTTTTTGGATGGTCCGGTGGCGCAATGTGCACCAGGATACTTACAAAGCCACGTAAAGTGGGTTTCATGGCCTTGTAAATATTTGTCCCTTTCATGCAGAACACTGCGTGAAAGGGGCGTTTCATGGATGTTGCTGTGGGGGTTCCCACTAGTGTTTCTGTGGGTGTTCCCACGCAACACCCATAGAATCTGAAGCGTTCCCAGATTTATGAGAAATTGTAAACATGGGAATGCGTCCGAATCTAACACCACCCGAGGGGTAGCGTTAGGGAGGCGCAACGAGGTGAAATATTTTCATTTCTCCTCGTTTTTGCCTTTTTCTATGCAGCACACATAGAAAGAGGAACTCACCTGAAGTGATTGATTATGTGCAGTAAGATGTCACTTCCTGTACAAAATCAATGATCTCTGCAATGCAGGCACATTTGCACCATGGTGCACGGGTGCCTGTGTTGGCGCATGGCAGCCCATTGTGCGCTGGTGCAGGGGAAAAAGGACAGGAATGCACCATATTTTGTTTAGACGCAGGGCAGTGCAGCAAGATTCCTTGCGGCGCTGCGCTGCGCCCCATAGTGTTTGCCATTGCCCCATGCAGACGGACCCTATTGAGCATAAGGGTGCAATGCACACACGCGGCGTCAGTGTAAGCGCACAGCGTCTGCCCGTTCCTATACCACTGGAGCCAAAGTCCCTCTCTCAGCAGTGATTTTTAAAGCTGGTTTTATGTTGAATGCATAAGTCGTGCCAACAGTAAAACCCTATAGCCATACCCAAAAATGCTAACACCCATCTTTGGCTTCTAAACAATTAGAAGTGTGTGATGACTTCCTTGACATTAATCTGTGCCCAACACATGATAGAAATGTGAAGAAAATCTATTCTGCACTGCCTAGGCTGTCTTTGCAATAAGATAACGAGAAACTTATTTTTAGCCCCAAGCCCTAGTTTCATCCACCACCCCCTAAAAGTGGAAAATAACTGTGATTTCAACATCATGTAAAAGAAAGCCAAACATTTCAAATTCAGTTCGTTTCCACTGAAGCAACAGTTTTTAGCAGAATGGACTGGAGGAAACCCTGTTTGCTATATTCCCTCCTATGAAATCATCAAAACAGTGAAAAGGAGAATTTGTTCCATTTCTGCAACTGGAGCAAATTTTAAACATGATGAAAGTACTTTGTTCAGCCTGGCCTGCCAGCTTGAGTTGTCTGCTGGGCACCAATGGGTCAGCATGTTTCATAATAAATCCCTCCACCATGACACATGTACATATACATAGAGGGGACTCTGGTCAGCCATTGGTCTGCTCCTTCACATCCGTCTTCCTGCAGCGGACAGTAGGTAAGCCCGCTTCAGCCATTGGCTGCGCTGTCCTGTAAGTGCCCCCTACACCCAGCCATTGGGGGCGCAGAGGCAGAGCCCGCCCTGACCCTCCATGCCTGCTCTGGTTGATGGCGCTGTAGTAGTGGCCAGACGTGGATCACACACTTGCTGTGAGCTTCAAGAGTTCAGGTTTCCTCGGATTTGCACCTTTTGCACCACTATACGCCTGGAGACAGTTGTGGCCCTCAGGCTGCACGCATGCTTATTTCCCGCATGCCATGCACCTGTCTCATATCAGACAGGGACCTGGAGGTGTGCTAGCGAGGGGACTCTCACATACCCTATCCCACCCTCATATGGGTGTTGTTTTTCTCCACAGGTTGCCTCGAATACTATAAAGTGCTCTGATACCTGCTAGGGTCATGTACGCACTTTGTGGAACTTTATGAATAAAGACATCTCCAGCCGGATGTCACAGGCACCAGAGATGGGAAAGACGGCGTTGACCCCATGGAATCTGCCTGGCTTCTGTACGACTCTTCCTAGTTCATCCACTCATGGGTGTCTGAGTGTCCTGGTGTGATTCTTGGGCTCTAACCGGGGCTGCAAGTTGTCAATTCTCCTCACACACTCTAACAGCACATTCTCATCTCACTCACCGGCAGACTCTCGAGCATTTTGCTACCTGTCCTCACCACCAGGCTTTGCCCCATTCATTCCATGAACATGTCACTGTTCGTCAAATACTTGTTCCTATTTACCCTAAATCTTTTCTATGAAAGAGAAGTCCCACTCCCTACACCCCTGCAGAATCAATAGTGGGACCAGTATTTAGACCTCATACATACATACACACTCTCCTCGGTGCAGCCACACCAGGAGTCTCAGATACACAGTTAAAAGCAACATGCAGTGGCCCAGCAAAACCAGAAGGGTCAACCCAGCAAGGGAAGCAGAGAGGGTATCACCCACCCTTACTTGTCCTTCACTTTTCCTATCCTCCTCCAGCTCCTACGGCCACTTATCCTTTCGCCGTGTTCTCACTGAGGATCGATTCAACAGTATCAATTGGACAGGATATATAGGACAGAATATCGAAAATAAAATATCGACGGCATGTCTAGACTTTCTATTCCTAACTCCACATGTGTGTACCTACATGGTACATATATCTTCAAGGTACATATTTGTGGAGGTAGGAATAGCAATATCCATAATTCCGTATATCTACTTACTTTTCGATATTTTACCCATCGATAGTCTGTTCTCGATAATCCTGTATGTCGATATCCTGGGGTCGATATTTTTGTATGTCGATGATTCTGTGCTAGATATTCTTGTATGTCGATATTCTGGAGTCGATATTGTTGAATGTCGACATTCTGGGGTCGATATTCTTATATGTCGATATTCTGTTCTTGATTTTCTTGTATGTCGATATTCGGTTTTCGATATTCTAGGGTCGATATTCTTGTATGTTGATATTCTGTCCTTGATATTCTAGAATGTCAAAATTCTGGAGTCGATTTTCTTGTATGTCTATATTCTGGGGTCGATATTCTTGTATGTCTATATTCTGGGGTCGATATTCTTGTATGTTAATACTCTGTCCTTGATATTCTTGTATGTCGATATCCTGGGGTCAATATTCAGTTGTGTAATCATCCTTCCCTACCACTCAGCCCCTACAATAAGTACACTTTTAGGAAAAACATATCCTTAAAAACAGTTTGTCAATGTAACCAAAAGATGGGATTCTATATTATTCTTTCCACAAAGCCTTTCTATCTGCATGAGTTTTATTCCTATAATCTGGCTTCTGCACTGTCTCATTGCACACTGCTTCTGGGACCTAGCGCTCAAGAAAGTGAACCTTACTGAAGCATCTTCGCTCTGAGAGGGGCATGGGGGTGTCTCTAAAATGTCCTGGAGCAGACTAGAGCAGGCTGGCAGATCTGTGAATAGCCAGAGCGTTCACCATCCCACGAGGAGCTGCATGGTTTTACCATTGAAACATCTGGGAGGGAGCTGTAATTTTACAAGGATAGGTATGTAAATAAACATCTGAAGCAGTAAAGCTTTCCTCTACACCGCCTGGAAGAGGTTGCATGTTATGTCAGGGTTAGTATGTAAATGACTAAAGAAGTCACTGCTTGGAAAGATGTATGAGAATCCATCTATACCGGCTGGGAAGTGTGACATATCATCCTTGGCAAGGACTGTAGATGGCCAAAGCATTTATCATCTAGAGAGCTGCATAACTTTAGGCCCACGGTACCTGGGAACAGGCTGTATGTTATTACAGCGTGGTCTGTAAATAATCAAAGCTCTGAGCTGGATACTTTACACCTAAAGGGCCAGGGTGCAAGTCATATATCCTCTCGGGTTGGGTCTGTAAACAAGAGAGTATTCACCTCACCGTGAGAACCACAGCCAGTGCTCCCGTAATACATGGAACCCAGCCATCTTTGTATTAATAGCCTGTCTCCAATGTTCAAATTTGGTGTAATAGGAATATGGCGTAGCTATTACAGTGTAATAAATGACTGCAGGTGAATTGTGATGTCAGCATGCCTACTGCCCAAGCTTGTAGACCATGTGAAAGGGAGGAATTGCAAAAGCAGTTCCATCAGTGATTGCAGCCCTCCTTCCTCAGAGCTATTTAGTGAACATGGGACATTTATGGCAGTTGAGTTAGTTTTTTTTTTACACAGCTAGAATACATTACAAGAAAGCAGGACCCTTTTGGCATGGTTACCATACATTCTGGCTGTTAGAAATTCGGTTTCTGGTTGGCTGAGGTATGCACCCTGTCCAAGCTGGAACCATCGTCCTACTCAGGGTAGCTCACAACATACCCTAAATTAACCTGTGCTCACCCTCTGGTAGCTTGGCACAGAGCAGTCAGGCTTAACTTAAGAGGCAATGTGTAAAGTATTTCTGCAACACTTCAAACAGTAACACAGTGAAAACACCACAAAAGACTCCACATCAGGTTAGAACAAGCATTTGTAATGCAATAGGTCTCGCATTTGTGAGAGTTTAAGCCATTGGCATTGTAAATGCCAATAGCTCAAACGCTCCCATAGGCGAGACCTATTGCATTGCAAATGCTTGTTTTTGATAGGCGCGGGGAGATTAAGTGATTTCGCCAGAGGGCTCGAGCCTGGTTGCTGAGCTCCAAGGTGAGGAGCTCTGGCCGTTGTGCCACATCGTCTTACCCCTCCCTCCGAGGTCTTTTCGCAATTCTATAAAACCCCATAAAATGATGATTGAAGCATGGCCACAGATATGTATAAAACATGTTTATGAACCTCCAGATCTGCTAATAAAGTAAGCCAAAAATGCTCTTTGATGCACTTCTCATCGTTGATTCCGCGGCAAAAAGTATGTAAACGAATGTACATGGATTGACAAACCATAGGCTGAAAGTCTATACGCTGCCTTTCTTTCCCCACTGCTTTGAGCAGTTTTCCGCTTCCTCTCTCAGAATTAGGGGGTTTCTAAGCGAGTGCTTATTCTCTCACCTCACTCCTTCCAGTCATCACATCCGGTGCCAGGCCGCTTTCCACTGAAAGATAAACTCGCAACAGCAACGCCGCAGTCAGCAGAAAACCTAGAGATAGACAGAGCCCATAGAAACCAGACCGGGGCCCTGAGCCAGGGGCGCAATATGGCGACTGAGGTCCCATGAAGGACGGCGACAGCGAGACAGAGACATCCTTGTGGTGGGAGTAGGCTAAGCAGAGTGAGAGCATGTCCGATAGCTCAGCACCGACAAATTCAATGCAGAGCAACAGGAAGAAGAATGCGAGGCATGTGTGTATGCTGTAGCACATAGGGCCCTGCAGCGGCGACGGACTGTGTGTAACATAAATACAGGACAAAGAGGAAGTCGCCGCCATCACTCATTTGACGGCACATATAGCGTGCGCTTGGTTGATCGTGTACTCTGTGTGCTCTGCACTCTCACTAGCCTCTGGAAACATCATCCCGTAAATAACAGGGTAAGCTCCCGCCACTACCAGGTTTCTCGCTGCTGCTACGGTGGTGGTGGGTGTGGATTCACGCAGGGCAGAAATGAAATGAAAGGTGTTGCTTATATAGCGCGACTGCCACTCCTAACGGAGTCTCCTGGCGCTGTAAATAACTAAGGCCAGCTGTATCAGATTAGGAGCTAGATTAGGGCCAGGCAACAGGCATCTGATTTTCCGAAGATCCATGTCTTTAGAGCCTTTCTAAACCGCTCTTCCTGTTCCGTTGCTCTAAGTTCCTTTGGCATGCAATTCCAGGCCTTTGCCCCTAGTACCGTTGCTGATTTCCCTCCTTTGATTATCAATTTGAAGCCAGGCAGTTTAAGCAAGTTAGCAGTACTAGATCTAAGTGTCCTCGCTGTGCTATATGGTTTGAATCTTGTAGAAAGGTATACAGGACCCAGCCGGCAGAATGCTCTTAACATTGTCAACAGTAATTTAAACAAAATTGTTTTATGAACAGGGAGCCAGTGAAGGGTCTTCAGGGCGGCAGAGACAGACGCTCTACGAGGAAGCCCTGGAACCAATCTGGCTGCTGCATGCTGTACAACTTGTAGTCTCCTCAGGGTAGCTTTATTAATCCCTGCCAGGAGGCTATTACAGTAGTCCAGCCGTGATAATATACGAGCCACTGCCACTGTTTTCCTAGCGGCAAGCGGGATCAGGTTAAAGAATTTTTTCAGTGTTTTAATAAGGCCAAACAGGTCCCTGTAACCTTTAGGACGTGGGGTTTGAAAGAGAGGGAAGAGTCGAACCATACTCCGAGATTTTTTGCAACCGTCACCGTTGATGGGGGGGCTGCAGTGTCATCTGGCCACCAATCCTTTGGTTGGAAAGAATTGTTTTTTCCAATCGGAAGGATTTCCGTCTTGTCGGTATTACAGCAGAGATGGTTATTTTTCATCCATTTGATGACTGCCGTAAAACAAGCTTTAAAATTTTCTTCGGCTTTCGTGGAGTTCTTTTCCAATGACAGGATCAGCTGAGTATCATCAGCATAAGATGTAATTTCGATCCCAAAAGTCGAGATCAGCGAGATAAGTGGGACCATATATATATTAAATAGAAGTGGACTAAGAGAAGCCCCCTGTGGGACACCCATAGTAACGGTACGTTCTGGCGAGAGAAAGGATCCCAAAGAGACAACCTGCTTTCTATTTGACAGGAAGGATGTAATCCATGCCAATGCAGAGTCAGAAATGCCACAGGATCTCAGTCTGGCTAGCAGGATATTATGCGAGATGGTATCCAAAAGGGTCAGGACTGCCTTCTTGCCGTTGTCCGTTATAAATTTCAGGGTGTCCGATATCTCGAGTAACGCCGATTCTGTCGAATGTTTTGGGCGGAATCCAGATTGGCGGGGATGGAAGATCAGAGTTGACTCCGAAAAGCTAGAGAATTCTTTATAAACTATTCTCTCTGTGATCTTACCTAAGATCGGTAACAGGGATATGGGCCTGTAGTTAGAGAGATTAGATGAGTCTACATTCTGTTTTTTCTTAAGTGGCTTCACAATGGCAAATTTCCATTTATCCGGTACTATGCCGGTAGATAGGGAGGAATTCACGATGTTATTGATCACGGGATTCACTACATCGATAATATGATGTAATAAAGTCGGGGGGCATGCGTCCAGCGGGGAGCCCGATTTACAGGCTAATATCACATCCTTAGTCTGGGATAGCGTGGCAGTTTGGAATGCTGGAAAGACAGAGCTGTCCATTCTATAATCTAACACCTTTCCCTCAATATGATCCGGGGGGCTATGGATCTCAAAATTCTTTTGGATGGTCTTAATCTTGTCTTCGAAGTATAGTGCAATTTCATTACATAGCTTAAGGGAAGGGGGGATCTTGGATCTTGGAACGTAAAGCTTTGGGATCTGTAAAAGATTTTACAATTCCGAATATTTCTTTTTGGTTATGCTTTGCCATAGTTATTTGATTAGAGAAATATTTTTTTTAGCTAGTTTAATAGCTGAGTGATATTGTTTCCTAAACGTTTTGAAGGTCTGCAAATTGGTTGCTTCATAACCCCTTCTCCATCTGCGTTCCAGTTGTTTGCAATGCAGATGAAGTCCCTCCAGCTCTTTTGAAAACCATGGGTCATTATGAATTTTTCTTTTAGTCATTCGAGCAGTCCACTTTGAGGGATCTAATTCCTCACCTATAGACATTATCCAACTATGGAACCTGTGAGAATCCTCTCCAGGTTCCCCCGTAAGTGTTGGAACCGTATCTTGGGTAATTAATGATAAGGAAGGATTAGTGGCTAATAAGTGCCATTTCCGCCTCGGTGCCCCCGTATTATTGTTCATGGCTGCACGGTCCTTATTAGGGATTGAAAAGGCCAAAGGAATAAAACAATGGTCAGACCACACCTGTGGGATTGGTATTTCTGTCTGAAGTGAGGTGAGGTTGGTGCAAACGGCATCCAACGTATGTCCTGCCCTGTGTGTTGGTCCCTGAACAACTTGTTTCATGCCAAGTAGGGTGACCGTTTCCAGGAAGGAGGTGACTCCTGGGCTATTGTTTTATTCCAGATGTAAGTTAACATCTCCGAGCAGTGAAAAATTTGAATATCTGAGCAATGCTTCACTGAGAGCATCCCCTAATGATTCAAGGAAGGTATTACTGTTACCTGGAGGGCGATATATCAAGGCCCCAGAAAAGGAATAGGAATTATTTATGGCACAACAGAAGCCCATATTTTCTGCTCCTTTTCGCCCACGGAAAATAAAGGCGCACAGACGCTATAGTTACTGCGAGGAGCATTGCCAAAATAAAGCAGCACACTTCATGCCTACATTTAGAGAAAATCATTAAAGATAAAAGTGCTCACAGACTTAAAAACACGTACTGTGTAACAACTGAAGTAAAGGGGCCAGTCGCCATGGGAGGTTATGATTGAAGACAAGGCGGTACTAAGGCGGGACTAAAAAGCCTTCTAAGGAATCAGAAGCCAGCATTTATGAAGGACAATAACACAAGCCAATGATAAATATGGGCGAGAGTGCACGGGGTTTCTCCTCCATACTCCAGGACAACAAGTCTCGCAGAGCAGCAAATGCGCACTGACTCAGGCTCGACCTAAAAAAAGAGCCTCATTTTATAAATAAAACAAAACCAAAACGACAAAAATCCAACAATTAGAAGTCAAGATATGAATTTTTAAAGATTAAATGTAAAATAGCACTTAGAAGCAATAATCACTTAAATGAGTCATCTGTTTACTCTGGACTCAATCAATCAATCAGTTTTGGACTGGGCCAAAGTCAAAAGTACAGGCCAACCGTGATGGAGTGCGGCCCAAAAACAGGGATCCACTTGGATCCACTGAACTAAAGTACCTTTATCCGGGCTTGCATTGAAGTCGAAGATGTGAGGTGCAGCCAAGCAATGCTTCGGTTTCAAGCCATACAGCGTGCGAGATGCATCGAGATTCTCCACGTAATGGCAGCGATGCATCAGTTCCATGTGCGAGATGCCGATTCAGAAGGCGATGCACAGCTACTGCTCCCGCAGCTGGCAAAGAGTTGATGCCGAAGACGAGGCGCTGCTTGTGAGTGAGATGCGCCGGCTCTGTTCCATGCTTCGATGAGAATGAGCCAGTTATGATCCATGCAAAGGCAAAAATGTGTTGGTTTTGACCTACACAAAGATGAAGATGCACTGGTCCCAATGAGGATGCTTGTGTTCTGGTTGTAGACGCACCTTAGGCCTCACTCCCAATAGTCGAGTACTGCAGTGGTGCCACTTGCCAGGGCAGACTCACAGCTTGCAGAGTCCAGATGCAGATGCAGGTAGTTGAAGTCTTTGATTTCCCTGGATCTTAGAACAGGAGGCAAGGCAGCAAGCGCTTGGAGTCACTCTGAGTCCAAGTGATGCAGGTCCGGTCCTTCTCACCCAGATAGGGGAACAGCAGGCAGCAGGGCAGCTCAGCAAGGCAAGAGCGCAGCAGCGGAGAAACCAGAAAAGCAGCAGTCCAGCAGAGTGGTAGTCTTTTCAACAGCACTTCTTCCTGGAAGAGTGGTCACAGTCCAGAAGTGTACTGAAGTGCTGGTGTCAGAGGTCCAGTTCTGATACCCAGTTGTGCCTTTGAAGTGGGGGAGATTTCAAAGAAAGCTTTGAAGTGCGCAGAGTTCCTCCTTTCCTGCCGTGGATCCAGACTCACTACAGGGGGGTATGCAGCCCTTTGTGTGGGCGGAGTACAGCCTATTGAGGTGTAAGTGTGAGGCGGTGCCCAGCTCCTCCCTCCCATCTGCCAGGATGGCCCATCAGTCACACCTAAAGCCCCCTTTGCATGTGGATGTCTAGAGGAAATACACAAAGCCCAGCTGGCACCCACCCCAGACTGCACAGAGACAGGCAGCAGGCACCAAATGTCTAATGTAAGTCAACCGGTGGAGACAAGAAGCTCCGTGAGGCCCCGGGTGATTTGCATTACAGCTGAATGCGAATCCATTGCGAGTACTCACATATGGAGCTCGTGTGTTGACCTGTAGAAACGAGCTGGTATGAGGAAGTGTGGCTCAATAAGGTCCCCGGAATAAATGGTAAGAAGTGTCCCCGACTGGTGCCAGGCGACTGTGTTTGCCCTGAAGAAATCGCCACAAATTTTCATGGCGATGAAACATGTCTGCATAATACAATGGTATGCATATTAAGCAACCTCTTTTAAATTTGAATTAGGTGCACACATAAGGAAGAATAAAATTGATTTTGTGAAAGTGCATCTTTTTCAATTTTACTTATATTTCGGTCGCATCTTGGTATGTGATTGCTTCACCATTTAATATCACAATTTGGGTTTAATCGTGTGGACACTTTATATATATTTTTTACAAGCAAGATGGCAACCAATGATGATAAAAGTGGGCATAGCTCGTGAGTACCAATCAGCAGGCTCAATTGGTGGTGCGCACGTGAGGTGTCATCTTGTCTTTTCAAATTTTTTTCAAAAATTTGTTTCAAAATTCAAAACACTTGGTGTATTTGAGTTGGGACTTGATATTCTCTTCTTGTACTTTTGCTAAGAGAATTATAAGTGGGGATTGCCATTAGTAAAAAAACTGTAGGTTTTTTTAAAATTGAAGGTGAAAAGCTGTTGGTGACTACCTCAAGTTAAGAAAGGAGGGGCGTTTAAAATACCAAAAGATATAGGTATTTGTACCGCAGCTTATTCTGATACATGGTGGTGATACCTTCGTAGACCCAGTGATTGAGAGAAGGGCGACTTGTGGTCTGTTTTTCCCTCTGCAGCTCCTTGTTGTTTGCATAATGTAAGTAAATGCCAACTTTCTTAAAGTAGAAATATCTGGAGTGATTGAGAGGAGGGCGACTTGTGGTCTGTTTTTCCCTCTGCAGCTCCTTGTTGTTTGCATAATGTAAGTAAATGCCAACTTTCTTAAAGTAGAAATATCTGGAATTATTCACTGCACTTTTTTTTCTTTGGGCTTCAGGATTTTGTTTGCCTAAAATCTTGGTTATTTATTTATCCATCTTTTAATTCTATTAAATAATTTTCATGTATCAAACACGTTAGATCACATATAGCAAAGGTATCTTGGTCCCTTGGGCCCCTAATCAAATCATAATGACAATTCATACATTCAAAACAAATATTTAAGACATTTGAATAACATCTTTACAGGTGTCGTCTGGGACAATACTTATTTCAAAGCATCCTAACTAACACAAAAAGCTCAATTTTACAAAAAATGTAATTAAAATTAAACCAGAGAAAACCAGTTTTGAACTTTTCACAAGCAAGAGTCATTATTGAATTTCAATTTTTGATGAATGACTCAGGAATGCCCACAAATACTCAAGGGTTGTCTCAGCCAATAGCTTTTTGTGTGGTGGGGGGCACTTATCTAAGTCCTGTGATTACTTGAAATAAAGTCTAAGGGCCTCATGTATGAGGCCCTACCGGCACTTTTGTGCCGCCAGAACGTCACTTTTTTGACGTTTCGCTGGCGAAATGTGCCACTGGTAGATTTATACGGCCACGTAAAGCCACGTTACGTGGCTTTTCATGGTCTTAAAGATATATGTGCCCCTTTCTCGCAGAAAACTGCATGAAAGGGGCTTTGCTGTGCTCGTTCTGAGCAACATTCATGGCTTTTTGAAACGGCCCCAGATTTCCTCGTAATCGTAAGTCTGAGGCAGCGCCAAAAACTGCAGCACATATAGAAAGAGAAAAAAAGCCTCTTGTGGCTGCTTTTGGGCTGGAAGGTTTCACTCCCTGCACAAAAATAATAATTTCCGTAACACAGACATGCTTGCATGCTTGCTCGGGAAGAGGTGTGGCGCCGCGGCCAGGGCGACTGACTCCGGAATCTGGGGATCACGGTTTGATCCCCGGTGCCGGCGGCAGATTAGTCCAGCACCATATGACTCTGGGCAATAGCTTGCTTAATCTTCCCGACGGCCCCCAGCGCCTAGAGACCCTTACGGGTGAGTGTTTGCGCTTTACAAATGTGGATTATTATGATTGCGACATGGTGCAGAAGTGCCTGCGTTGGCGCACGGCAGCCCATTGTGAACCGACTCAAAAGAAAAGGACAGAAATGCGGCGTATCTGATAGACACGGCGCATTCCTGCCCTTTTCTTCTGCCGTAGCTGCTGAGCTGACCTACTGCAAAAAACCCATGAATGAGGCCCTAAATGTCATTAATTCAACTCCGTTTCTGCGGAAAAAGTTTGAGCTAAAGCGGCAATAATTTTAACGCCGTTCTTGATAATATGGCCCTCAGTTGCTCCATTTACGATTTGATCAGATCTCAACGACGGACTATCTTCCAAAATGGCATCCGAGGCCTTTCACCACTTACTGTGGACTTTGCCATCAACAAGAAGAATCCCTGATTCACTTCTCATCGATATGCCCTGCTTTACTCAGTGAACGCAAGGCTTTGCTGCGGAACATCTTTCGCCATCATGTCACAAGATGTTGCCACCATGCACTACTCTTCTGCATGAAAGGCAACTCCACCCAAGCGATTCCACCTTTCATAAAATGTATGCGAAAAACGAATACGTTGCTGATAGCTGAGGGGTCAACGGTGGCTTAGATTTTAGCAAAAAATAATCTGAGGCAACAACACCAGTTCACTGCACTTTATAACATGACTTGCACCCATATCATTGCACTCTGTTTCGGAACCACGGGGGTGAATACATAGGGCGTTGGAGGTGCACGCCTACGATGGCCATCAAGCAGCAAAAAGACTCTCCATGAATTTAGATTTCCTGTCGCCCTTTATGCCAAACATCTGCTCTTATGAGCTTAAGGCACACCTCACTTTTCTTTTCTCTTTTTAACAGACATTTTATCATTGCATTGAACTGTAAAATATTTATGATTTTAATTAATTTAAATAAACACACTTGGTTAGCGAATGCTCAATGCTGCAGGACAGTATAGGCTGTGGTGGCATGCCTACGATCAAGAATGTCGCCCTGATCTGTTTATTATAAGGAGTTATATAGGCCTGACATATTTATTGTGAACAGCATATTTTAAAGGCAATAAACGACTCTCGATCTCATGACACGGAAGTCCTTCACACAACATGCAGACATCTCATCTCATCCCACTAGCCAAAGCAAAATACTTTACCAACACCATCAACGGAGCCATCAACAGAAGCAGAATGGGTTCCAAGATCACCCGCTCCCTGACACACCTACTCCTCACTCCACCAAAAAGTAAAATTCCATCAACTTCTTCTTCAGTGAAAAAAATACAGACAATCCGGCAGCACACTGACAGCGTCACTGCTGGAGCGGGTAATGCAAAATTTTGTATACCCACCCCATTTTGCATGTCGTTTAATTAATTAAATTAATTAATTAATTATAATCGTACTAATGCTTTGGAGTGATGTGGAAATATCTAATCAACCTTATTAATGACTGAAGTATACGTGGGATCTGCATCTGCATGGCCTAATTATTTACGTGAACTAAATTTCGTACTCATACTAATGATAGACAATTAGAACATTGCATGGTATATGTTGCTTTAGTGATGTAATTGTGATTCGTGCTTTACTTAGTAAGTATAACCGCATTGAGTGTTGCTTTTGGCTAGATAAATACACACACATATGGGTATTAGCGAGGGAATAACATTTAATCAGTCATTTCTATGTATTAATTAAGTTTTTGTGTTTCTTTGCTTAAGTTGACTATTCTGGCCTTTCGAATGATGGCTGCTTTTGGTGGCTAACCCAGCTGCCGTCGCTGAACCAGGCTTGGGTGAAGTGCGCCTGCGCTAAGATGAGCAAGAATGGCCCCGTCCTGACCCCAGGCAAGCTGTACTTATCAAGGCCACTGGGAAAGGTGCCAGCGCTACAGACAAAAGACTTTATTAAAAAACCGGAACCAGCAAGTAGGCTGACACCATGGACTAAACCTTATGGGAACGGAGAGGTTGACCCCTGATCAGCCAATCAGAATGGTTTAAAAATCAATTTTGTTACATTTTGTTATTGAAATTATTATAAAAACCCATAGAATAGAGAGGTCGATGGTCGCTCCTTCGATTTCCTGATGATATGCTGACGGAGAGGATGGTGACACTGCTGGACAGCTGTTAGCCTGAATCTTCGACGGACAGAATTAATGCCCAAACTCCTGATGAACTGAATCTGCTAAAATTGATGAGCATAGATTTGCGAGACTGCAAAATTTGACATAGAGGATGACTTTAGCCAGAATAGGTAAATATGAATGGCAACTTGATCAAATGAATGATTTAATCTGCAATATTAATATAAATTTGGATTTGAACATCTACAGAAATTAGTTGGGTTGTTTATTCATTGAAATGTGTTAATGAAAGGGTTAGAGTATTAGAAAATCACTTAAATCTACAACTAACAGATCTGTCCCGGTTATGAGGGAAATACCAAATGTGAAATCTAGGGCCTAATGAGAATAAGAAGGTTGTGTAGGTTTGTTGCTCATTAGGGTAAAGTGGTATCTTCCTCCCTCATTATTCAGCGCTTGGAAGGATAATCGCCTCTTGCACGGACTAATGGCGAGTGTGTGTTGGTGTTATGGGCCCCACCAGCGAATGTATGGATAGTGTGCGTGTGTGAGATCTTTTAGTCCGAGACAGTAGGGAGGGATTTTACGCTCCGCGCTGTATCATCACCAATTGTATATATTTTTGTATCTCATAAATGTGTGCATGACGGTGGCCAACCAATGCAGGCTTGTGTCATGCCCACGGTAAAGGCTATGGGTCTTATTTGTTTATTGGGAAAATTAAGTCAGATTCTATGGGTTTGATGTGTTGCTTATGGAACACTACAGCAAAGGCAGTAGGCCTGACTTATTTATTGTGAAGAGCACGCTTCAAAGAAGATAGGCTTTTAAAAGTGGATCGTTTTCACGCTGTGCTAAACTCTGTCGGGTGCTTTTTTTACATGGAATCTCATAATTCAAATACCGGACTCGGGAGCTGGGTTCTCCAGGGCCTAAATACGTTTTGGGGGTGAGGACCCTAGGACCTGAGAAGCCTCGGGGAAGGAGGCTGCATTCACCCCTCCTCTATAAACAAGAATCACCGTGACTCCCTGGGCCCTGGCCCACCCTGCTTCATCTCTTATGCCCACCCCTTCCTGGAAAATGTCATCCTTCAAAGCCCTAACCCTCTCATACCTCAGTTGTTTTGAGGAATAGGTCTTGCCCGTCCTTCATCAGCGCTCCCTCAGGGAGGCTCTCTCAAGCCCGTCATTATTTTCAATGCCTCCCTTACTCAAGGCCTCGACTCAGAAGCTCCCAAGAGAAGCTCGAGCGTCTCACTCCTAAAGAAATCTACATTAGGCCCTGAGGACCTTAACAGCTAACAGCCCAATCCTCGGCAACATCACTGGAAAAGCAGTGTACGTTCAACTCCAAGATCACATCAATGATAACCATCTCCTCCATGACTACCCCTCTGGCTTCAGGTCACGCTGCAGCACGGACACTGTAGAATATGCTCTCCTAACCACAGATGAAGAGGACCCCTGCCTTCTGAGTTTGGAGGGTCTCAGCTGCCTTCGGCACAGTCGACCATCACAGCTTCATACACACTTTGGAGTTTTGGATGAGAATCACCGGAAATGTCCTTCACCGGTTCTACCTTTCCAACCGACACCCGTTAGCTCACATGGGCACCTAGAAGATCTGTCTACATAGGGAGTATCCTAGGGATCCATTCTGTCTACTGCCATCTGCAATCTCAATATGGAGCAGCCTGGTGCTCTACTGGCAGATAACGTCACCAAGAATCACCAATGTGCCGATTTTACAGAACTGTGCTTGAAAGTTTCCTTTTCTTCAATCAACACCTCAAACTCTGCCTGTACATCACCCAGAACTGGATTTGTAGCATCTGTCTGCAACACAATCCATCCAAGACACAATTCATGTTATTTGCCAAGAACAGCAAGCACGAAAGAGTACAACCCTGGATAGATGACATGAACCTTCAAGGCTTCGAATCCCAAATTTCACTGAATGCCAAGTCACCTGGATTCACCCAGAACGCCAACCACACCCTCAAGGTACACATCTCTATTCTAAAGCAAGTGAAACCATGCCTTTCAGAGAGCGACTTCAAATCTGCTGTTCACGCTCTCGCACTCTTACATCTGGATGGTGGTAACACACCCCGCTCCTTGGGCTTCCAGACGTCACACTGGCACCCATTAGGGGCCTCCTACATAACCATCTGATGCAGATCCACTGGCTCTCCTTGCCGGCCCGCACTATCTTCAAACCCAGCTGCATCTTTTACAAAGCCATCATGACCAACACTCTGGCTTATTTTGCAGACAAGCTCACCATCGCTGGTGGTTCTCAGCACATCTGCAGTTAGGACACCATCAGACTGCAGACTAAGAAATGTAAAATGAAAAAACAAGGCAGCGGGCATTTTCCATCCATGCGTCATGATCTGGAGCCACATCCCAGTAGCCATCAGGACCACCCCAATGCTGCTGCACTATAGGAAAGAGTGGAAGACCCATCTTGTTAAGAGCACTATATTACAAAGCATTAACCGCCCAAAACCCAGCTACCTTTGCTATTACTAGTGGACTATATGCTCGTCTTTGGTCCTGTCTGCTGCCGCCTTTTGACTATATTTGCTCTGTATAAATACGACATACGTGCACATAATTGGCATTTAATGGCAGACTGTAATTACCCTGTATTATCGCCTTCAAAGTACTCTTTTGATCCATAGAGCCTCACAAATTACTGCAGTAAAAAGGGTTTTAGCGTTGGCCCGTCCCCAAGAAACCGTGGGTATAAAAGGTTTGCACTGTGAGAAACCCTGTTAAGCCCTCTTAGAAAATATAGCATTTTGCTCTGTCAACTGTAATTTTGCATCTATTTGCAATATTTTGACTGTGCCTTATGACTGCTTTGTGGGAAAGATTACACTCAGTACAGTAGGCCTGAGCGGGTTATGGTAACATGCCAGCGATGGCAGCTTGTTTACTGTGAAAAGCATTTGTCCAAACCACTAGACTTTAAAGAAATCACACATATTAGTTGTAGACAAGGGTTCTGGTGATTCACCTCCTATGACAAATCCTGGGGGTCGTAGAATTTCACTCCGACAATCAGAGTTAGGCCTCATTGTGAGGAGTTTATATTTCAGCAACACTAATTGTATATATTTTTGTATCTCATAAATGTGTGCATGACGGTGGCCAACCAATGCAGGCTTGTGTCATGCCCACGGTAAAGGCTATGGGTCTTATTTGTTTATTGGGAAAATTAAGTCAGATTCTATGGGTTTGATGTGTTGCTTATGGAACACTACAGCAAAGGCAGTAGGCCTGACTTATTTATTGTGAAGAGCACGCTTCAAAGAAGATAGGCTTTTAAAAGTGGATCGTTTTCACGCTGTGCTAAACTCTGTCGGGTGCTTTTTTTACATGGAATCTCATAATTCAAATACCGGACTCGGGAGCTGGGTTCTCCAGGGCCTAAATACGTTTTGGGGGTGAGGACCCTAGGACCTGAGAAGCCTCGGGGAAGGAGGCTGCATTCACCCCTCCTCTATAAACAAGAATCACCGTGACTCCCTGGGCCCTGGCCCACCCTGGTGGGCTAAGTCTTAAAACTGGTGGGAGCTCTAGATTCTTTTTAGGGCTCGCGCCCTGCATTGCACTGCGCAGGAGTGCTCGCGCAGGGCGAGAGCCCTTTTGTCTGGGGTTTGAAAACGGACCCTGGAATTGCACACACTCGTGTGTGTGCTTTTCCTTATGGGTTACGTTATTGGGCTTTGTGTGCCTGTGTTTTTTTAACAGAGCACGCAATAGGCCAAAGGCGGGTGCATTGCTCCGCCCACGGCCTATTGGTGTCTGTTACGTGCACCAAAGCCCGTGTGGTTTCAATTATCTAGCCCAGACACGGCTGCGATAATTGACAACACATATGGCTCGCTGTGGCGAACTCGCGCACACCACTCGTGGGCGTTTTTTTTTTTTCTTCAGTTTTCAGTGCCGCCTGTTTTGCTTTAGACTCTAAGCGAATTACCCCTCCTTTTCACTCTGCAACATATACTTTCATTCCCATTTTCAGCTGGCCCATTTTTAGGACTCGCCTGACCCAGCGGCATGCCCTGGTCTGGCGAGACTTTTTGTGAGGGCTCAAAAAATGGTACCATGGCCAGCCTAGAGCTACAGTGCATGTGCAGGGGCGCGTGCTTAGGAGAAGAGGCTGGCAAACCTCGTCCTGCTCATTAAGCTCCCGCGATCACTTTCACTTTCGCCCGCGATCCCTTTCGCGGCGCCCCTTTGATGTTCTCGTTCAAAGAACATCAAACATCAAAGAACATGTTGTTGTGTTAATGCTTTGCTGCGCCCGTTTGACTTACAATGTGCTTTCTCTTTCCACAAACTCGATGTTTGTGTTCCTTTATTTTGAGATGCTTTTAGTATTACTGTTTTGTGACTTAAAGAACATTAAGGAAATGTTACTGTGAAGCTGGACAACGTTCACAGTGTTTATTTCTGATCGCAGCGGTTGCTTCATGTCCGTTGCACAATTCAGGGAGTCCTTTCCTTGGCGCTTTCATGAGGACATGATGAGGAAGCTGGAAACTTTTGGCACATTCTCTTTAAAAGCACAGCATGTTGGTGACTGGTTAATCGATTAGACCTATGTAGCGCTTTAGATCTCAAAGCGCTATGGTGGGTGCAGCAGTCACAACTCATGAAATATGGGGTGCAACTCACAAGGAGAGGGCAGGTTTGAGTGCACATTGGCTGCAATCGAACTCTTAAGATGATGGGTTGTGTGTATCCATTATCAGCACTCAGTCTTTGCTAAGTGATCTTGTTTGTTTTGTTGTTGTGTTAATGCTTTACTGTGCCTGTTTGACTTACAACGTGCTTTCTCTTTCCACAAACTCGATGTTTGTGTTCCTTTATTTTGAGATTCTTTTAGTACACACAACCACAACCACACACACAACCACAACCACATGCACAACCACACACACACAACCACAACCACACACACAACCACAACCACACACACACACAACCACAACCACACACAACCACACACACACAACAACCACACAACCACACACAACAACCACACACACAACCACAAACACAACCCCTACACACAACCACACACACACACAACCACAACCACACAATCACAACCACACACACAACCACACACACACAACCACACCCACAACCACACTCACACAACCACACACACAACCACACACACACAACCACACACACAACCACACAATCACAACCACACCCACAACAGCACACACACACACACACACAGCCACACACAACCACACACACAAACACACAACCACACACACAACCACACACAACCACACACAGCCACACACAACCACACACACAACCACACACACACAACCACACACACACACACAACCACACACCCAACCACAACCACACAACCACACACACACACAACCACACACACAACCACAACCACACAAGACTTACAATGTGCTTTCTCTTTCCACAAACTCGATGTTTGTGTTCCTTTATTTTGAGATTCTTTTAGTACACACAACCACACACACAACCACAACCACATGCACAACCACACACACACAACCACACACACACACAACCACAACCACACACACAACCACACACACACAACCACAACAACACACAACCACACACATACACACAATTACACACACACAACCACACCCACAACCACACACACAACCACACACACACACAACCACACCCACAACCACACCCACAACCACACTCACAACCACACACACACACACACAACCAAACACAAAATCACAACGACACCCACAACCACACACACACACAACCACACACACAAACACACACACAACCACACACAACCACACACAGACACACAACCACACACACAACCTCAACCACACACACACACACAACCACACACCCAACCACAACCAGACACAACCACACACCCACAACCACACACACACACAACCACACACACAACCACAACCACACACACAACACACACACAGACTTACAATGTGCTTTCTCTTTCCATAAACTCCATGTTTGTTTTCCTTTATTTTGAGATGCTTTTAGTATTACTGTTTTGTGACTTAAAGAACAATAAGGAAATGTTACTGTGAAACTGGACAACGTTCACAGTGTTTATTTCTGATAGCAGCGGCTGCTTAATGTCCGTTGCACCATTCAGGGAGACCTTTCCTTGGCGCTTTTATGAGGACATGATGAGGAAACTGGAAACTTTTGGCACATTCTCTTTAAAAGCACAGCATGTTGGCGACTGGTTAATCGATTAGTCCTATGTAGCGTTTTAGATCTCAAAGCACTATGGTGGGCGCAGCAGTTACAACTCATGAAATATGGGGTGCAACTCACAAGGAGGGGGTAGGTTTGAGTGCACATTGCCTGTAATCGAACTCTTAAGGTGATGGGCTGTGTGTATCCATTACCAGCACTCAGTCTTCGCTAAGTGATCTTGTTTGTTTTGTTGTTATATTAATGCTTTGCTGCGCCCGTTTGTCTTACAAGGTGCTTTCTCTTTCCACAAACTCGATGTGTGTGTTCCTTTATTTTGAGATGCTTTTAGTATTACTGTCACACACACAACCACACACACAACCACAACCACACACACAACCACACACACAACCACAACCACACACAACCACAACCACACACACAACCACACACATACACACAACCACACACACAACCACACCCACACACCACCACAACCACACACACAACCACACACAACCACACACATACACACAACCACACACACAACCACACCCACAACCACACACACACACCACAGCCACACACACACAACCACACACACAACAACCACACACACACAACCCCTACACACAACCACACACAACCACACACATACATACACACACAACCACAACCACATACACAACCACACACACCACACACACACAACACACAACCACACACACACACAACCACACACACAACCACACACACACAACCACACACCCAACCACACCCACACACACAACCACACACACACAACCACACACACACAACTGCATACAACCACAACCACACACACAACACACACACACAACACACACAACCACACACACAACCACACACACACACACACACTCAACCACACACACACAACACACACAACCACAACCACACAGAACACACACAACCACACATACAACCACACACACACAACCACACACACACAACCACACACACAACCACACACACACACATGCAACCACACACACAACCACACACAAACCACAACCACACACACCACCACACACACCACACACACACCACACACACAACCACACACAGCCACACACACAACCACACACACACAACCACACACACACACATGCAACCACACACACAACCACACACAAACCACAACCACACACACAACCACACACACCACACACACACACACCACACACACAACCACAACCACACACAACCACACAACCACATACAACCACACACACAACCACTGTCCCTATTTAAAAAGAATTATGTTTTTGGCCTGTGGAGGGTCCCTCTGGGACCCACATCAGGCGTAGGGAGGCAGGGTATCTGTATCCTGTCCGCTATATGTTTATTTTCTTTTTCTTCAGAACAGGGGACTGAGTCCACCAGTCCTAAAATGGCTCCCGCCACATCTTAGTTGATGTGGTTGCAGCCAATCCAATCATATCTTTCGATCTGTTAGATCCACGGATTCTCCACAGCATGAAACATGAATGCATTTTGAATCTTAATTTCTCAAAACCCACTGTATGGATTTACACCAAATTACAAAATGCATGTTTTATGGACCAGGATCTAGCTTCCTGAAAGATTTGGTGTAATTCCGTTCAGCATTTTGGCACTATTGCGTTCAAAAAATGCTATGGAAATTGCATGTAGATTATCTGGCACATGCATCAACAAAGACTTTTGCGATTCCTAAAATGCGATTTTTAAGGAATCGCAATTAAGGAATTGCAAAAGCCTATGCATGTAGGAATCGCTATGAAAATAGCGATTCCTAAATTCCTTAATTGCATTCCTTAATTGCGACTCGCAATTTGCGAGTCGCAATTAAGGAATGCCGTCCCAATCATTCCTATGGGCCTCCAGGCCCATAGGAATGAATTGGAGATTGCATGAGCAAATTGCGAGTACCAGTAGGTACTCGCAAATTGCTCATGCAATTTCAAGGGTGCAAGGGTATCAAAATGACACCCTATTGCACCCCTGAAATTGATCTGTGCACATATGTTGCACACACACATGCTCTAAGGGCATGTGTGTGCGCATCATGAAACTTTAAAAAATGCACAAAAGTGCATTTTTCAAAGTTTTTGCACATTACCATGAAGTTCAACTTCATGGTAATTTGCTCCCCCTATTAGCGAAATCGCTAATTTTTTAACTTTAATGCATTGAATTTAAGGAATCTCAATTTGGGATTCCTTAAATGCAATCGCAATTAAAGGAATCGCTATTTAGAGATTCCTTAAATTGCGATTTTTGCATTTGGGATGATGAATCCCAAATGCAAAAATACCGGTCGCAAAGGGGCAGATTCTGCTAATCTGCCCGTTTGCGACCAGTTTTCTTGTTGATGCATGTGGCCCTTTGTGCTTTAGGACCGCCCACTTTTTCTAAGCCCTTCCTTGATGGATCACCCCGAAACCTTCCAGGAAGGAGCTGAGCAAAAAAGAGCACTTTAAAAAAAGGTTTTGTGAAGATTGTTCAAATGGCGCCACAGTTTTCAGCAAACTAAAAAAGCTATTTCCTATGGAAACATGGAAACACAGGCCGAACTATATCTACCCAGTAGCCCCACCACCTGAATATATACATTTTCACTGAAAAACAAAGATTAAAGTAACATTGTAGTTAGGTGAAATGTTTATTAACAATGTAATGTTTTAAACAAAAAAAAACCACCAAAATTCACCAGTTCTAGTTTTCTTAAGTAACTATAGCTTGTGCCCTAAGGTAACTTTATCTTGTGCCCCCGCCATGCACAGTTATCTCAAAATGTTGCAGTGATATTATCAATGATGTCATAGAAGATGTCATGAGTGATCATTTCACCAAACCATAATGTTACTTTAACTTTTAGTTTTTTCTGTGAACTTCTAGGTTTTTTTAACGTAAAGTAATATTTTATTACCATACTTACACCACCCACAACAGGCAGCTAACCCAAAGGTGTGCATGCACCCGTGACCCCCTCCCTGAGCCTCGAAAAGCTCTGGGGACCCCATCCACCTCGGCCTAGGAGAAGTGGAAGGGAATGAGTGAGAGTATACTTCTGTATACAAAGTGAGGTCAGCTCAGAGAGAGAAGATGGACAACTCTGCTGTTTCTTGCTCGCTTTTCTATGAGTTCTTCAAACAGTTTCGATGAAGGGTGAGACATTCAGCTTTGGTTTATTAGATGCTGTCATTATTATGAAGGGTGAGACATTCAGCTTTGGTTTATTTTTGGCTGTCCATGGTAGATGCTGTCATTATTATGAAGGGGGAGACATTCAACTTTGGTTTATTAGATGCTGTTATTATTATGAAGGGTGAGACATTCAGCTTCGGTTTGTTTTTGACTTTCCATGGTAGATGCTGTCATTATTATGAAAGGTGAGACAGGCAGCTTTGGTTTATTTTTGCTTTCCACGGTAGATGCTGTTATTATTATGAAGGGGGAGACATTCAGCTTTGGTTTGTTTTTGGCTGTCCATGGTAGATGCTGTTATTATTACGGAGGGGGAGACATTCATCTTAGGTTTATTTTTGCTTTCCATGCTAGATTCTGTTATATTATGAAGGGTGAGACATTCAGCTTTGTATTTTTAGATGCTGTTATTATTATGAAGGGTGAGACATTCAGCTTTGGTTTGTTTTTGGCTTTCCACAGTAGATGCTGCCATTATTTTGAAGGGTGAGACATTCAGCTTTGGTTTCTTTTTGGCTGTCCACGGTAGATGCTGTTATTATTATGAGGGGGGAGACATTCAGCTTTGGTTTGTTTTTGTCTGTCCACGGTAGATGCTGTTATTATTATGAAGGGGGAGACATTCAGCTTTGGTTTGTTTTTGTCTGTCCACGGTAGATGCTGTTATTATTATGAGGGGGGAGACATTCAGCTTTGGTTTGTTTTTGTCTGTCCACGGTAGATGCTGTTATTATTATGAAGGGGGAGACATTCAGCTTTGGTTTGTTTTTGTCTGTCCACGGTAGATGCTGTTATTATTATGAAGGGGGAGACATTCAGCTTTGGTTTGTTTTTGTCTGTCCACGGTAGATGCTGCCATTATTATGAAGAGTGAGACATTCAGCTTTGGTTTGTTTTTGGCTGTCCATGGTAGATGTTATTATATGAAGAGTGAGACATTCAGCTTTGGTTTGTTTTTGGCTTTCCATGGTAGATGCTGTCATTAATATTTTCTTGGTAGTAGCTTATGAAAAAAAGCTAATAAATGTTACTGAAACAGCTTAATGGCACATGCATCAACAAAGACTTTTGCGATTCCTTAATTGCGATTTTTAAGGAATCGCAATTAAGGAATTGCAAAAGCCTATGCATGTAGGAATCGCTATGAAAATAGCGATTCCTACAAATTCCTTAATTGCGAGTCGCAAATTGCGAGTCGCAATTAAAGAATGCCGTCCCAATCATTCCTATGGGCCTCCAGGCCCATAGGAATGATTTGCGAGTACCAGTAGGTACTCGCAAATTGCTCATGCAATTTCAAGGGTGCAAGGGTGTCAAAATGACACCCTATTGCACCCCTGAAATTGATCTGTGCACATATGTTGCACACACACATGCTCTAAGGGCATGTGTGTGCGCATCATGAAACTTTGAAAAATGCACAAAAGTGCATTTTTCGAAGTTTTTGCAAATTACCATGAAGTTCAACTTCATGGTAATTTGCTCCCCCTATTAGCGAAATCGCTAATTTTTTAACTTTAATGCATTGCATTTAAGGAATCTAAATTTGGGATTCCTTGAAAGCAATCGCAATTAAAGGAATCGCTATTTAGAGATTCCTTAAATTGCGATTTTTGCATTTGGGATGATGCATCCCAAATGCAAAAATACCAGTCGCAAAGGGGCAGATTCTGCTAATCTGCCCGTTTGCGACCAGTTTTCTCCTTGATGCATGTGGCCCTTAGTGTTTACTTCCTGCTGTGCACGTGCTGCCTCATCAGCCCCTCACACAGTCTCACACATTCACTAATTTCTACCTTCCTAACACTAAAAGGCTTCCTGCTCTTCTTCTTGCATTTCCTTCCCTGCGAGCCTCTCTCACATGTGCATGCTTTGTCCATGTCTGGCAGCAGGCAGGTCACTGTCCAGACTGTGTGACACCCCCCTTTTCTGGTGTCTTTCCCAGGTATCTGCCCTTCTCTTTCTCCATATCACTGTCATTTTTAGGTCTCGCCTGACCCAGCGCATGCGCTGGTCTGGCAAGACTTATTGAGAGGGCTCCAAAAAGTGCTACCATGCCAGCCTAGAGCTACAGTGCACGTGTGCGGGCGCGCGCACCGCGCTTTACTGCGATTACTTTCACTTTCGCGGCCGCACGGCTGCTTTGCATAGCCAATAGGTCTCGCTTTTGGGACCTTATAAGTATTTAGTTATGCAACTGTTGCATGGCTAAACACTTATAAGGTCCCAAAGGCGAGACCTTTTGGCTATGCCAATGCTTGTTTTACCTGTCACTGTGACTATCCTGCACACTCTCATATTTTTAGGTCAAGCATTCGAGACCTCTTGTATATACTTTAGTATATACTTAAATATGTATGTACTTTGTGGACTCTGGAGATTAGCCCTAGGACTTGTCTGCATCCTCTTAGGGACTTTTTTTCTGTTCAACTGCCTCTACTTAACTGTCTTGATAGAAAACGACCAGCAGAGGTCAGTAAAACACCAGAATCACTTTAGCATTCTCTAGATTCCAGTCCATAGAAATTGTCTTCCAGGAGCATCCCTAGACAATAATATTTTTTTCAAATGTTGTATTTTCAGTGATATGACCACCGAAGGCCCTGATTTTATATTAAAAGCCGAGCTTCAGACTATACCATTTCCCGCTGAAAGGCAACATTTCTCTCCATGTGTTCCCATACCTGGTGTGTCACGCAGTTTGGTGCTTACTTTTCCTCCATGTTAAAGAATAGATATTTCAGCACCCAGGCTAATGTGCTGCGTAGCTAAATACATATAAGGTCCCAAAGGCGAGGCCGATTGCATTGCAAATGCTTTTTTTTTTGCCATTGACGATGTCCTTCTGACAGATTCAAAATGTATGACGTGTGCAATGTAGAAGCTATGAAGAGGTTCCTTGGCCGTCTTTTGCTTCCTCCGACAGTCTCACCTGTGAGTATATCTCTCGGACTCTCTCCCTGCTGCTTTTACGCTCCCTCCTTGTCGAGTTCGTCTCTTCACCTATCCCTGGACAGCTTTCCTTCTTGCATTAGACTGACATCAAAGCATAAACTATCAAACCAAGGCCTACTCACCTTGGAGTGTGCTGTGGATTGTATGTGGTGTTTCACATCGATTCGTGATGTTTATGATTGTTCCAGGAGTTAGCACAAAAAAGCTCCTGAAAGATATTTGTATCGAAATACCCTACCAGCGCTCACTTTACTCTGTGGTATTCTCTGTTTCTCGCTGTATGCGGCATAATTATGCGGTATATTCCACAGGAACCATGTTCGGGGTCCTTGGTTTTATTGTACAGTCTTATCCAGTGTCCGGTTCGGTATCCCATGTCTTTATGTGAGGCTGCAGTTTTGTGCTTTACACACTCCATCCATACTGACTTCCAGCTGAATTTATTTGCATTTTGATTGTAATGTTTATGCATTTCTGTGCTCGTGTCTCTTACTACAGCTTGTTGCTTACTGTATGAGTCACTGCTTAACACCCCCGCTCACACTCTTTCTTGTTTCCCCCTCTTTTCTTTCATTTTGGAATGACAGCGTTTGGTGCCAAAGGAAGAGGGACCTTCATCAAGAATGGCATCCCAAAAAATGGGGCTTCAAAGAAAACCTAATCATGTGATAATATGAAGGCGACACAAGAGATGCCAAACTGCTAGTCATTTCAAATGAAAACGTTGTACTTAAAAGCTGCTGAGAAACGAAATAAGTCCAAGAAAACCAGAAGCAGAAAGACTCCTCAACTTCTGCAAAGGAGCAAAGAAGTGTCAGCACAAATTCTTCCGAAGTTCTTTACATAGTTGTTTCATCTGCTGATGAAAACGACGAGACAAGCTGTGACGAGAGTGACACAAGAAGAACAAGTTCTAGAGAGTTTGGTGGAGGCAACGTTCTGTCTGAAGTGAAAACTCTTAATGCTGGTTCAAACAGAATGAAAGGTAGATAGGTTAGAGAAGAAACTGAGAAAAACAGAAAGGAAAACTCACAAAGGTAAGGGGCAACCAACTTCCATCACAGAAGCTTTCCTTAATGAAGAAAGCTGCAATCAGTTGAGTGAATTTCAATGAAAAGAAGATATACCTGTTATGATGAAGGAACTGCTTCTCTGAATAGAAGCAGAGAGGGTTGTGCGCATGTTATTGCAAAGACGCCCTGCGGGGAATGGCAGCGTAGGGAGCGATATGCAATTACAACAGCGGGGTAGATTTACAAGCCATTTGCATCATTTGTGCAAACCCCTGTTTCATCACTTTTTGTGACGCAGCAGCTGTGTAAAAATGCGGCCCATTTACAGCATGACGCATCTAGAGAGATGTGTCACGTTGTAAAGCCTTGCGTCACATTATACCTGCATCAGGTATAATGGGGCTTATTTACAAGCCCCTTGTGCCACCCTTACGTCACTTTTCCCATGTTAAAAATTACGCAAAAGTTGCGCAAGGGGCTTATAAGTCTGTCTCAATGTATGCAGGGTGGGCGTTCCCACTTAAAAAAGCTTCGTAGAAGTGGTGCAGTGAAATCTACAAGATTTCACTGCGCCAGTTTTAGGACGCCACTGCGTCAAAACTTTACGCCTGGGGGGAGGAGCCAAGATGGCGACCGGAGCAGACGCTTGAGCGCCCGGCTCCGTCGGCCCGTGGCCTCGGACTACTATCCTGATGCCCATCCTCGCCGAATTTCGAGGTGCAACGTATGCGAAGGCGCGCTGACCGCGCTGCCGCTTTCCCGGAGTCTCAGCCCGCCCGGATGCCCGAGTTGTGGGTGCTTTTGTCCTCTGCACTAAACCCCTGCGCCATTATGGCCTTTGCCGGCCCCCTGGAAGCTCCGCAGTTACCGGACCAGCTAGCGCTAACCTGAGCCCCGCGGTCCCGATTTCACCTCGCACCACGGATCGTTGCCGGATGAGCCCGGGGAGAGACGGCCGGACACCTTCTGCACCCTGTGCCTGACGGGCTGGAGCTGTGGGGTGGGCCCCGGTGCGGCGGGTCTCCTGCCCCGCTCTGAGGACCGCGCTGTGGGAGGCTGCTGACCCCCTTCACCTATTGCCTAGCCAGCGGCAAAGAGAACCTGCGAGAAGAGAAGCGACTGTCGGCCTTCCCTGCTGCGGCGTAGACCTGAGGGGAATTGACTCCTTGCCACGACTTCCCCCCTGGCCTTTGCAACGTACAGCGGCAAAACATGGCGTTGAGTGCCTGCTCGCGGCTGGGGGGTGATACTCCGGTCTCGCCCGCTGCCCACTTTGCCCTACCTCTTCCGGACATCAGCTCCACAGTGCCGTCCCGGATTGCTGCCGATGTGGGGGCCCGGCTTCCGCTGACATGCGGCTCCGTTCTGGCTGTCCTGCGGGACTTTCAACTACAAATGTGCGCTGGCCTGCAGGCGCTGAGTGAGCGGTTTGACCCCATACTGTCGGCTGCGGGTCGTGAGCGCTTTGTTTGTCATCCACAGGGCGTGGGTATCCCGGTGCTTTTGTCCTCTCGCGGGGACACAACGGCGGTGAATGATTGTGCTACACTGGTGCCTTCCTCCAGCGTTCCCGGCACCCGGGGCCCACCGCTCTCCACCTCAACGGCGGATACTTTGTCCCCCTGGTCATGGCTGCCTGCTTCATTGTTGCCTGCCTCACCGCGTCCGCAAGAGTATCCTGCTGAGCGACACCTAACGGCTTCGAGGAACCGTCCGCGGTGGCCTACTGCTTCCTTTTTGTGGAACTCCTGTTCTTTACCTGCCAGGTTTGGATTTTATGTGGTGCAAAGAGGGACCTCAATAGATGGTCGGCGGCCATTTCGTGATCCTACTTCACCATCTTCTCACAAGCGGCCATCTTGTCTTTGTCTGCTCGGGACACGGGGCCTTCATGTAGGGGCTGGTTTAATCCCAAGCCCGCGATCGGGCCAGGGCTAGATTGCCTTCTATCGCCAGGGTTCATGGACGGGCTGGCCTGGGACTGGAACTGTATGTATGTTTTTTGCGCACTCGTCGCGACTTGTCTTCCTTAGCTTAAATTGTGGTGACATGGTATCTTCGCATGCAGTTTTTTGGCGTAGTGGGCCCTCAGTTTATGGAGGCCATAACTGGCTGATGGTTTGGGGCGCTCTGGTGTCCCGTGGGCTCCTCCCCACCTTCTTTTCTGTTTTCTTAATCTCTTTACTCTATTCCTACTTTCTCTCTATTCTATATTTCGGGTTCATTGGGCGACAGGCACTATGCCGGGGGGGGGGTAGGCCGTAGCCTCCGCATTGGTGTAGGGTGGGGGGGTAATACTCTGTTCTTAATTAGTTCTATGGGCCTTTTTCTTTTATGTCTCTGTGCTCTACTTGCCTCGATTCGGGGTCCGGGTGTGGGGTGGATCGAGTGGGGGCGGCTCTGGAGGGGTGCGTACTTGCTTATGTGACTATCCTGTTGTATCTCTGCACCGCCTCACAGCTTGAGATTTTATTTCCATTACTGTTTTTAATGATGTTGCTGCTCTCCCGTGTGGTGAAGCTATCTTGCGGACTCGAATCTCCTTTGTTCTTATCCTTCACTAACCCTTTTTTCCCTGATAAAATTATCTTAAAAACTTAAAATTAACCTTCACTTCTCCTTCCCCGGATGTCAAAGATATCTCCAGTATGTAACTCATAACTCGTTGCTAATCCTGACCGTTGACGCACGGGGGATGTAATGTGGGTATCAGTGCTTTACTGTATCGTGGCCGGCCTGACGGTTGTAGGCCCGTATTTGTTCTTTTAAGATGCACGAATAAAGGTTTTTAAAAAAAAAAAAAAAAAAAAAAAAAAAAAAAAACTTTACGCCTGCTTAAAGCAGGCGTAAGGAGTGATGTAGTGTAGTGAGAATAGGCCTCCCCATGCCTTGCTGGAGTTGTGTCGTGCTTGCGATACAACTCGAGCAATGCGTGACTTTTGGATTAACAGATGCGTCAAAATTTGACACATCTGTCAATCCTTGCGCCATGGTGCGCGTGTTGTAAATATGGCAATACCAAAGGGGATGATGGACGGAGCGCTTGAGCAAATCAAACATTCACCCCCAGTCAACTGATCTGGGTTTAATCCACCATCATTCTTTAGCTCACTCCACCACCCCAGTTCAGACATGGCCATATGCAAATCAGTCTGACCCTGTGCCCCATGGGAACAGTCCAACCTGAACTGCCAAGCCATGTCGTCCCTGGACCAGAAACAAGCATCCTGGGACCGGTTTCGGCTTCATAACCCTCATCAGCCAGGCTATCTTGAATCCAGTGGCAAAGTGAGCAAGGGACCCACGTCTGGGCATACCCTGCGTCAGGTATAATGTATGCAGGGTGGGCCTTCCCATGCAAAAAGCCATGTAGAACTGACGCAGTGAGATCTACAAGGTTTCACTGTGTCACTCTACGCCTTCACTGCATCAAAATCCCTACGCCTGCTCAGACCAGGCGTAAGGAATGACGCTGGGCTTTTTTAATGGGACTCACCCATCTATTGTGGCGCTTTGCTGGAGTTGCGTCACTTTCACGAGCAACTCCAGCAATGCGTCATTTTTGCGCCAAAATATGCGTCAGAATTTGTGACGCATCTGTTAATCCTTGCACCATGGTGTGCTGTATTGTAAATACAGCACATCCGTGGTGGCGCAAGGACCTTTGGCACTGTGACAAGGAAACTGACGCATCTATGCAGATGCGTCAGTTTCTTGTAAATCCACCACTGAATGTCTCCCTCCTAAGTGGGAGATTTCATCCCGTTATCAGAGGACGCGCAAATAAAATGCCTTGAATTGAAGAATAATAGAAGTATTCTACAACCAATACAGAGTGTGCAGATCAAGTCTCAATCTCCTGAAAATCAACGTGACTCTTTCAATAAAGGAATGCCTTTATTTACAGTCAATTTTGCAGAAACTCAAAAGGAGATCTATATTTGTTCCTTTCAAACAAATTGCAAGGCAAAAAGTAAGAATGTGGATTTAAAGTTCTAAAATGAAGATAATTTGTAATCCAAGGGGCAGATTTACAAGAACTGACGCATCTCTGCATATCAGCAGAGATGCGCCAGTTAATTTGCCTCTCAGAAAAAAAACCTTGCTCCACCATGGATGCGTCGCATTTACAATGCAGCGCACCATGGCACAAGGATTGATAGATGCGTTACGCATCTATTGACGTAAAAGCAACGCATTGCTGGAGTTGTGTCGCAAGCGTGACGCAACTTCAGCAATGCTCAGGGGCGGCCTATATTTATTGTGCTGCTTTACTCCTTATGCCTGCTTCAAGCAGGCGTAAGGTTTTGACGCAGTGGCATCGTAAAAGTGACTCCGTGAACTTGTAGATTTCACTGCGTCACTTTTACGAGGCTTTCTTGTGTGCAAACGCCCACCCTGCATACAATATACCTGATGCAGGTATAATGTAGCGTGGGGCTTTACAACGTGACGCATCTCCCTAGATGCGTTGTTAGAAATGGGATTTCTGGTTGGCTAGGGCTTGCGCCAAAGCCAGGCAGAAACCACCACTCTAGTCAGGGCAAGGGAGTTACACGCCAAAGATAACCCCTGCTCACCCCCTTGGTAGCTTGGCACGAGCAGTCAGGCTTATCCCGGAGGCAATGTGTAAAGCGTTTGCGCGCGTACACAGCAACAACAGCCTTGGCCCACCACAAAAGAAACTCCACACAAGGTTATATATAATAAATAGCCTTTGCATTATAATAAACACATTAGATGATAATCACATAATTGACACTGTGCCAACTGGCACTGGGCAGAATTTTACAAGGGACTATTTACACGGGACAGGGCCACATGGACCACTGTCAGAATCAGCACAAATCACCAATTGTACATGTAGAACATATACTAACTGTAACACAAATTATCACTGTAGAGCACAACCAGTAACTACTGGCGCAATAATGACCTCAGCATTATCATAATAGAATCAGGTATAAAACCTATCCTGCATACATCACGGGGGCATAAACACATTATGCAATTTCTCATAAGTCTAACGCAATAGACCTAACCTCCTAAGTAGAATTACACTAGGGGCGTACATCACACAGGGAAGTATAATCTCCCTAACATAAACCTAAACAGGTAAAACAACCACTTAGGCAGAAATCCTATCTAGAGGTATAAAACACAGGGTGCGCCAAACATACTACACACAGTACATTTCCTAACCCCCAACGCATTAGTATATAAAGCACAATAACACCTAAATCACATTAGGGTCCAGGTTGCGCCAGAACCTAAACGTAGCAGCTGCCTACTACTTGCTGGGCAGCTGGGGACAAGAACAGGGCCTAAACGCTGCAGCTGGCACTAAGTGTTGCGCAGCTGGGGAAGTAGAATGCGGCATGGGCTCTCAATGGCCCTGGGTATAATGTCCAAAACGTTGGAGCCACCTAGGCTCTAAAAACGACATGTCCCCCAGTACTGTGGAGCCACACGGGGCTCCTGAAATTACTATGCGCCAGCGTTGGAGCCACCTAGGCTCGAAGAACAACTTGCCCCCGTGTTGGAGCCACACGGAGCTCTAAAACAATCATGGCCACAACTAAAGTCCCAGCTGCCCTCTAGCAAGCGGGGCAGCTGTGGTGGGATGGCCACACAACAGGGGGAAAAAGCCTGGGCCCCTCTGGGCCCGTCTAACATAAATGCGCCCCTGGTTGGAACCCAGTAGGCTCTGAAATAATAAGGCCCCCAAACGTTGGAGCCTCTCTGGACTCTAAAATAATAAGGCCCCCAAAGGTTGGATCGACCCGCTGCACCAACGGGGCCGCTCTGACCGGGTGCCTCTGCCAGGCACCATTCACGTGGGCCCCACTCACCTGGGCTCTTTGCTGGCGAGGATCTCTGGCACCTGGGGAAGGCCTGCAGGGCTTTCCTCCTCTCACAGAAGCCCTGCTCGGCTTCTGCTACCTTCCCGCTTCACCCGGGTCCCCTCCTGGGACCCGGGGCTCAACTCCCCATAGCTCGCGGAGGCGGGGTGGGCTCCCGTCCTCTCCGCATGCCACCATTCTCGTCCTGCCACACTTCCGTTCACCCGGGACCCCTCCTGGGACCCGGGACTTTGCTTTTCAGCGGCTGCCACCGCGGGGCTCTCCCTCGCTCATGGGAGCCCCTCATATTTACCGGCGCCGGAATCTTTCTCGCGGGGCTTCCCTTCCGTCTCGGAAGCCCCGCCTATGAAGCCAAAACCCTGCCTGTCTTCCGGGTCGCGCTGGGCAGCAGCCCGCAAGAGACTCGATGTGCGGCTCGGGCCGCGGCGGTGATCTCTTGGTAGTAATGCACCCGCAAAGCTCCTCAAAGAAGGCGGGGTGGGCACCCGCCTTTAAAATAAAGAAACAAGCGGGGTGGGCACCCGCAAGCAAAATAAAGGCACCAGTATGCGGGGTGGGCACCCGCAAGAACGGCACCACGGGGGTTCCCTCTGACAGGGGCTGCAGCTCGGCGCTGTACAGCCCGCGCTCTTCCCTTCTGGAGGAGGACAGAAACAAATAGATCACAGCGCTCCTTCCTCCTGGAAACCAAAAAAAAAGCGCTCCTGGAGGACTGAAAAACAAAGCGCTCACAGGGCGCTAGGGCAGCCTGAAATCCATAAGCCTGGAACAAGGAAGCAAACAGGTCCAAGAAGTCCATCTGGCATCCAGGGGCTGGGCAGGGCCCAGGGAGGCAAGCCGTCCCCTGGGCCCCAGCAGCAGCACGCCCCTGGTTGTTTCAAGTCAAGCACAAGAACAAGAACATTTTCATGGGGTCACAGCCCCTCTTTTATACACCAAATCCTTTGTTTCCAAAGGTGCAGGGAAGGGGCGGACCAGATGCAACTGGTTCCTGAGCACTTTGTTTTGCTCAGCCCCTCTCCCTATTCACAGGACAGGCCAGGGACATCAGACGCACCACAGGGGGTGGAGCCAGCATTGTGTGGGGAAAGCCCAGCCTTTTTCAGGTCCCAGGTGTACTCCTCCCTGCCATCAACATGCAGATCTCTCCACCCACCACCGGGGCAGACCCATCCTGACTCCTGGAGCCAGACACACCAGCCAATCACAAGCCAGACAGTCACTTCACATTTATGCCAGCGTCTAAAAGTGGCACTTTTACACTAGCCACAGTAACACCGCACACATCATCGCGCAGCATTTAACCTCACGAGTTTGCACATACCAAACTCGACCCTGCACTCCTCTCACATCAGGACTTAACACGGTCACTCAGATCCCCCATGCATTACTATGGGAGGGCAGGTCAGTCTCACTGAAACATACACAGAACGCACGCACTTTCCACTGGGACACAGTGTGAAAGCGCCTAGAGGCCTAAAACCACTAGTACAACATAGGAAAAAGGCTAAGATAATGCAAAAAGTTTTAGGGGTGAACTTGCCAGAAGGGCCAAGTCCAACATGCGTCATGTTGTAAATATGTTACAACGTGGCGCATTGTTTACGATGCCTCTGCATCACAAAAGTGACGCAACGGTGGTGTAAAAGTGTCGCAAGGGGCTTGTAAATATGCCCCCATGTTATGTTGGACGAATACTTGACTCTGATGACAGATTCCATTGATCAGAAAACCAAGGACAGATCTAGAGATTGGTGGATAAACCATCAGTCCCGCATCATGGCGGGTCGGATCCATCCATTAGGGTGGTGGTCATCTGTCCTCTGTATTTTGGGAACGCCATCCATCATGATGGAGGACAATCTGCCGGCTGAACTTCAGTTACCGTCATCAGTCCACCATCGACAGACGCTACTCCATGTGTGTCGGTATGGGTCCAACCATCCACCATATTTAGAGTCGTCTGCCATGAGAGTGGGATGGATGGAGCCTCACAATCTAGGGGTTCATCTACAAGTGATGTGTATGTAAGTCACTCAAAAACTGAGGGACTTATTTACAAGCCCCGAGTGCTGCAGGTGCACCACTGTTTGTGACTCACCTGAGCCGCAGAGTGCTTTCCCACATCTACGAGGCCACGCAAAGCCACGTTGCGTTGCTCTTCATGGCCTCATAGATATGGAGGAAGATAAAGCAGCGCAAGTTGCTGCGTGGCCTTACTCTGCGTCAAAGAGACGTTCCATAGGCGTTGCGGTAAGTTTTCCTACGCAACACTCATGACTTTTGACACATTTCCAGATTTACAAGGACTTGTAAAAATAGGAATGTGTCAAAATCCTACACCTCCCAGGGGAGGCGTAGTGGGGAGAAATAACTTTATTTCTCCAAGTTTTGCCCTCTTTTTATGTCTGCTGAGTTCTGCAGCACACATAGGAGGAGGAAAGTGAGTCCATTTATTGATTTTGTCCACAAAGGTGCCTCTTTCTGCACAAAAGCAATCATTGCTACAGCGCAGACGCCCTTGCAGTGAAAGGGTGCGTGTGCCAGCACAGTGAAAGAGGAGAGGAAAGCACAGTATCACATAGAGATGGCGCTTTCCTGCCCTTTTCTTCTGACGCGGGGCAGCGCAGCAAAGTGACGCGCTGCACTGCCCTGAGTCAAGAACTAGTACCTAATCCCCTGAAAGAGGAGGCCTGTTTCCTCCACTGTGTATCTAGTTAATATTCCAAACTTTAACAAAAGGGTGCTGGTGGAGGTACAGCTTATCAGCTCAACTCAATATCATGTACACTTTTCAGAAAGTTCATTTGATAATATAGGATTTTGTTTCTGTTTTAACAATGCAGCACAGTTATTTGTCTTACAAATCCTAAGGAATCTGCATTTGTTAAACGGCCTAAACCTTCAATGGTGCATTTGTATGTTATATGTCCTCTCCTACCCCAAGATGGCTTACACTTCTGTGGAATCCCTCACTGGCTTGGGACATGTTGGGACTGCCAGAGTCATACATATCCTGGTAGTAGTTTGTAAACATGGTCATGATATCATGGGGATGAATAAGAACATGTTGGCATCATCCTGTATTTCAGGAATGGTAGAGTTTGAGTCCCTCTAAGTTGGGTCCACCCGTGTCCTCATCCTGTTCATAATCAGGCACAACAAGACATGTTCTGCCATGGATGTCAAGAGGTCGTTAAGATTGAATTTCATTCATTCTCAGTGGGTCGCAAGTCCAGGGCGTGTGCCCTTCCAGCTGACATCACAACCATGTTTGAGGAATTAAGTCCAGGTCCTAAGGGTTTTCCCAAACTGAGTTCAGTTCCATATATGCTAGAGCGGAGCGGTCAAGGTGTTCTAGAAGGTGGGTGCTTGAAAAGAGAAGGCCCTGCCACCAAGGCGTACCCTATGGACTGACACAATGCAGAGTTCGACTGAAGACACTGAGTGAAGACTTCATGCCATGATTGCCAGATACGTGACATATACGCGAGCTAAGAAGGTGAATCCCCTATCACGGGGTATGAGAGGTGCCGGGGTCTGCCAATCGGTGGTCTTCTGTTGCATCATGACAGATCGCTCTCTCTCTATTCATGCATCTCCCAGGGATGCCATTCCTATCCAGAAAAGGGTCCAATGTCAGATTCTAGTCTCCCCAAAGATCATTTTCATGGGTCTGAATTCTGCGGAGAGTTGCACTAGAGTTGAATAGTAGGGCGTTCTGTGGTGAGTATTATGTGTGTTGCGTCCTATTATTACTGATCACTCTCGAAACCCTATCACTTTTACATTTTTCTGATTCAAGAGTCTGGAGTTGAGTTTCTTGCAGGGATGCGATGCCAGGTGATTTTGTGGCTTGGTGCGATAGGATTTTTTTACCTTTTGTATTGTGTTTCAGGCCATTTACATTTGGTAAAGGGGCAGTTATTGGTCGTTACATGTGATGCTAGCATGATCACAGGCTTCCCTAGTGTGCTTTGTGTGTATCAAAGGCAGAAGATGGTTATTGAGTGAGTGCCCCACAGCAGGGGGGTCGGATGGGAGAGGATAAGAACTTGTGTCTTGAAGAGGGTGGGTGAGGGGATTGGGTGGGGGAGGATAAGCGCTCATGTTGTGAAGAGGGTGAGCGAGGGGGTTGGGTAGGGGAGGATAAGAGCTCGTGTCTTGAAGAGGGTGGGTGAGGGGGTTGGGTAGGGGAGGATAAGAGCTCGTGTCTTGAAGAGGATGGTTGAAGGGGTTGGGTAGGAGAGGATAAGAGCTTGTGTCTTGAAGAGGGTGGGCGAGGGGGTTGGATAGGGGAGGATAAGAGCTCGTGTCTTGAAGAGGGTGGGCGAGGGGGCTGGGTAGGGGAGGATAAGAGCTCGTGTCTTAAAGAGGGTGGGCGAGGGGTCTGGGTAGGAGAGGATAAGAGCTTGTGTCTTGAAGAGGGTGGGCGAGGGGGTTGGGTAGGGGAGGATAAGAGCTTGTGTCTTGAAGAGGATGGGTGAGGGGGTTGGATAATAGAGGATAGGAGCTTGTGTCTTGAAGAGGGTGGGCGAGGGGGTTGGGTAGGGGAGGATAAGAGCTCATGTCTTGAAGAGGGTGGGCGAGGGGTCTGGGTAGGAGAGGATAAGAGCTTGTGTCTTGAAAAGGGTGGGCGAGGGGGTTGGGTAGGGAAGGATAAGAGCTTGTGTCTTGAAGAGGATGGGTGAGGGGGTTGGGTAGGAGAGGATAAGGGCTTGTGTCTTGAAGAGGGTGGGCGAGGGGGTTGGATAGGGGAGGATAAGAGCTTGTGTCTTGAAGAGGGTGGGCGAGGGGGCTGGGTAGGGGAGGATAAGAGCTTGTGTCTTGAAGAGGGTGGGTGAGGGGGTTAGGTAGGAGAGAATAAGAGCTTGTGTCTTGAAGAGGGTGAGCAAGGGGGTTGGGTAGGGAAGGATAAGAGCTCGTGTTTTGAAGAGGGTGGGCGAGGGGGTTGGTTATGGGAGGATAAGAGCTCGTGTCTTGAAGAGGGTGGGCGAGGGGGTTGGGCAGGGGCGAATAAGAGTTTGTGTCTTGAAGAGGGTGGACGAGGGGGCTGGGAAGGGGAGGATAAGAGCTTGTGTCTTGAAGAGGGTGGGCGAGGGGGTTGGGTAGGAGAGGATAAGAGCTTGTGTCTTGAAGAGGGTGGGAGAGGGGTTTGGTAGGGGAGGATAAGAGCTCGTGTCTTGAAGAGGGTGGACGAGGGGGTTGGGTAGGGGAGAATAAGAGCTTGTGTCTTGAAGAGGGAGGGCGAGGGGGTTGGGCCTGGGAGGATAAGAGCTTGTGTCTTGAAGAGGGTGGGCGAGGGGGTTGGTTAGGGGAGGGTAAGGGCTTGTGTCTTGAAGAGGGTGGGTGTGGGGGCTGGGTAGGGGAGGATAAGAGCTTGTGTCTTGCAGAGGGTGGGAGAGGGGGTTGGGTAGGGGAGGATAAGAGCTTGTGTCTTGAAGAGGGTGGGCGAGGGGGTTGGGTAGGGGAGGATAAGAGCTTGTATCTTGAAGAGGGTGGGCAACGATGAGTAGGAACGTACCTCTACTCTGGAGTATTTTGCAAGTAAATTCACGGGGAGGTTGCCAGGATTGTGTCTCATAGGCAAGAGTGATCGTCCTAGTATCACAACTGGTATGGGAGGGTCTAGTTGGTGGTCAGTACATAAGGGAGATAGAAAGGGATATCGGTTAGAAGAGACTGTAGCTTCATGTGCAGGTAGTCGTAAAGTGATATTTACTTCCTTCCTTAGAGAGAGTAACTAGAGTAAATAATGTATCAGCGTATATGGTAGAGCCTAAAACAGATTTCAAAACTTGAACATTAAAAGTTTGACTGTACCTCCCTTCACGCTGCCACCCCATACGCCTCTGGCAGTGTACACTAAATGTATGTGTGACAGTGCGGGACATGAAGAGGACTATAACGATAAGGAGTGGTGGACTCCCAGACCGGTCTCATCTCCTCTTGTAACCCCTCAGCAGGAGGACTGGTTCCCCTTCATGGACCAACAGCAAGGATCGAGACCAGAAGGTGCAGGTCCCTTTAAGTGGAGCGAAGGCTACGAGACGCTGTACCCGCCCTCCTATGACGTCACCGAGTGGGAGCAGCCAAAACAGGAAGAACCGCACAGTGAGTCGGACGGCGTTTCCAGGAGGAGTGTTGGAGCGGAGCGGAGTGAACGAGGACGAGGAGAGGAGCGGAGCGAACAAGGACCAGGAGAGGAGCGGAGCGAAGAAAGAGGAAGCGAGACGAACTTCGTACGGCCAGGAGGCCCAGGACACCGCGCTTCGCCCAGCCACGTTCCCAGGGGAGGAGCGTGGCTCGGTCAGGTACGTGACCGAGTAGCGGGCTGGTTAGGTAAAGAAGGCAGACCGCCGGTGTAGGAGAGGTGTTTCCCGTGTTCCCTTCCCTTAGTCAGCACTTGAATAGGCACAGCGTGAGGGGAAAAAGGGGTTCAAGCACTGGTGGTAGTCTTTCCTCACCCCCGTACCCGGAGTTAGGGAACGAACCTAGCAACACGGTCCCCTGACATAGCCTTTTGTCTCTTTGTTTCCTTCCGGCTGGGAGATCGCCTTGCTCCGGGGAGATCCTGCGCACGTACCGCCTGGTGGCTGGACGGAATAGGAAAGAAGAGGAGAGAAGAGAGAGTAACAACATCGAGAGCCTAAAGAACTGTATAATCATCTCGAACACTGGCTGACCGTGTATCTCGAAAGCATTACTTGGCAATAAAACCCCGTTTAAAACAACGTTGTGTCCCGCCTGTCCCTGAGACTCCGTCACACTGGTGTCAGAAGTGGGATATTCCATCATACTCCGTCAGCAACACGATGGAGGCCCTCATACAGCACTTGGTGCAGGGACAAGAAAAGCTTGGATGGGCCGTGGAGCGCCAGATGACGTCGGCCCAGGCGGGCAGGGAAGTGTTTCAGAACACCGTGGCGGCACAGCTAGAAGCATTAAAGAAACCCTCTCCCGAGCCCGGGAGAGCAATGACCTCGGAACTACGACCACATGGGCCCCATCCAACCGGGATCTCCTTACAAAAATACGTGCCAGGGGAAGATCCGGATGCCTTCTTAACAAATTTCGAAAGGGTAGCCAGGGCCTGTGGCTGGACCGAAGACAAATGGCCGTTCTTTCTCGCTCCCCTGTTATCCGCAGAAGCACAAGCGGCATATCAAGTAGCCAATCCCACAGGAGCGACTCCATATGCGGTTATCAAAGACATCATTCTGGAGCATCTAGGGCTTGACGCCGAGGCCTATCGTCTGCGGTTCAGAAGAGAAAAGGGCCGAGTAGGAGAAAATCCAAAGACACTATACTTTAGATTAAAGATGGCTGCGGATAAGTGGCTAAAACCCGACTCCAGTTCCAAGGAAGATATTATGAACCGAATCTACTTAGAACAGTTCTTGGACACTTTGCCTTACGGGACACAGAGGTGGCTCAGACAACATTCGAACCTGTCCGTGGCCCAGACCATCGAGATGGCCACACAGTTCGGGCGAGCCCAACCCAGATACTTTCCTGGGGACACTGAAAAACCACCCAAAGGAGGTCCTCTGCCTCGGGCAGAGCGAAAAAACCAATGTGCGATTGAGGGGGGGCGACCCAAACCCGCTCGCCTGGACCCGCCTGTGTTCCAGGGACCGCAATGTTATGACTGTGGAGAATGGGGCCACATAGCACGTCTATGCCCCAAGAGACGCACAGAGGAACCCATGGAGGTTGGGTACTTGCCTAAGGCCGTGATGTACTCGGCGGAGTTGGGGACCTCCTTTCATGTACGGGTAACAATAAATGGGACCTGGGTACGAGCCCTGTTAGATTCAGGCTGTAGACAGTCAGTCGTAAGGAAAACTCTAGTACGTCCCCACCAATGTCTAGCACATAAGACCGTCCACATCCGATGTATCCATGGGGACGTGAAACCATACCCCCTGGCTTTGGTCCCGATAACGCCCCTGAGACATCCCACTCAAAAGGTAAAGGTGGGGGTAGTAGAAACATTACCTGAGGAGGTTATACTAGGGGTAGACAACCCGGAGTTCTTGGCCCTCTTTAGAGAAGAAATCCGGGGAAAGAAAGAGGTCAACCCCCCAGCTTCGGCTATGATTAGTCCCGATCCATGGATTACGGACCGAAGTTTTCGGTTTGCGCAGTCCAATGATCGAACCCTTTTTAATGCATGGGAACAGGCCCACCAGAACCAAACCCAGGAAGAAGACCGGTTTCCCCGGTTTATCATCCGCAATGACTTATTATATAGGGAAGGAAAAGAAGGGGAACCGCCCCAGCTATTGGTGCCCCAGCCCTTCAGGGACCAAGTCCTGTTCTTTTCACATAGCCACCTGACCGCCGGCCACGTAGGAAAGGAAAAGGCCACCTCTACTGTTCTACGGCACTTCTATTGGCCAGGGATTTATCGAGATGTAGAGAGATATTGCAACACCTGCGAAACCTGCCAGAAGAGAAGCGACTACCACCCACCCCCGGCACCCCTGAAGCCCATGCCCATAATAGGGACTCCGTTCGAAAGAGTTGGTATGGACCTGATAGGCCCCCTCCCGCGTACCCGTAAGGGACACATCCACGCCCTCGTAATAGTGGACTATGCCACGAGATTCGTGGAGGCCTTCCCGCTGCAAACACCAAATACGAAAGCCATTGCGGACAAACTGGTGGAACTGTTCGCCAGAGTTGGATTCCCAAAAGAGGTGGTTACAGATCAGGGAACGCCCTTTACGTCAAGATTAATGAAGGAAGTCTGTCGCACCCTCGAGATCGGTCAACTGCGCACCTCAGTCTATCACCCACAGACCGACGGACTCGTGGAGCGATATAACCGAACATTGAAAAACACCCTGAAGAAAATGTTAACCGTGGAGGGGAAGGAGTGGGACAAAATGCTTCCATTAGCGTTGTACGTCATCCGGTCCCAAGTGCAAAGCAGCCTCGGTTGTTCGGCGTTCGAACTACTGTACGGCCGTCAACCAAGATCCCTCTTGGAAATGACCAAAGACGCATGGGAGACCGAAGATAAACAAGATCATCAAACCCTGTTGGAATATACCAGTCAGCTAAAGTCCAAAATAGGCAAGCTACGGGATCTGGCTTTCCTGAACTTGGAAAGAAGTCAAGAAAAACAGAAGAAGTATTATGACAAGGGGACAAAACTACGGAGGTTACAGCCGGGAGACTGGGCGTTAATCCTCCTACCCACCTCTAGCAGTAAATTCAGAAAGGAGTGGCAGGGTCCCTTTCCGGTAAGACATAAAATCGGGGACACCACTTACGGCATACAAGTTTCTCCAAAGAAAATTCAAAGCTACCATATTAACCTGTTAAAAAAGTGGATCGGCCCGCCTCCCCGGGCTGCCCATTTTTTAGTACCCACCAACAAGTCTCAAACAACCCTAGACGAATTAGTGGTAAATCCCGAGCTCACCCAAGAGCAGAAGAAAGACTTGACGGATACCTTGGCGCCGTTTGCGGCCATGTTCTCCAATGCCCCGGGACGGACTGACGTGATAGAGCATGGGATCGAGACCCTACCAGGCCGAATCATCCGACAGAAACCATATAGGATTCCGGCGGCTAGAAGACAGGCCATCCAAAAAGAAGTCCACGAGATGTTACGGCTAGGGGTGATAAGACACTCCTCCAGCGACTGGATGTCACCTATCGTGATGATTCCCAAACCCGATGGATCCACACGATTTTGTATGGATTTCCGCGCCTTGAACGAGATATCCACCTTCGATGCATATCCCATTCCGAGGGTGGACGAACTCATAGAGAGGATAGGAGATGCCCGATATATCACGACCTTTGACTTGACCAAAGGCTACTGGCAGGTACCTTTGAGAGAAGCCGACCGGAAGAAGACCGCTTTCTCTACGGAGCAAGGATTGTTTGAATTCACGGTCTTACCCTTCGGTTTACATGGGGCTCCCGCGACTTTTCAGCGATTGATGAACACCCTCCTTAAACCGTATCCCACCTTCAGTTCGGCTTATCTGGATGACATTGTCGTTTTCAGCTCTTCCTGGACCGAGCATTTACACCACGTGTCCATCATCCTGAAAACCTTACAACAGGCCGGCCTTCATGTGAACGCCAAAAAGTCCCGGGTAGGTTTCCAACGGGTCCGGTATCTGGGGTATGTCCTCGGCGACGGAGTCATAGCCCCCCAGGTCGAGAAAATCAAGGCTATAACTGAAACCCCGTTTCCCTCTACAAAGAAACAACTAAGAGGCTTCTTGGGCCTAATAGGGTATTACAGAAGGTTCCTACCCCGATTCGCCGAAACGGCCTCCCCATTAACGGACCTCCTAAAAAAGGAGAGCCCCAGCAAATGGTTAAGTCACCCCAGCGAAGAGGCGTTACGGGCCTTTCAGCAGCTAAAAACCTCCATAACCACCTCCCCGGTATTGGTTTCCCCTGATTTCACCAAACCATTTATTGTGGCCACAGACGCCTCAGACACAGGGATTGGGGCGGTTTTGTCTCAGCTAGGGGAGGACGGGGCGGAACATCCCTTATTGTATGTGAGTAGGAAATTGTTCCCCAGGGAGCGTAAATACCCCACAATAGAGCGGGAATGTTTGGCTATTAAGTGGGCGATTGAGAAGCTACATTATTACCTGGAAGGCAAACCCTTCCTCCTGTACACGGACCACGCCCCCCTCCGGTGGATGTACAGGAATAAGAGCCAGAATCCCAGGATTCTACGTTGGTTTCTGTCCCTCCAACCATTCTCCTTTATGGTGTGCCACCGGAAGGGCAGAGACAATGGGAATGCAGACTTTCTGTCGCGCTCTGTGTATCTCCCCGAACGGGAGAATCCAGGGGGGGAGGTATGTGACAGTGCGGGACATGAAGAGGACTATAACGATAAGGAGTGGTGGACTCCCAGACCGGTCTCATCTCCTCTTGTAACCCCTCAGCAGGAGGACTGGTTCCCCTTCATGGACCAACAGCAAGGATCGAGACCAGAAGGTGCAGGTCCCTTTAAGTGGAGCGAAGGCTACGAGACGCTGTACCCGCCCTCCTATGACGTCACCGAGTGGGAGCAGCCAAAACAGGAAGAACCGCACAGTGAGTCGGACGGCGTTTCCAGGAGGAGTGTTGGAGCGGAGCGGAGTGAACGAGGACGAGGAGAGGAGCGGAGCGAACAAGGACCAGGAGAGGAGCGGAGCGAAGAAAGAGGAAGCGAGACGAACTTCGGACGGCCAGGAGGCCCAGGACACCGCGCTTCGCCCAGCCACGTTCCCAGGGGAGGAGCGTGGCTCGGTCAGGTACGTGACCGAGTAGCGGGCTGGTTAGGTAAAGAAGGCAGACCGCCGGTGTAGGAGAGGTGTTTCCCGTGTTCCCTTCCCTTAGTCAGCACTTGAATAGGCACAGCGTGAGGGGAAAAAGGGGTTCAAGCACTGGTGGTAGTCTTTCCTCACCCCCGGTCCCGGAGTTAGGGAACGAACCTAGCAACACGGTCCCCTGACATAGCCTTTTGTCTCTTTGTTTCCTTCCGGCTGGGAGATCGCCTTGCTCCGGGGAGATCCTGCGCACGTACCGCCTGGTGGCTGGACGGAATAGGAAAGAAGAGGAGAGAAGAGAGAGTAACAACATCGAGAGCCTAAAGAACTGTATAATCATCTCGAACACTGGCTGACCGTGTATCTAGAAAGCATTACTTGGCAATAAAACCCCGTTTAAAACAACGTTGTGTCCCGCCTGTCCCTGAGACTCCGTCACAGTATGGCTGTAGGAGAGTAGGGTCTGCTATCCTATGGTCACCCCAAATTTTTGCTTTTTGCTTCACTGGTTTTTGACATATTGAGGCTGTGGGCCTGCCAATCAGACCCCCAGCCTGCTGTTCTCTCTACTAAATTAAAACTATGCACCCTAGGTGCATAACCAATTGGAAGTGGATCACCCTGTCAGCCCCTGTACCAGTGTACACTAGGTACCCAGGGCATTGGTGTACCCAAGGCCTGCCAGGGGCTGCAGCATGTATTATGCCACCCCAGGCTTGGCCTAACAATTTGACACAACTGGCTGATCACTCAGCTGGGGTAAGTTGGTGTAATCACCTCTTACTTAGGTGTAGTATACCTATACCTAACCTTAAATGGGACACCTGGTAACCTATAAGTCACTCCTATGGCAGGCCTTAACAATCCTGAAGGCAGAGTGCTTGGTTCCATGTGAGATGGTGCTCTGGCATGAGCTGAGCCTGTCTGCAGTGGTCGGAACAACTTCCTTCTACTGTTTCCAGATATCGTCATACCATATACTCTTAAGTGCATTATGAACCTCGCGGTTAAATGCTATCTTTGGTTTGGCTTTATCAAAACATGTCGAGTAAGGTGTCATACGAATTGGAATACTAACCCCTCGCCAATTCTGGCGACGGGGTTAGCATTCCACCCTTCTAGAGGGACACGACATGTACAGTACCTGAAACCCGGGTAAAATCAGACATAGCCTCAGCTCCACAAAATGGATGCTGCCACCACAGACACAAGTCTGCCCTCCTGCTGCTGGGAGTCCTTCCAGCTTGGGAGGTGTGGACAAAGGGTTTCCTGCCAGGGGAGGTGCGTGCACCACCCCAGACAGGATTTTGTGTATTGGTCAGGTAGGGCTTGAAAGAAACCAGACATGCCTGTGGCTCACAAGGAGCCTCGGTGCATATGCCAGTTCAAACCGGTCCTGGGGCACACCAGTCCCGGGCCTGGGGCGAGCTGGACAAAGGATTGGGGGTGTAACCACCCCCCTTCCTGGTCCCACCCATAGGGAGGGACCTAGCAGGTAGTCCGGCCCCTAGAATCCGCTTAAAGGTAGGAGCTGTGTCCTAAGACTTCAGACATCCTGGAATCAACTTGAAACTAAGAAGAAGACGGGAACTTCGACATTCTGCTGCACAGAAGACTGAAGAAAATCTCCCCTGTGGTCAGGGAGTGACCACCTTGCTAACGCAAGCACCATCCAGCGAATCACCGTCTGCTTTGCCGCCGCCTCCCGCCGGAGCCCGAGCCCAGAGACTGACAAGACCTGGACCTCCAGACCTCTCACCGCCCGATCCACAGTCCCTGCAAAGAGGAGACCCGTGGAGGCACCGAGACACGTGGAGCCAGCCATCTTGGAACGACTACGACAAGCTGACAAGTGCAACAACCGAGGCTCCCTCCAAGTTGTGCTTTGGGTCCTGAGAAGCCCAACCCTCGAGCAGCATCTGCACCAAAGGTGAGCCCTCCAGCATCTCCACGATCTGCGTGGGGCCCTTCTGCATTTTGCCACTCGATGCGCCTAACCGGTTGCTGGCCCGCTGGCTAGTGGCCATCTTGGCGACGAAATCTACGACAAACACCGCTGGTCTGGTTGCTCCAGACTGGCCCTTGCTCCCCTCCAAAGGAGCAATCCCTCTGACCTTGCTGGTCAGAACCAACAGCTGATTTCCGAATCCTCCTTCAATTGCTTTTGCCAAGGCTTGTTTGCTTCGATCAAGTCGCCGACACCGCCGACAGCGAGAGCCTGCGTGGGACAGCTCGTGAGCCGACTCCTGGACGTCGTCGACCTTCAGGGACCACGTGGCTGCGGAGACAAGCTACCCCTCATCACCTGTTTGCACCCGACATCGCCTGGTACCCACCTGGTGCCACGCTGGTCACTGGCTAGTGACTGTGAACACTGTCCCCTCTGCTTACAGGTCTTCAACATCTCCGATCCACTCTTGGATCCACTGCATCTCTTCCCGACCGACCGCCTGCAGCATCTTTGTCCCAGGCTCAACGGAACAGATAGAAGAAACCCGACGCACTTTGAGGCCTATGCACCCGCTTCCTGTGGGTGAGGTAAAGCTGGTACTCCGGTGCCCATGTGTAGTAATACATCTCTAGTGCCTGTGTTCCAAATCTTAAGTTCCTAGGTCATCCGGAAGATTCCTTTTGCAGTAACTTTGTACTTTTTACGCACCCATTGAAACCTATGGGAGCCCGCGTGTGACTATTTGCTCTGCACACGCCACCCGTGGACCTCCTGGTCACTAACTGACGTTAGCTCCTTGTAGGCCCAGCGATTCTAGAGGCCCTAGGCCTTTTCCCTTTTCTGTTCGTGGTACTTATACCACTATTTTAGTATATGGTTCGAGTGGCCACCAGGGCCTATCCATATAAAGTGCAACTTCTGTGTATTCTGTGATAATCTTGTTTGACGATTTGTGCTCCTGTGCTCATAAAGAGACTAGGGGTTACTTTGAGAAATAAATACATATATATTTTGAATATATATCTGTGTGGTGTCCTTTCATTGGTATAAAAGGGGGTTACTATTGGTAAAACAGCTTGCTTAACACGCTTCACGAGTTTAGCCTCAAAGACTGCTTAGCCTACGCTACCACTAGGGCAGCTAGTCCGAAAAGGTTGACTTACAACCACACCATAAGGGTTGCTTGGCATGGTACAAGGTGGTCACTAGAACTAGTGAACAGCATATACCAGGCCAACTTCTCACATTGGTGAGCAGCGGTGGGATTTGAGCTTGCTGTGTTTTACCATTGTAATCTCTTGGTTACCAATTGAAAGATCACATAGGTACCTGTAGGTACATATAAAACAAGATTAGATATACATAAGTTCTACTGAACTTAGTTGTTGTAGAGCAAAGGGAGTAGCACACCCTGATTACAACTACTAGATAGGTTTAGTAGGTAAACACAAGTGTAGGTAGATTGCAACACATCCACCCACACTTAAGAGCAATGGCCGGGGCAGAGGGGTCCACTGTACCCATCTCTGTTGAGAGTGACCCCCAGAGGGCACCATCCAGCTTTGCTACCCTTAATCAGAATGAGCTCAGGCATTTGGCAACTCTTAGAGGCCTTAAACAGCCCAAGAACCCAAACTCTGCTGAGCTCAGAGAGCTCTTACAGAATGATGAGAATCAGAGAGCACTCAAGAAAGCTTCCCAGTTAGCCCCCTTAGGGACAGGAACAGGAGGCCCCCCTTCTAAAGATGCCACTGAAGTACCCCTTCCCAATAGTCACCCCTTAGATGGGATGCCTACCACAGAGGATGAGAGTGAAAAGGATACTGACAGTAGTGAGGATGAAGGGAGAACTAGCCCAGTGCCAAGTATTATACTTGGCCCAGCTAAACCAAGGCTATTGGGGACTGACAGTGGGTTCAACCCACTGGATCTCCCCAGTGGACTTAACACAGGGCTTGGAAGGCAAAGGAATCGCTCAGGTGACTCCAATGCTTCCCATGGCTCTAGAGGCTCTCAAGGTCACTCCAGGAGAAGGATGACCACCCCTCAGAGGAGGGAACATGAGGCCAAGATGCAAGAGGCTCAGCTGAGGATCAGGAAGCAGGAGCTAGAAGTAGCCCTGATGGAAGAGAAACTTAGCAAGGCTAGACAGCATAAAGAGAGTGGGTCTATACCCACTGGTGGCAGCATTGTCCCTAAGGACAAAGATAGGGTCTTTGACAATAGGAACCTGTCTAAGGTTGTGCCCCCCTACAAAAGTGGGGATGACATCCACAAATGGATAACTGCTCTTGAGAGAGCCTGCAAAGTACAGCAGGTTCCTGAAGACCAGTGGGCAGCAATCCTCTGGCTCTCCTTTGAAGGAAGAGGCAGAGACAGACTCCTCACTGTTAGAGAAGAGGATGTCAGAAACTACAGAGTCCTGAAGAGTGTTCTGGTAGATGGGTTAGGCTTAACCACTGAGCAGTACAGGTTAATGTTCAGAGACACCCAAAAGACACAGACTCAGGACTGGTCTGAATACATTGAATGTGCCACTAAGGCTTTGGAGGGTTGGTTGCTGGGAAGTAAGGTATCTGATTTTACAGGATTGTATAATTTGATGATGAGAGAACAGATTTTAAATAACTGTCAAAACCAGCAACTGCATCAACACTTGGTTGACTCTGATCTGACCTCTCCCCAAGAATTGGGAAAGAAGGCAGACAAATGGGTCAGAACCAGGGTTAAGCAAAAGAACCAGAACCAGGGCCAAGGGGGTGATCAGAAGAAAACAGACCAAAAGGGTGGAGATCAGAAACCTAAAGACCAGAAGTCTTCAACAGGGCCCCAAACTACTGCTAAGGAGGGTGGGTCCCAACAGTCCAAGAAGAAGAAAGAAGGTCAGAAGAAACCCTGGTGCAATCATTGTAAAAATACAACTCACTGGACTAGTGATTGCAAAAAGGGTGGAGCCCCCAACACTGTTGCCCCTAAGGCACCTGCTCCCAGTACTACTGTTAGCAGTGTTGGTCCCCAGACAAAGGGTGTAGTGGGAATCACTATGGGAACTGAAGGAGATTCTGACTTAGACAGAACCCTTACACAGGCAGTCTTGATCTGTGATGGGGACATTGATTTGTCCCTGACTGTGAGCCCCAGTAACCTGGGCAAGTACAGACAGACTCCTTTAATTAATGACAAAGTGGCTCAAGCCTACAGGGACACATGTGCCAGTGTCACTATGGTGACACCAGGCTTTGTGGATCCTGGACAGTACATACCAGGTGAGAACTACCTGGTGACCAATGCCAGCAATGCCACTACTTCACATAGTGTGGCAGTTGTTAACTTCTCATGGGGAGGGGTAACTGGCCTCAAAAGGGTTGTGGTTAGTGCAGACCTCCCAGTAGAATGTTTGTTGGGCAATGACCTAGAGAGTTCTCTATGGTCAGAAGTGGAGTACAGGACTCATGCAGAGATGTTAGGTATATCATCACATGTCCTTGCTGTGACCAGGTCACAGGCCAAAAAGTGCCTCACTGAACCTCAGGTCTTGGATCCTGGAACAATGGACCAAGCACCTACCAAGAAGAAGAACAGGAGGGTCAAGGCTGTGCCTTCCCCCCTGCCTCAGAGTGATGATCAGCCTTCCCAGGAAGCTGATCTAGAGGACCCTGAAGGAACTGTCCCTGAAGAGCTTGAACCTGATCAGGTTGAGTTTCTGGGGACAGGGGGACCTTCAAGGGCTGACTTGAGGCAGGCTCAGTTATCCTGTCCCTCTCTTGAACCCCTCAGACAGCTGGCTGCTGCTGAGGCTGCTGGGAATGCTCAAGGTACCCATAAAGTGTATTGGGATGAAGGGCTCCTTTATTCAGAGGCTAGAGACCCCAAGCCTGGTGCAACCAGGAGGTTGGTTATACCTCTGCAATTTAGGGGCTTCCTTCTTACCTTGGCCCATGATATTCCTTTAGCAGGACACCTAGGCCAGAACAAGACCTGGGACAGACTTGTCCCTCACTTTCACTGGCCTCATATGAATGAAGATACAAAGGAGTTTTGTCGCTCCTGTGTTACCTGCCAAGCCAGTGGCAAATCAGGTGGCACAACAAAGGCCCCCCTGATACCACTACCTGTGGTGGGGGTTCCCTTTGAAAGAGTGGGAATAGACATAGTGGGTCCCATGGATCCTCCCACTGCATCTGGGCACAGATTTATACTGGTGGTAGTGGATCATGCCACCAGGTATCCAGAGGCAATTCCCCTTAGGACCACTACAGCTCCTGTTGTGGCCAGGGCCCTGCTGGGAGTATTCTCCAGAGTGGGGCTTCCTAAGGAGGTAGTATCTGACAGAGGTACCAACTTTATGTCAGGATACTTGACAGCTATGTGGAAGGAATGTGGTGTCAACTACAAGTTCACCACCCCTTATCACCCACAATGCAATGGGCTTGTTGAGAGATTCAACAAGACCCTAAAGGGTATGATCAAAGGATTACCTGAAAAGCTCAGGCGAAGATGGGATATCCTTCTACCCTGCCTTCTGTTTGCGTACAGAGAGGTCCCACAAAAAGGAGTTGGCTACAGCCCCTTTGAATTGTTGTTTGGGCACCCTGTGAGAGGCCCACTGTGTTTGGTGAAGGAAGGATGGGAGTTACCTCTCAAAAAGCCTAAGCTAGACATAGTGGACTATGTACTTGGTCTCCGCTCCAGGATGGCTGAGTATATGGAGAAGGCATCTAAAAACCTTGAGGCAAGCCAGGCCTTACAGAAAGCTTGGCATGACCAAAAGGCTGTCTTGGTTGAGTATCAGCCAGGACAGAAGGTATGGGTGTTGGAGCCGGTGGCCCCAGCAGCACTCCAAGACAAATGGTCTGGACCCCATACAATCCTGGAAAAGAAGGGAGAGGTCACCTACTTGGTCGACCTAGGAACTCCCAGGAGTCCCCACAGGGTACTCCATGTTAACAGGCTTAAAGCATATGTTGACAGGGCAGACATGGGCTTGCTCATGGCTACAGATGAGGGACAGGAGGAAGAGAGTGACCCTCTCCCAGACCTGTTGTCTCAGAACCCTGAAGATGGCTCAGTTGAAGGAGTGACCCTTGGAGGCAACCTCACTGCCCATCAGCAGACTGAATGTAGACAGGTTCTACAATCATTTTCACATATGTTTTCCTTGATACCTAGTCAAACTGACTGGTGTACCCATGTTGTGGACACTGGTGACAGTCTGCCTGTAAAGAACAAACTTTACAGACAACCTGACCACGTCAGGGACTGTATAAAGGCTGAGGTACATAAAATGCTGGAATTAGGTGTCATTGAACCCTCAGAGAGCCCCTGGGCTAGCCCAGTGGTTCTGGTCCCCAAACCTCACACCAAAGATGGCAAGAGAGAGATGAGGTTCTGTGTGGACTACAGAGGACTCAATGCTGTCACCAGGACAGATGCACACCCTATTCCAAGGGCAGATGAGCTCATAGACAAACTAGCTTCTGCAAAGTTTTTGAGCACATTTGACTTGACAGCTGGCTATTGGCAAATCAGGTTAGCTGAGGAGTCTAAGGCCAAAACAGCATTCTCAACCCCAGGTGGGCATTATCAGTTTGTGGTGATGCCCTTTGGTCTGAAGAATGCACCTGCCACCTTCCAAAGGCTGGTGAACCAAGTCCTTACTGGGTTGGATGACTTTTGCGCAGCATATCTTGATGACATTGCTGTCTTTAGTTCCACCTGGGAGGATCACCTGATCCACCTGAAGAAGGCTCTTGAGGCTCTGCAAAGGGCAGGCCTCACTATCAAGGCTACTAAGTGCCAGATAGGGCAGAGTAAGGTTGTATATTTGGGCCACCTTGTAGGTGGAGGCCAAGTTCAACCACTGGAGAGTAAGATACAATCCATCAAGGACTGGTCCCCTCCAACCACCCAGACTCAAGTTCGAGCTTTCTTGGGCTTGACTGGGTATTACAGGAAGTTTGTTAAGAACTATGGGTCCATTGTGACTCCTCTTAATGATCTGACATCCAAGAAGATGCCCAAAAAGGTTCAGTGGACAGTAAGCTGTCAAAAGGCATTTGATGACCTGAAGGAGGCCATGTGCTCTGCACCTATCCTGAAAAGTCCTGACTACTCCAAAGAGTTTATTGTCCAAACAGATGCTTCTGAGTTGGGTGTGGGAGCTGTGCTGTCACAACTTAATGTAGATGGTCAAGACCAACCCATTGCTTTTATTAGCAGAAGGTTGACCCCCAGAGAGAAGAATTGGTCAGCTATTGAGAGGGAGGCCTTTGCTGTGGTGTGGGCCCTGAAGAAGCTGAGGCCATACTTGTTTGGCACTCACTTCAAGATTCAGACCGACCATAAGCCCCTCTTGTGGCTAAATCAGATGAAGGGTGAAAACCCCAAACTGCTTAGGTGGTCCATTTCCCTACAGGGGATGGACTTTACAGTGGAGCACCGGCCAGGTACTGACCATGGGAATGCAGATGGTCTCTCCAGGTACTTCCACTTAGGACATGAAGACGAGACTGGTCAAGGCTAGTTTAATGTCCCAGCGTTTGGGGGGGGGTTGTGTAGGAGAGTAGGGTCTGCTATCCTATGGTCACCCCAAATTTTTGCTTTTTGCTTCACTGGTTTTTGACATATTGAGGCTGTGGGCCTGCCAATCAGACCCCCAGCCTGCTGTTCTCTCTACTAAATTAAAACTATGCACCCTAGGTGCATAACCAATTGGAAGTGGATCACCCTGTCAGCCCCTGTACCAGTGTACACTAGGTACCCAGGGCATTGGTGTACCCAAGGCCTGCCAGGGGCTGCAGCATGTATTATGCCACCCCAGGCTTGGCCTAACAATTTGACACAACTGGCTGATCACTCAGCTGGGGTAAGTTGGTGTAATCACCTCTTACTTAGGTGTAGTATACCTATACCTAACCTTAAATGGGACACCTGGTAACCTATAAGTCACTCCTATGGCAGGCCTTAACAATCCTGAAGGCAGAGTGCTTGGTTCCATGTGAGATGGTGCTCTGGCATGAGCTGAGCCTGTCTGCAGTGGTCGGAACAACTTCCTTCTACTGTTTCCAGATATCGTCATACCATATACTCTTAAGTGCATTATGAACCTCGCGGTTAAATGCTATCTTTGGTTTGGCTTTATCAAAACATGTCGAGTAAGGTGTCATACGAATTGGAATACTAACCCCTCGCCAATTCTGGCGACGGGGTTAGCATTCCACCCTTCTAGAGGGACACGACATGTACAGTACCTGAAACCCGGGTAAAATCAGACATAGCCTCAGCTCCACAAAATGGATGCTGCCACCACAGACACAAGTCTGCCCTCCTGCTGCTGGGAGTCCTTCCAGCTTGGGAGGTGTGGACAAAGGGTTTCCTGCCAGGGGAGGTGCGTGCACCACCCCAGACAGGATTTTGTGTATTGGTCAGGTAGGGCTTGAAAGAAACCAGACATGCCTGTGGCTCACAAGGAGCCTCGGTGCATATGCCAGTTCAAACCGGTCCTGGGGCACACCAGTCCCGGGCCTGGGGCGAGCTGGACAAAGGATTGGGGGTGTAACCACCCCCCTTCCTGGTCCCACCCATAGGGAGGGACCTAGCAGGTAGTCCGGCCCCTAGAATCCGCTTAAAGGTAGGAGCTGTGTCCTAAGACTTCAGACATCCTGGAATCAACTTGAAACTAAGAAGAAGACGGGAACTTCGACATTCTGCTGCACAGAAGACTGAAGAAAATCTCCCCTGTGGTCAGGGAGTGACCACCTTGCTAACGCAAGCACCATCCAGCGAATCACCGTCTGCTTTGCCGCCGCCTCCCGCCGGAGCCCGAGCCCAGAGACTGACAAGACCTGGACCTCCAGACCTCTCACCGCCCGATCCACAGTCCCTGCAAAGAGGAGACCCGTGGAGGCACCGAGACACGTGGAGCCAGCCATCTTGGAACGACTACGACAAGCTGACAAGTGCAACAACCGAGGCTCCCTCCAAGTTGTGCTTTGGGTCCTGAGAAGCCCAACCCTCGAGCAGCATCTGCACCAAAGGTGAGCCCTCCAGCATCTCCACGATCTGCGTGGGGCCCTTCTGCATTTTGCCACTCGATGCGCCTAACCGGTTGCTGGCCCGCTGGCTAGTGGCCATCTTGGCGACGAAATCTACGACAAACACCGCTGGTCTGGTTGCTCCAGACTGGCCCTTGCTCCCCTCCAAAGGAGCAATCCCTCTGACCTTGCTGGTCAGAACCAACAGCTGATTTCCGAATCCTCCTTCAATTGCTTTTGCCAAGGCTTGTTTGCTTCGATCAAGTCGCCGACACCGCCGACAGCGAGAGCCTGCGTGGGACAGCTCGTGAGCCGACTCCTGGACGTCGTCGACCTTCAGGGACCACGTGGCTGCGGAGACAAGCTACCCCTCATCACCTGTTTGCACCCGACATCGCCTGGTACCCACCTGGTGCCACGCTGGTCACTGGCTAGTGACTGTGAACACTGTCCCCTCTGCTTACAGGTCTTCAACATCTCCGATCCACTCTTGGATCCACTGCATCTCTTCCCGACCGACCGCCTGCAGCATCTTTGTCCCAGGCTCAACGGAACAGATAGAAGAAACCCGACGCACTTTGAGGCCTATGCACCCGCTTCCTGTGGGTGAGGTAAAGCTGGTACTCCGGTGCCCATGTGTAGTAATACATCTCTAGTGCCTGTGTTCCAAATCTTAAGTTCCTAGGTCATCCGGAAGATTCCTTTTGCAGTAACTTTGTACTTTTTACGCACCCATTGAAACCTATGGGAGCCCGCGTGTGACTATTTGCTCTGCACACGCCACCCGTGGACCTCCTGGTCACTAACTGACGTTAGCTCCTTGTAGGCCCAGCGATTCTAGAGGCCCTAGGCCTTTTCCCTTTTCTGTTCGTGGTACTTATACCACTATTTTAGTATATGGTTCGAGTGGCCACCAGGGCCTATCCATATAAAGTGCAACTTCTGTGTATTCTGTGATAATCTTGTTTGACGATTTGTGCTCCTGTGCTCATAAAGAGACTAGGGGTTACTTTGAGAAATAAATACATATATATTTTGAATATATATCTGTGTGGTGTCCTTTCATTGGTATAAAAGGGGGTTACTATTGGTAAAACAGCTTGCTTAACACGCTTCACGAGTTTAGCCTCAAAGACTGCTTAGCCTACGCTACCACTAGGGCAGCTAGTCCGAAAAGGTTGACTTACAACCACACCATAAGGGTTGCTTGGCATGGTACAAGGTGGTCACTAGAACTAGTGAACAGCATATACCAGGCCAACTTCTCACAATGGCTATTCAGGATGAGTCACAGCCGCCTTCAGAGCCAGTCTAGAGTTTGCAGGAGGCAGGCCCAAAATGAAACACAACCTTCTGGTCACTAATGTACTGTCTGTGCAATGCGGCATGGATGAAACAGGGTCAGATGTTTACATCGAAAAGAGTACATTTCAGGGTTTTAAAATTTCAGAGGTGACCTGAGTTTTTCTTGCTCTCAAGAGACCCCTCTGTTTCCAAACTTTTCTCTGTCTATCCATTGCTTCAAGACTGAAGACTGCCTTTCTCGATCTGACAACTGTGATATGCCATCTAGAGATGCAGTGGTGGGTCCATCAGAGGAGTCCTTACCAACTACTGATATGTCATTCCCCACTATGAGAGGATTAAAAATTAGTATTTGGACAGAATATTGGAAAAAATATTGTGCTACAAAATTATCATGTCATGAATATCAAGATATCAAAAATATAATCGACAGAAATATTGAAGGTAAACATATCGGGCCGATTCACAGAACTAATCTGAGATGAAATCCTAAACTTACTACTTTTGGTATTCACAGAAGGCATTTAGTAGTAGTAAAGTTAGGACACCTAACTTTACTACTCCTAAATGCCTTTTGTGAATACCGAAAGTCGTAAAGTCAGGATTTTGTGTCAGTTTAGTAGTAGTAAAGTTATTAGTAATTAGTGATTAAAATATATTTTAATATTGAAATATGTATACATAGGTTTGTATTTTTGCTTAATATGTTTTTAGATTAAATTAATTTAATTTTATACTCAAAAGATTTATTTGAGCATGGCCTATTGATTGTGCAGTTAAAATTTCTAATTTGTATTACCTTGTTTAAATCTTTTTAAATTGATGTGGATATTGTAAATATCACCTCTTTAGCTTTGAAACACCTTTATCTAATAGCCTTAGATGGGAGTGGGAATAGTAAATGTCACCCCATTAGTGTCCAACACCACCTTCAAATTGGTTTTATTGGGAAAACTGTGCGATTCGGGAGGAAACAGGGGTTTCAAATTGGATTCAACAATACCAAATCCCATCTGGAACCCTTCCTAACAACATCATAATCGTCCCCTTAGTGTCCAACACTTTTCCCAAATGGGTTTAGATATTAGTGGGAATAGTAAATGTCCCCCCTTTTATTGTCCAACACCTTTAACAAATTGGTATAGATTGGAGTGGGAATAGTAAATGTCACCCTTTGATGTCAAACATTTTCCCCAGAATAGTTAATTTGTAGTGGCAATAGTAAATGTCACCCTTAAAGTGTGCAATACCTTCCCCCAATATGGTTGGATTGGAGTGGGGATAGTAAATGCCACCCCTTCAGTGTCCAATGCCTTCCCCAAATTGCTTTAGATTGTAGTGGGATTAGTAAATGTCACCCTTTTAGTCTCCAACACCTTCCGCAAATAGGTTTGTATTGGAGTGATGATAGTAAATGTTACTCCTTTAGTATTAAGGGTGGGCGTAGTGGGCGTAGTGGGGCTACGTGAAGCAGCACGTAGTGTGCCCAAATCTATGCACACTACGTGCTTCGCGTAGCCCCCCTACGCGCCACCCGCCTTCCGCCCGCCCTCCTTTTAAATCAAACCCCCGCATTTACAATAAATACTAAATGAAAGAAACTTACCTGAAACGCGGCGTCTCCGGGGCTCCCTCTTCCATTTCAAACTTCTTCTGACAAATGCGCATGCGCGGAAGCCCCCGCATGCGCATTTCTTGCGAGAAATGCGCATGCGCGGGCGTCCGCGCATGCGCATTAGTCAGAAGAAGTTTGAAATGGAAGAGGGAGCCCCGGAGACGCCGCGTTTCAGGTAAGTTTCTTTAATTTAGTATTTATTGAAATTGCGGGGGTTTGATTTAAAAGGAGGGCGGGCGGGAGGCGGGTGGCAGCGGCAGGCAGCTACGCTTCGCCCTGGGTGTGCGTAGCGCTAGCCTGCTTCGCCTACTTCGAAAACTGCGAAGCAGGCAGCGCTTCGTACACTACGTGGGCGAAGCGTAGTGTCTCGCCCAGGGTTATTTAGTATGCAACATCTCCTTCAAATTGGTTTTGTTGGTCAAATATGAATTTTCATTGAAAAAAATTAAAGACAAGAGGTGTTTGGCAAAACAGGAACAGTTGGTTTAATTAAATGCAGTGGTCGGGAGAGCAGGCAACAGTCGGGGTCTGTAGACTGTCTCAAAGTACATTGGTTTTGGTCATCTTTTCATACATTTCACCAAGTGTAATAAAACGATTTATACATTCTTTTTAGAACAAGAACCTGGACGTATTCAAAGAGTCATGAATATGGTCACTATTAGAAATGCGTGTCTCTAGTTGGCAGAGGTAGGTACCTTTGTCCAAATAGGAACACTTGCTTCTAGTCAGGGTAAGGGGGATACACTTCAAAATAACCCCTGCTCACCCCCTTAGTAGCTTGGCACGAGCAGACAGGCATGTCTCAGAGGCATTGTGTAAAGCATTTGTGCACACATACAGTTGTACAGTGAAAGCACTACAAATGGAAACCACACCAGCTTAGAAAAATAAGTAATCTTTATCTAAACCAAAACAAGACCAAATGACAAAAATCCACAATACAGTATTAAAAATAAGGCTTTCAAATGGTAGAAATAGATCAGTTCAATGCAAGTTGTAAATGCAACACTTTTTTCACAAAGTACCTTGGATGTATCACGCAAAACAAACAAAATGGCCACAGGGAAGGTGTTGCGTCGGTCCTTTACACACAGAGAAGGTAATGCGTCGGTTCCTTGCTTCGGGGGAGGTGATGCGTTAGTTCCATACTGCAGTGCAGGGGAGGTGATGCATCGGTTCCTTTCCAGAGAGTAGGTGATGTGTCAGTTTCTTACTGCGTATGGAGGTGATGCGTCGGTTTCTTACTGCGTCCCCCAACTATGCGACAGTCTTGGCGCCTCGATGCGATGCCTCAATCCAGTATGATGCGTGGTTTTGTGCAGCCGCAGAGCAGGCTTGCGCTGGGATCGGTGCTCTGACCTCGGACTTCGGAGATCATTGCATCCGATGAGTAATGTGGCGATTTATTGAGCCACGGCAGGCGCTGCAAGGGTTTCTTTGACGATGCGCCGGAAACAGGTGCTGATGCGACACGCTTCTTCGATGTTGCATCAATTTTCCAGCTCCCAGCGACAAACAGTCTCTACAGGTCTTAAACAGCAGCAGGCACCTCTTTGCAGGTTGGAATTCCCAGCAAGGGAATTCAGGGGAGCTGGTGGTGAAGTCTTTGTGTCCCTGAGACTTCAGAAGAGGAGGCAAGCTCAATTTCAAGTCCATGGAGATCTTCTTTCAAGCAGGTGACAAAGCAAACAACAAAGTCCTTTTTTCCTTTCCTTGGCAGCAAGCAGCCACTGAAGGCCAATCCCAGACAACAAACAGCACAGGGGCAGTGTTCCTCTTCAGCTTCGGCTCTTCCCCTTGACAAAGGTTCCTCTTGACTCCCAGAAGTGATCTAAAAGTCTGGGATCTGGTCCCCTCTTTTTATACATAAAAATCCTTTGTTCTCTGAAGGCAGAGAATGTCTGTACCCAGCCAAAAACAGTTCTGTCCTCACTGGTGCAGCTTCCTGGCAGGAGGTGGAGACAGCATTGTTGAAGGCAGACCAGACCCATTCAGGTGAAAGGAAATCTCCCCCCCTACTCTAAATACAGCACAGGTCTATTCAGCCCAGCCCTGACTCATCAGACTTCTGAGCCACTGCCCCTCTCCCGCCCCTGTCATGCAAAAGCCAAACATGTAATACACAAACCAAGCAGAGGCACACTGGATGGTTAGGCAAGAAAATACCTACTTTCTAAAAGTGGTATTTTTAAACACGGAATGCAAAACTCACCCTCACTAAAAGATTTTTTTAACATTCTGAGTTCAGGCATACTAAAATGTATTTTCCTACCTTGTTCCCAGGGCTAGTTATGTTTATAATATGTTATAAACAAACTTCCCATTCTGTCCTATGGGAAGAGGTAGCCTTACAAGTGAGAAAAACAAAATTGGCAGTAATTCACTATCAGGGCATGTCCTACCTTTCACTTACAATGCTCCCCACCCACAGGGGTACCTTGGGCCTACTTTAGGGGTGACTAATATGTAGAAAAGGGAAGGTTAATGGAATGGCAAGTGTGTGCACTTGCCAAGTCGACATGGCAGTCCCAGACTGCACACAGGCTCTGCAATGGCAGGCCAGATTTACATTTTGCAGGCTGCTTCTATGGGTGGCACAATCAGTGCACCAACCCACTAGCAGCATTTGATTTAATGACCCTCGGCACACACAGTGCACCATACCAGGGTCTGACAGGTAAATCAAATATGCCAATTATGGAATCACTAAGCCATAACAGCAATTTACAAAGGGAGCACTTGCACTTTGGTACTGAACAGCAGTGGCAAAGTGCCCAAAGCATCTAGACAAGCAAAACATTGTCCAACACACAGCAAAAACACAGGAGGCAACAGCAAAAAATGGAAGGGAGACCCACGCCAATGGTGCTAGGTCTAACACATGTCCCCTCCAGCTGAAATGTGGGGAGAACTACCCACCCTCTTGGGAGTTCTCTTCAAAAAGGCGGCAAAATCTGGACAGACTATCAGCATTGGCGTGTTCTGTACCAGGGCGGTGTTCCACCGTGAAGTCCATTCCCTGCAGGAAAATGGACCACCTCAACAGCTTTGGATTCTCACCCCTCATTTGCATCAACCATCTGAGGGGCCTGTGGCCGGTCTGAACCCGGAAGTGAGTCCCAAACAAGTAGGGCCTCAGCTTCTTCAGTGCCCAGACCACAGCAAATGCCTCACGCTAAATCACACTCCATCTCTGTTCCTGTGGAAGTAACCTCCTACTAATGAAGGCTACAGGTTGGTCTAGGCCCTCTTAATTCAGATGTGAGAGCACAGACCCCACACCATGCTCTGAAGCATCTGTCTGCACAATGAACTTGTCTGAGAAGTTGGGTACCTTAAGCACGGGCGCCATGCACATGGCAGATTTCAGAGCATCAAAAGCTTTCTGGCAGGCGTCAGTCCAGTTCACTTTCTTGGGCTTCTTCCTGGAAGTCAGCTCCATCAAGGGAGCATCAATGGTGCCATACCTCTTGACAAATCTCCTGTAATACCCTGTGAGTCCTAAAAAGGCTCTCACCTCTGTCTGGGTTTTGGGGGGATTCCCAAGCCATAATGGTATCAATCTTGGGCTGTCTGGGCACCACCTGGCCTCTCCCTGCCTGGTGTCCACCACAAAACCCTGCCCGATCTGGCACTTACTCAACTTGATCGTGAGGCCCGCCCTCCGCAGCGCCGTCAACACTTCCCAGAGGTGGTGCAAATAATCCTCCCAAGTGGCACTGAACACTGCGATCTCATCCAGATAGGCGGCACTGAAATCTTTCAGTCCAGCCAACACCTGGTTGACCAACCTCTGAAAAGTGGCAGGGGCATTCTTCAAACCATAGGGCATCACGCGGTGTTGGTAGTGCCCCTCTGGCATTGAGAATGCTGACCTCTTCTTCGCTCTATCAGTTAAGGCAATCTGCCAGTACCCAGGCGTTAAGTCAAACGTGTGGAGGTGCCGGGCAGCTCCCAACCGATTGATGAGCTCATCAGCTCTGGGGATGGGATATGCCTCAGTCCTGGTGACCGAATTGAGCCCTCAGTAGTCCACACAGAACCGGAGTTCTGGTGTGGCACAGGGTGCAGCAGCCTTTGGGACCAAGAACACTGGGCTGGACCAAGGGCTGTTTGAGGGCTCAATAATCCCTAGCTCTAGCATTTTGGAGACATCCTCCTTGATGCAAGCCTTGACCCTGTCAGTCACTCTGTAAATGTTGTGCTTTACAGGAGGACAGTACCCATTGTCGACATCATGGGCACACCACTGAATGACACCAGGGGTCAGGGAGAACAGAGCAGGAAACTTTCCCAACAGTTGACGACAGTCACTCTGCTATTCAGGAGTCAGACCCATCGTGCGCCTTTGCAGACAGGAGGTCAGGAAGAGGCTTAGTCTCCTCTTCCGTTCCAGCATCTGTTGCTATGAGCATATTTACCCCAGACCTCTCAAAGTGGGGCTTCAGGTGGTTCACATGTAGGACCCACAAAGAGTTACTAGGAGACTGCAAGTCCACCATGTAGGTGACGTTAGTCTTGCGCTCCACCACCTCCTATTGTCCGGTCCAATTATCCTGGAGCGCACAAGGCTCCACTGGGGCCATGACCCATACTTTTTGTTCAGGCTGAAGCTCGACCAGAGTAGCATTCTGATCCTGCCACCATTTCGTCATCAAGCTTGGCTGGCTTCCAGATCCGCCTGAGCATGTTGTCTGAAGCGCTTAGTCTGGTTTCTAAAGGCCATCATGTAAGTATGTATATCCTGGGTAGGTTTAATGGGAGCTTTCTCCCAGCCTTCTTTCACCAGACTTAGAGGTCATCTTACAGGATGCCCATACAGGAGCTCAAAGGGACCGAACCCTAAGGACGTCTGCAGTACCTCCCTGTAAGCAAACAGCAGGCATGGTAAGAGGATGTCCCACTTACGCCTCATGGGTCCTCAAGACCCATAATCATGCCCTTTAGGGTCCAGTTGTATCTCCAACGAGCCCATTACCTTGGGGGTGGTAAGGAGTGGTGAACTTATAGGTTACACCGCACTCCTGCCACAGGGACTTCATATACTTAGATATGGAGTTGGTACCCCGGTCGACAACACCTCTCTGGGGAACTCCACATGGGAGAAAAACCCCATCAATGCTCGACCCACCACGGGAGCCATCACAGTCCGGAGAGGGATGGCTTCCGGGTGCCGGGTGACATGGTCCACCAAGACCAGGATAAACCTGTTGCCCAAGGCTGTCTTGGGATCCAGAGGCCCCACAATGTCAATACCCACCCTTTCAAAGGGTGTGCTGACCACAGGGAAGGGCTGGAGAGGAGCCTTGTGCTTCCTCCCACTCTTTCCACTTGCCTGGCAAGTCTAACAGGTCCTGCAATGAGTGTCTGAACTCTTGCGCATTTTGGGCCAATAATAGTGGGTGACAAGCCTTTCAAAGGCCTTGTCCTGCCCCAAATGTCCAGCTAAAGGCACATCATGAGCCAGCCCCGGTAGGAAGGATTTGTAGCGCTGGGGTACCACCAGCACAGGGGCTGACCCAGGCTCCACAACCTTAGGCTCACTATACAGGAGACCGTTCTCCCAGTAGAGCCAATGTGATCCAGACTAATCACCTGCTGCCTGGTTTGCAGCCTGCTGCCGCAAACTTGCAAGAGAAGGGCACTTCTTCTGCTCCTCGCAGAACTCTTCCTTGGAGGGTCCTCCTTCATGCTGCCATTGGGTCTGCTCAGGCAGGTACCCCAGTTCAGCCACTTGTTCCCCTGTAGGCTCCAGGACATCCCCCTTAAGGTTTTTTTTATTTTTTTTTTATTTTTATTAATATTTTATTCAATCCATACAATGCTTGAACAAAAACATACAGGCTGCAGCATGTTTAGCTTATCAACATAGTACATTACCACATTACGACCTTATTGTCAACCTCATTTCCGAATCTCCTACATCTGTGTAGCTCTACATAAGCTGATGAGAGCGAAGATAGTTCTCCAAAGGCTTCCAGTAGTCCCTGGGTTTGGACCCGGTGGGGAGTTCCTCCTCATATATATGTAATGTATCTTTGCAATATGCCATGTCTTTTATCCACTGTTTGCCCTGCGGGCTTTTCCCGCTCCCCCAGTACATGGACACTCTTCGTTTAGCAAGCAGTAATGCTATCAGGCAAAGTTTACGTTTGGTAGATCGTAATTTGGGGACTAATCCTAGTAAGCATGTCCGAATAGCACATTCAATGGGGGTGCCCAATATTTCGCTCAAAACGTTAACAATGTTTACCCAATATTCCCTAATAGGCAAACAATGCCATGCGAGTTGAGCAAAGTCAGCATTGTTCGCCCCGCATCGCTGACATCTGGCATCCGAACGGAGGCCATATTTGTGTAATTTAGAGGGGGTGTGATAGGTCTGGTGCAAGTATTTATAATGCAGGATGCCATTAGGGGTGAGCATGCCAGTTACGGCACAGCAGGTAGACCACTCTTCCTCTGTGAGATGTGTGTCAAGTATGGCGTTCCAGCGGTCTCGCGCTTTCCATGTATTATCCCCAATTTCCTCTTGAACCCATGTATACAACTTTGTTACCATGTGTGTATTGCAGGGGGTAGTGATAATCATTTGCAATGTGTTCATTTGCGGTGGTTCATCTGGAAAGGTAGGGTACAGTTTTTTAATGGCACCTTTTAATCTATGGTACGTAAACCGGAAAAGTAGTGTCTGATTGCTGACATACTGGAGGTCATCAGGTTCTATGAATTTGCCATTGATGTATAGATCCCCCATTGTTGTTATGCCCACCTGTTGCAATAGCTCCATTCCAACCTTTTCCTGGGTAACTGATAAATCTGGATGGAATTGTAATGGCATCGCAGGAGCGCACAAGGGTTGTTTATGCGCCAGCTTCCCCATTCGCTGCCAGGCTGCACTAGTGGTGTGCAATGTGTTTATGTCACGCTTGGGTGTATAGGTGTGATGGTGTGGTAATATATTTGGTAGTGGCGTCGGGTGAGCCGCACCATCTTCAATCGCTATATGAGGTAGAAAGGGAACCGGGTGATACCAGTAGTGCGCAAATTGGGCTTGGGCACACAAATAGTAGAGGAGAAAGTCTGTCTCCTTAAATCCGCCCTTAGCGAATGGTAGTGTAAAGGCTCGCAATTCGATACGTGCCTGCTTCCCTGCCCATATGAGATGGGTAGTTGTGGCCGTCAGCCTCTGAAACACAGCCTCCGGTGGAGTGATGGGATGTTATTAAACAGGTAAAGGAATTTGGGCAGGACGACCATTTTGACAATAGCCATTCGGTCTGCTAGGGTGAGTGGTAAATGTATCCAGCGATCTACTTTCTCTTCAAGTCTGCTAATTGCTGTCCCATAGTTCGTACGGATAACTACTTCAGGGTCACGATGGCACCATATTCCTAGGTATTTAATCGGCTCAGTTTGCCATTCCAGGGGGAACTCTACAGTGCAGGGCATCGTATTCTCTGTTAAGGGGATAACCGTAGATTTGGACCAGTTAATTTGGAGACCTGAGTGCCGACCGAATTTAATATATTCGCGCAGTAAAGGGGAAAGGTTTTCCGTGGGTTTTCTGATATATAAGACCATGTCATCTGCGTATAGAGATATAGTCAATGGACGTTGTGGAAACTGCAGGGCTGCATATTTATGACACTGCCTTATTTTGCATGCTAACGGCTCTAGCGCAATTGCAAAGAGCAGTGGGGAGAGGGGGCATCCTTGTCTTGTACCTCTCCCTATATTTATCGGATCTGACACATAGTTATTCACCCGTATTCGCGCCTTTAGTGCAGTGTATAATCCCTTGATCCATTGCAAGAAAATAGGGGGAAAGCCCATTTTGCACAATACAGTGATGAGATATGAACATTCGATGGAGTCAAACGCTTTCGCAGCGTCTAGTAGTACTGCTGCTGCCTGGAAGTCTGCGGGGAGGTAATGTGATAGCGCAAACAGCATCCGAAGATTATGAGCAGTGGAACGATGTGGTGTGAATCTTGATTGATCCGGAAGTACGATATTGGGCATTAGTGGCTGTAGTCGCCTAGCAAGCATTTTGGCCAGTATTTTAGTGTCCATGTTTATTAATGACAGGGGCCTATAAGATTCACATTTCTCAGGGTCTTTATCGGGCTTCAATAAGGCAATGAGCATGGCTTCATGCAGAGTGAGGGGTAGGATCTGGTTACTATTGGCCTCTCCATACAGCTCTACGAGGTGAGGTGCTAGTAAGTCAATATATGTTTTATAGAATTCGCAAGTGTAGCCATCAGGGCCCGGGGCTTTGCCGTTTGGAAGGGTCTGGACCACTTCTGTGACTTCCTCTATTGTCACTGGTTGTGAGAGATAATCTCTTTGGGCATCTGACAGCCAAGCTATTGCCACATCCTCTAGGTATGAGAGAATTTCCGGTTGGGGAGCTGTATCTCTCGATGCATAGAGATCCCCGTATGTGCCCATAAACGCTCGTAGTATGCCCGCAGTATCATAATGTAGGGTATCAGTATTGTCTTTTATTTTAAGAACTGAGTGCGTTTTGTGACCGGAGCATATTTTTTGCGCTAACAGACGCCCTGGTCTGCCTCCCTCACCATATTTGCGTGCAATGTGTCGTTTCGAGAGATATTTGAGTTTGTCTTCCTCAAATTTCTGATATTCCTTCATCACGTGTCGAATGTCGCTCAGTAGGGCCACGTTTTGTGTGCGCTCATATTCTTGCTCTAGATCATGTAATTTAGCCGCACGCTGGGGAAGCTGAGCATGGATATCTTTGAGGATTCCAGCATTGGTGCTTATACAAACTCCCCGTATAGTGGCTGTTAGATTTGTGGGCTCTAGTTGGCATAGGTAGATACCTGTAACAAATAGGGACCCTTGCGTCTAGTCAGGGTAAAGGGGTACCCTACTAAAATAACCCCTGCTCACCCCCTTGGTAGCTTAGCACAAGCAGACAGGCTTATCTCAGAGGCAGTGTGTAAAGCATTTGTGAACACATACAGTAATCAAGTGGCAACATTACAGTAGACACCACAAAAGTTTTATATCAAAAATAAGTATTCTTTATATTGATTGAACAAAAGACCATAAACGACAAAAATCCACAATATTGTTACTTTAAAATGGTAGAATTTAGCTTAGTTCTCTTAAGATGGTAAATGCGACACTCAGAGTTCAATATACCTTAGATGCGGCACGCAGGGCAACAAAAGTGTTGCAAGGATGGTGATGCGTTGAAGATCCGGTGCAAATAAACAAAGAAGGCGCTTTCTTCTTGATGCTACACGCTTGCCGGTGATGTGGCGGTGTCTGCGGCGACGTCGATCCTCTTCTCCGGTGATGCGAGATGTTTCCTAACGATGCGAGCCGCAACAGGCCCTGCGACACGCTTCCCAGTGATGCGGCGGCATCTGCGTCGACGTCGATCCTCTCCCCTGGTGATGCGAGTTGCTTCCACAACGATGGGGGCAGCGACAGGCCCTGTGACACTCTTCCCGGTGATGCTGCGGCGTCTGCGCCGACGTCGATCCTCTTCTCCGGTGATGAGCCGCGACAGGCACTGCGACACGCTTCCCGGAGATGCGGCGGTGTCTGCGGCGACGTCGATCCTCTTCTCCGGTGATGCAAGATGTTTCCTAACGATGTGAGCCGCAACAGGCCCTGCGACACGCTTCCCAGTGATGCGGCGGCATCTGCGGCGACGTCGATCCTCTCCCCTGGTGATGCGAGTTGCTTCCACAACGATGCGGGCAGCGACAGGCCCTGTGACACTCTTCCCGGTGATGCAGCGGCGTCTGCGCCGACGTCGATCCTCTTATCCGTCGATGAGCCGCGAAAGGCCCTGTGACACGCTTCCCACTGTTGCGGCAGCGTCTGCGGCAACGTCGATCTTCTCTCCTGGCGATGCGAGGCGCTTCAGTGGACCTGCGTTGACTCAACGATTCTTCTGCGACCCGCTTCCCGGAGATGCGGCATCTGCGTCGATGTCGATCCTCTTCTCCGGCGATGCGAGGCGCTTCGTGTTGTGAAGCGTCAGCGGCAGTTTGGCAACACGCTTCTTGTTCTTGAGTCGTGCTTGCAGCCCCTTGCGACACGCAAGTCCTCAAAAAGTCCAGCACAACTGCAGGCACTTTAAAAGAACTCCTGGGGAGCTGGTGGGTGAAGTCTGTTGTCCCTGAGACTTCAGCAGGTGGCAAGTTCTTTTCCAAGCCCTTGGAGACCCCTCACAAGTTGAATGAGAATGCACACAAAGTCCTTTCTCCTTTCTTTGGCAGTCAGGCAAACACTGCAGTCAACCCCCAAGCAGCACTTCAGCTTAGGGATAGTCTCTCCTCAGTTTCTTCTGGTTCCACTCCTCAGCAAAGGATTCTTCTTGTTTCCCAAAGTGATCTAAAGTTCTTGGGTTTGAGTCCCAAAATTTATACCAAGTTTCTCCTTGTTCTCTGAAGGCAGAGAGGCCTTTGCCTAGTCCAAACCAGTTCTGGTCAGTCCTGGAGCACTTTGTTTACATGACTCCTTCTTTCCTTTCAGAGTGCAGGGCAGAGACATCAGATGCCCCACAGGAGGTGGAGCCAGCATTGTGGAGGGAAGGCACAGCCCTATTCAGGTCACAGGTGCAATTCCTCCCACCCACCTAGATGCAGATCTCTCTATTCAGCCCTGTGCTGACTCACCCTATCACCTGGAATCCCCCAGCCCCTGTCACTCAAACTCCAGACAAGGAATACACAGCCTAGCAGAGGCAGGTTTGGATGGTTAGACAAGAAAATACCTACTTTAATAACTATTTTATCATTCTGTGTTCAGGCATACTAAATTCGAATTTCTACCATGTTCCCTGAGTCAGTTAGGATTATAAGATGTAATAATCAAACTGCCCATTTTGGCCTATGGAGAACAGTTAGCATTGCAATAGTGAAAAACGTAAATGGCTGTAATTCACTATTAGAACATGCCACACACACCATGGCATGTCCCACCTTATACTTACAATGCCCCCTGCCCTTGGGCCTACCATAGGGGTGTCTGATATGAAGAAAAGGGAAGGTTTAGGGACTGGCAAGTGGGTGTACTTGCCCAGTCAGCATGACAGTCCCAGACTGCACGCGGGCTCTGCAATGGCAGGCCTTAGACACACTTTTACAGGCTGCTTCTGTGGGTGGCACAACGAGTGCTGCAAGCCCACCAGCAGTATTTGGATTACCAGCCCTGGGCACTCCTGGTGCACTGTACTAGGGTCTGACAGGTAAACCAAACCAACCAATCATGGAATCACTAATTCACACATTAATTTACAATAGGGAGCACTTGCACTGTGGCACTGGACAGCAGTGGCACAGTGCCCAAAGCATCTAACACCAGCAAAAACATATGAGGCAACAGCAAAAATGGAAGGGAGACCCACGCCAAGGTGCCATGTCTAACACGTGTCCCCTTCAGCTGAAATGTGGGGTGAACTACCCTACCTCCTGGGAGTTCTCATCACCAAGGTGGAACAATCTGGACAGACCATCAGCGTTGGCGTGTTCTGTACCAGGGCGGTGTTCCACCGCGAAATTCATCCCCTGTAGGGAAATGGACCACCTCATCAGCTTTGGAGTCTCGCCCCTCTTCAGCATCAACCATCTGAGGGGCCTGTGGTCTGTCTGAAGCCGGAAGTGAGTCCCAAACAGGTATGGTCTCAGCTTCTTCAGTGCTCAGACCAAAGCAAATGCCTCACGCTCAATAGCACTCCACCTCTGTTCCAGTGGAAGTAACCTCCTACTGATGAAGGCTACGGGTTGATCTAGGCCCTCCTCATTCATCTGTGCCAAAACAGCCCCCACACCATGTTCTGAAGCGTCTGTTTGTACTATGAACTCCAAATCACTCTCTTAGGCTGCTTCCCGGAAGTCAGCGTGGTCAAAGGTGCAACAATGTTGCCATTCCCCTTGACAAACCTCCTGTAGTAACTCTTGAGTCCTAAAAAGGCTCTTACCTCTGCCTGGGTTTTGAGCGGCTCCCAAGCCAGGATGGTTTCAATCTTGGGCTGCAGAGGCGCCACTTGGCCGCTCCCAACCTGGTGTCCCAAGTACACCACGTAATCCTGCCCGTTCTGGCACTTACTCGCCTTGATCGTGAGGCCTGCCCTCCGCAGCGCCATCAACACTTCCCAGAGGTGACGCAGATGTTCTTCCCAACTGGCGCTGAACACTGCGATGTCATCCAGGTAGGCGACACTGAACTCATTCAGTCCAGCCAACACCTGGTTGACCAACCTCTGAAAGGTGGCAGGGGCATACTTCATCCCAAAGGGCATAACCCGGAACTGGTAGTGCCCATCTGGTGTGGAGAATGCTGACCTCTCTCTTGTCCCATCAGTCAAGGCGATCTGCCAGTACCCAAACGTTAGGTCAAACATGCTGAGTTACCGTGCAGCCCCTAGCCGATCTATGAGCTCATCAGTTCTGGTGATGGGGTGCGCGTCAGTCCTGGTGACTGAATTGAGCCCTCAGTAGTCCACACAGAACCGGAGTTCTGGTGTGGCACCCGGTGCGGCAACCTTTGGGACCAAGACCACTGGGCTGGCCCAAGGACTGTTAGAGGACTTAATCACCCCTAACGCAAGCATCTTGGAGACCTCCTCCTTGATGCACACTCTCACCCTATCAGTCACCCTGTAGGTTTTGTGCCTCACAGGTGTACTATCCTCAGTGTCCACATCAGTGACACCGGGGATCAGGGAGAACAGATCAGAAAACTGTCCCAGCAACTGGCGACAGTCATTCTGTTGCTCAGGGGTCAGGGTGGAAGAGAGGTTGACACCATCCACTGACCCATCTTGCTCTGTCACCGACAGGAGGTCTGGAAGACGCTCAGTCTCCTCCTCCATTCCACCATCTGTCGCTAAGAGCATGCCCACTTGGGACCTCTCCAAGTGGGGCTTCAGGTGGTTGACATGGAGGACCCTCAATGGGTTCCTGGGAGACCGCAAGTCCACCAAGTAGGTAACCAGACTTTTGCGCTCCACAACCTCAAATGGTCCGGTCCACTTATCCTGGAGCACGCAGGGCTCCACGGGAGCCATGACCCATACTTTCTGACCAGGCTGAAGCTCTACCAGAGTGGCATTCTAGTTGTACCACTGCTTCATCTCCTTCTGGCTGGCTTCCAGATTCGCCTCAGCGAGTTGCCTGAAACGCCTAGTTTGGTTCCTAAAGACCAGCATGTAGCTATATACATCCTGGGGAGGTTTCCTGGGAGATTGCTCCCAGCCTTCTTTGACCAAACCAAGAGGTCCTCTCACTGGGTGTCCATAGAGAAGCTCAAAGGGGCTGAACTCTAGAGATTTCTGTGGCACCTCACGGTACGCAAAGAGGAGGCATGGTAAGAGGACATCCCACTTACGCCTCATAGGTGCCTCAAGACCCATAATCATGCCCTTCAGGGTTCGGTTGAACCTTTCAACTAACCCATTTCCTTGGGGGTGGTAAGGAGTGGTAAACCTGTAGGTTACCCCACACTCCTGCCACAGGGACTTCATATACTTGGAAATTAAGTTAGTACCTCGGTCAGACAATACCTCGTGAGGGAATCCCACTCTGGAGAAAATTCCCATCAGTGCTCAGCCCACCCCCGGGGGCCGTCACTGTCCTCAGAGGTATGGCTTCCGGGTACCGGGTGGCATGGTCCACCAAGACCAGGATGAACCTGTTGCCCATGGCTCTCTTGGGGTCCAGTGGCCCCACAATGTCAATACCCACCCATTCAAAGGGGGTGCTGACCACAGGGAATGGCTGGAGAGGTGCCCTGTGCTTCCTACCACTCTTTCCACTTGCCTGGCAAGTCTGACATGTCCTGCAGTGAATGTCTGCACTCCTGCGCATTTGGGGCCAATAAACGTGGGTGACAAGCCTCTCAAAGGTCTTGTCCTGCCCCAAATGTCCTGCCAATGGCACATCATGAGGTAGCCCCAGTAGGAAGGCTCTGAAGCGCTGGGGTACCACCAGCACATGGGCTGACCCAGGCTCAGCAACCATAGGCTCAGAATACAGGAGACCATTCTTCCAGTAGACCCAATGTGACCCAGACTGATCACCTGCTGCCTCGTCTGCAGCCTGCTGCCGCAGACCCATGAGAGAAGGGCTCTAGTTCTGCTCCTCAAATAACTCCTCCCTGGAGGGTCCTCCTTCTTGCTGCCAATGGGTCAGCTCAGGTAGGTCCCCCAGTTCAGCTACCTGTTCCCCTGTAGACTCCAGGGCATCCCCCTCAGGGTCTGCTCCCTCCTGGACCGTGGTAACTTCGGGGGCCGGTTTCCCGTGCCCCGCCTCCTCTCTCTAAGGCAGGACCTGGGCCCCCCTCTCAGGCTCCAGGTCCTCTTGAGAACCCCTACTGGCTGCCATGGACCGTGTGGTGACACACGCCCAGTCAGTTTCTGTTGGGGAAGCTGGAAACCTTTCCCTTGGGGATTACTTTTGGGCCTTCTCTGGGACTCCCTCTGTTTACCCTTATCCGCCCCACTCTTCTGCTGGGGACCATTTCCACTCTTGGCTGAATCTCCCACATGACCCTTGTGGACCCTGGTACTGACCAAGCGGTCCGCCTCCTCAGCAAGCTTACTAGGATTAATCAGGTGCTGGCGTAGCTCTGGAAAACAATTACTGGACAAGTGCTCCCATGCAATCAAATCAAGGAGCCCCTGAAAATCATCAACTTTGCTACCCTTCACCCAACCATCCAATGCTCTGCAGAAAAAAGTGACATATTCCGCCCAGGTACTGTTCTCTATCTTCTTGCAACGCCTGAACCTCTGTCTGTACAATTCAGGAGTTAAACCATACCTGGACATTAATGCATCTTTCATGTGGGGATATGAATTATAGACTTCAGAAAGTAAGGAACCGCCCCACAACCCCGCTCCCCAATCCTTCTCAGGGACCTGGTGGGAACACATGGCTACCTCATAGGCCTTGAACCACTGCCCAATATCATCATTCTTGAAAAATTATTTCACCACATTCTTGGGAATACACACTCTGGATTCAACAGGCAATGACGGTGTGCTGCCACCAGAGGGAGCGATCTCTAAGCACCTGGCTTTCAATTCCAACTCCCTCAAACTTTTCTCATGATCCAACTGCATTTTCTTTTCCTCTAGGGCCAGTTTCCTATTTTCTACCTCCAGTTGCCCACCCAACTTGAGCTTGACCAGCTCCATCTCATGCATCCTGCTTTCATTCCTGTCTGCCAGCTCTTCTGGGGACAGGCCTCTGGCAGAAACACTGCTACCTGTTGGGGAGACTATTCTCCTCCCTCCTGGACCCAATGGCCCACCTAACAGCTCATCTGCATTATCTGCCCCCTCCACATGCTCTGGGGTGCTCCTTGCTTCAAACTAGGCCCTCAGTGCCTTTTGGAAATCCTCCTTTCTGGAGATACTGGTTGTAGAAACTTTGAATCTTCTGCAGAAGTGCTTGAGCTGGTTAACAGTGTAGCATTCTAGCCTCTCCTCTTCCCAATCAAGATCAACAGATGCTATGGATGTTGCTTTCTCCATGGTGGTTATACTTGGCAGTTATTTTCAAAAATAGAAAGTCCCAGAAAAACAATCTTCCAAAAGTATGTGGTTGAGTTTTGGTCTGCACTCACTAGTAGTGTTCACCAATCACTGTACATGAGTCACAAATGCAAGTCCAGAATCCTCACTGCTGACCACCAATGTTAGATTCAAGGGTCCCTATTTGTCACAGGCACCTACCTATGCCAACTAGAGACCCCCAAATCTAATAGTGGCTTTGAACGCTTCCCAAAGTAGACTCGGGTCGTTCATGGAATGCTGATTAATTTGAAAATATTCAATAATGGCGTGTCTAATGGTGTCATGGTATGTGGAGTTGAGTAATGCTTGGGCGTTAAATCTCCATATATACGGCGGGGGTGTGTAATGGGGGAGCGCAATTGTTAATCAGACCGGTTTGTGGTCCGAGAGTGTCTTGGGCAAGTGTTATATGTGGTGCGTCCAAGATGCGATCCCTTCCGTCCCTAGCCAATAGTCAATGCGTGACCAGCTGTTGTGTATTGTGGAATTGTGTGTGGCCTCCATTTGATGAGGATGTCGCAAACTCCAGATGTCTACCATTTTTGACTCATCCATATTATCTAGCATCACTCGCACCGCCCGTTTATGTGGTTCTGTAGTTAAACCGGATCTAGCTACGTTTTCTTTGAGCGATAGGTTTAGATCATAACCCCAAAGCCACTCCATGTCCAGCAGTTCGCTCAGTTTCCGCCATATTGATATAAAAAATCTGGGTCATCCACGTTTGGACCATAGGTATTAATGAGTCCTAAGCGATGACCTCTGATATGCCCAGTAACAATTATATATGTGCCTAGGTCATCTGTTATGGTGTGATCTATGTGGAAGTTTGTCCCTTTTTTCACCAGAATTATCACCCCTCTAGAGTATGTGGAGTACGATGAAGTTACCACTGTTTCGGCCCATTTGCTCCCCAGGGTACATGGAGTTGCTTTAGCGAGGTGGGATTCTTGCAATAGGGCTATGTCGACATGAAGACTGAGATAAGCAAAAACCTGACGTATCTTTTTCGGGTTGTTGAGGCCCCGAACATTCCAGGATAATAGTTTAATGTGTGGTGGTTGTAGTCTATCTATGGCTAGATATGGGGTACAGTCTCATAGCATGGCGTCGTCTGCTTGTCATGTAGAGATCATGTGCGGTAAGCGTCGGTTGTGTGTTTGTATAGGGATGACCATTGTAGTCGCTAGTGGAGGCGGTGTACTGCATATGAAATCGCCTGTTTGAACAAAAACAACCCATCCCCTCCCCTCCCCCTCCCACTTCAGCACCCCAACTATGCCGAAGACATACCCCATGTAACAACATCAACAGTGTAATAACTGATATGGGGGACTCCCTCTCAAGGGGGCCGCCGGGTGCACGCATCAACATCCACTCATGTGGATGTGGTCGGGTAATATCTATGCGACTTGAGTACATTATCTCATGCGAAGTGATGTGTGCAGCCAACTGGTTACAGTAGGGTCCCCGTTTCTGACAGTCAAATCGTCCAATAGCTGTACAAATGCATATACATTGCCCTCATGCTGTGGTCGTACTGCAATGGTCTAGGTGTTCGTGAGGCAGTGGTATATACTCTGATACAGAAGGCATAACTAGGTTCTCCTTCAGGAATATGTGCGGCTCCAGCTTCGGTCTGCCCATTGGTGGTGTACTGTCATAAGTCTATGCCAAAGTCTGAGGGTTATATTCTGTGTGGGCGCCAAGGGGACGCAGACCATTGGCTATTAATGCAATTTACAGATAGGTATACTTACAGGGTCAGTGAGGGTGCGCCACATCATCTTTATATCTTACCACCTGTATGGGTTGCCCCAGCCGAAGAGGTGGTTGAAGTCCCAGGGGTCTCTATCCGTTGTGGTAGCGGGCACCTGACCCCAGGGGCGATTGTCATCCCAGGGGTGTTGGATGCAGCATCTGGTGTTTTGCTACGTTGTACGCATCTGCCAAAGTAAGCAGTCGCATGGCGGTTGACACGTAGGGTAATCACAGCAGCAACGACAAGTCCCCTACATTTTCCTCTGCCATGTTATCTTAGTTCGTAGGTATCTCAATCTGAGTCAGAATTAGCATCTCTGCGGTTCTGCGATTTCCTTTTGGTGAGTATCTTCTTTAGGAAGTCTTGTGCTGCTTCCGGCGTCTATGTTATCATCACTCGTTCGTTACAAGTGACCCACAGTCTAGCAGGGTAAAGCATCGCATATTCGATACCCAGTTCTCGCAATTTCTCTTCGCGGGGTGGAAGTCTTTGCATGCCGCTTGGACTGTTATCATGAAGTCTGGGTAGAAAGACAAGTTATTGCGTTGATAGGCAACTTGCTGTTTTTCTCGAGCCAATTGTAAAATCGTGTCTCGGTCCCTGTAGTTAAGGACTCGAGCGATGATGGGTCTTGGTGGGGCGCCTGGTGGAGGGGGTGGCGCCAAGGAACGATGAGCTCTTTCAATGATCAGTACCGAGGAGAAGCTGTCCGTTCCAAAGGTAGTGCGTAGCATGTCCTTAACGTATGTTTCCAGCTTGCCAGTATTGGTACTTTCAGGAATTCCGGTAATGCAGACATTATTGCGGCGTGATCTTGCCTCCAAATCCTCCGCCTTGTTCTTAATGACCTCCAGGATCTTCTCCATCTCTGCCCATTTACGTGTTGTGGTACTGGAATTGTCCTCCACTGCTGTTATGTGGTCTTCTGTTGCATCAAGGGGCTCTCCCTGTTTATCCAGTTTGGCAGATATATTATCTACTCTTTGGGTGAGTGAGTCTAGTTTACCATTTATAGCATGGAGGCTTTGTTGTTTGGCTTGTAGGGCAGTTTCCATGGTCTTGTTCGCCGTCTATTCCGCATCTAGCTCGGTGTTGGAGTGTGCCGTTGGGATTTTAGGATTCCGCCTGGTGTCAAAGGAGAGTTTCGGTTGTTGTTTATCTGGCTTATGATTCAATCAAAAGTAGGGAAAAAGAAGAGGCTGTGATCCAAACGGCTTCCAGCTAGTCATAAATAATCAAAGGGGAATGGATCACTTGTTGCTGGCACCAGGGTTCAGGTGGCTGTATCTGATATAGGTAAAAAACCCTCAATCACGTAAGGTAATGTGTGGGCGGTATATCTTGGTTCTCCGCCTTTAAATACGTGATTGCATCATCATTGGGTTTATTCCATGCATACTCCAACCTGGAGGGAACCACTGAATCTTCCAGTAGTGATCAGGGAAAAAAATGATAAAATAAAAAAGTGAGGAGTGCTCAAGTGAAGTGGTTAGTTATAATAAAACATTCCTCATGCTACCTATAAAAATACTTTTATTCTGATAGGTGCTGAGGAAAAGTTAAAAACATCAAGTTGCAGACTGGACGTATTATGGATCCTCTGCGATGTTAAACGTAGCGATCGGTCGACATGTTTCAGCTCTTGAGGTGCCCAGAAGGGGGTCGGGGAGCTTTCTTCAGGACCTTGAGTGAATAATGTGATTTGAAAATTTTCCAATATCATATAGAAGTTCCAATATCAATTCAGAGGGACTTCGTCAGGGGTAGTACCTATATACAAGGATAGGAGGCAAAAGAAAGGGGCAGGGGGGAAGTGAGTATGAGAGTCCTTGGTAAATTCAAGGAGAACGTTGTCAAAAAAGGCCAAGGAAGCTGCAAAGGTAATGACAATGGGCAATACAAAAGCAACTATAATTGGCAAATCTTTATATACATTTGGTATACATTTTTATCTGCAAGAATGGCTATACCATACACCTAGACACTTTGTATTAGAATGCTGCAGATTGGCCCTGAGTGAAAACTTCTTCGAATATGAAGGTACTCTCTACCAACAATGCCACGGTACTTCTATGGGAAGTACCTTTGCTCCAAGCGTGGCAGGCCTCTATGTGAGCAATTTTGAGAGTACCTTCATATTAAATGACACCAACCCCTTCCTTCCAGAAATCCTATTCTGGAAAAGGTATATAGATGATGTCATTATGTTCTGGGATGGTACTAGAACCAACTTACAAGAATTTCACGACTGGATTAATACTCAAGACCCCTGCCTCAAGTTCACCTATGACGCAGATTAGGAACGTTTGGACTTCCTAGATCTCACCATTTACGTTGAAAATGACATCATCAAGACAAAGACCTTTTTTAAACCAACGGCTAAAAACAGCTTGCTCTCTTTCAATAGTTTTCACCAACGTCCACTGCGAGAGAATTTGCCCTACAGCCAATTCCTTCGCCTTAAAAGGAACTGCAGTGAACTCAGTGAGTACAAATTGCAAGCACAAGATCTTTCGACTAAACTCAGCAAAAGAAACTACCCTGACAAAATAATCAAAAAATGCCAGAAGAGAGCTAGAAATCAGCCAAGAGAAAGCCTCCTGGAGATAACACCGAAAGCCACAACCACTGAGAAATTGACCTGTGTTACTACTTACAGTACTGTAACAAACTCAGTCAAAAAAATCATCAACAAAACTTGGCGTAGCCTCACCTCTGGCACCCTCACTTGGCCTAAACCTATGTTTGCCAACAGACGAACCAGGAACTATAAAGATATCCTGGTTCACACGCATCCACCAGATGTCAAACCGAATCTAACTCAAAGTACCTTGTGGTCCCTACCCCCTGTTACTGGCCACTTCCCATGCGGCAATTGCTCTGTCTGCTCCCTGACAGAAGCTACCAAAACTGTAATCTTATCACCAAAATTGACCTGGACGATGAGACAACATACCAACTGCAACATGTTAGAAATGGGATTTCTGGTTGGCTAAGGCTTGCGCCAAAGTCAGGCAGAAACCACCACTCTAGTCAGGGCAAGGAAGGTACACGCCAAAGATAACCCCTGCTCACCCCCTTGGTAGCTTGGCACGAGCAGACAGGCTTATCCCTGAGGCGACGTGTAAAGCGTTTGCGCGCGCACCCAGCAACAACACCCAAGGCCCACCACAAAGGAAACTCCACACAAGGTATTATATAAAAATAACCTTTGTATTATACACAACACATTAGATAAAAACACACACTTTACAATGTGCCAACAGGCACGGGCAGAATTTACAAGGGATTATATATACAGGGGACAGGGCCACATGGACCACTGTCAGGAATTAGCACTTTGTAGAAATAGCACTTACAACGTAGGAATAATATTTTAGAACATAGCACATACAATCACTGTAGCACTAAAAATAGAACATATAACACACAACCAGTAACTACTGGCGCAATAATGACCTCAGCGTCATCACACTAGCATCAGGTAAGTATCACCTACGCCACCCTAACCACCTTTAGGAATATATCACGCAGGGAAACATGAACACACTAGCATGACTACTATTAGTAAAACAAGAATGCCCCCAAACGTTGGAGCCTGGTGGGCTCAATAAACAAATGTGCCCCGTTAGAGCCTCTGTGGCTCTGTCAACAAATGTGCCCCGTTGGAGCCTCTGTGGCTCTGAAAACAAATATGCCCCAACCGTTGGAGTCCCGCTTGGGGACTCGTGCACACACTATGGGCCGCGTTGGAGCCTCACAGGCTCGAGAACCATGCGCCTCTTTGGAGCCTCGTGGGCTCTGCAGAAATATGGGCCCCGCTCACGTGGGAGAAGATCCCGCCTGAGCCTCCCTAGGCTCGAGAAGCACTGCTCCCCCCCGGGCCAGAGCTCCACTTACCGGGTCTCGCCCACGGAGGCTCTCTTGGGTGGGCAGTCCTTTGAAGTCGAGGGAGCGCGGGGTAGGCTCCCGCCCGCTCCCGCTGGTACCTCCTTTGTGCGGCGTTCCTCGTCCCGGCGCGGGGCTTCCCTCCGACACACGGGAGCCCTGCGCCGCGTCACGATGCTTGCGCTACTTCCTGCCCGGCTGCAGGCTCCGCCCCCGTCACGGGCAGGAGTGCCTGACTTCCGGATCGGCCGAACAGGGCCGCAGCGGTTATTTTTGAGGTAGGCTTACGTCGCGGGGTGGGCACCCGTAACGTGAGTGAAATAAACGGGGTGGGCACCCGTAAAGTGAATTCCACGAAAAGCGGCAAGGTCCCTGGTGGGGTGGGCACCCGCTAGGGATATCAACCCGTAGGAATGCGGGGTGGGCTCCCGCCTACAATCTCCGCAACAAGAGGGGGAATCCCTACGCCGGGGATTCCCTGGCCCTGCAGAGGCGACACGGAGCGCTCGAGAAGCGCTGGGGCACCAGATGAAGCGCTCCTAGCGCTATATGTAAAATAAAAGCGCTTCCAGGCGCTTAGGGACACAAAGAGAGCGCTCCCAGCGCTTTAGGGAAAAGAATCACAAAGTCCAGCAAAGTTCTTCCCTGCATGCAGCAGGGCAGGGGTGGGGGGCAAGGCTGGACCCAGAGCCAGCTCACTGGGCCTCCAGGCAGGGAGGTAATCCAAGTGGCGGTCCTCTGGTCCAACAGCAGCAGCCCCCCTCAGGTAAGATCCCGGCAGAGAACAGTTTCTGTGGGGACACAGCCCCATTTTTATACAGCAAAACCCTTTGTTCTGGGTTCAGGGTGAGGGGGAAAACCAGTCGCAGCTGGTTGGGGAGCACCCTTGATGTGCTCAGCCCCTCACTCTATTCACTGGCAGGGCTAGGGTCGTCAGTCGCACCACAGGGGGCGGAGCCAGCACTGTGTGGGGAAAACCCTGCCCTATTCAGGTCCAAGGTGCACTCCTCCCCAGCCATCAGCATGCTAATCTCACACTCACCACTGGGGCAGACCCAACCAGACTCCTGGAGCCAGGCTCACCAGCCAGCTCCAGCCAATCACACGCCAGACACACTGCACACAGAAGTGCCCACTTCTAGAAGTGGCACTTCCACACTAGGTACATGCACGCCGCACACATCATCGCGCAGCATTCAATCACACGAGTCCGCACATACCAAACTCGGGCCTGCACACCCCACGCATCAGGAACTACTAGGGACACATACATTCCCCATGCATTCCTATGGGAGGGCAGGCCTATCTCACCACATGCACTTAGAGTGTGCACGCACTTTACCCTGGGACACAGGGAAAGTGCGCAGAAACCAAAAAATCACCACACCAAGTCACCAGTAAAAAGCAAAAAAGTTCAGGGGTGAACCTGCCAGAAGGGCCAAGTCCAACACAACCCCCTTCCAGCCAAAACGCAGGGCAGCCCAATCACCACCGTGATGGACTTCCCTGCTTGGGGCGATAGAACACGGACGCGGGCCCGCAACTGCAGGGACACCCTCCGGTTCTACGCCCCGGTGAACCCATGGAATTCTTTCTAACACCACTGTCTGGACCAACTGGGCTACCCCACTGGTACTCCCAAGCTGTCCGCGGCCAAGACCAGGCCCTAGGCCACCCAGGTGCCACCGGTCTTTGCCTAATCACAGAGTGGGGGGTAGTAACCCCTGGCACATAGCGGCCATTCTCCACTCTTCCTCTCTGCAAGACAGGACTAGACTGCCACTGGTTCTCCAGCCTAGGGTCTACACCCTCAGGCGGACCAGGAGTCTCAGGGAAGGCTCTCCTCCCCCTACCTCTTCTCCTAGGGTTTCTCCTCCTCCGGCGAGGGGTACACCTAGAACGCCATTCCAACCCAGGGTTTAACCCCTCAGGTTGTACCGGGGCCAGAGGTGGGCTCTCCCACCCTCTGCACCCCCTTCCAGAACCCTGCTCCCTACCAACTGGGGCGGTACCTCTGGAAGAAGAACCGGTCGGGACGCTGATTACAGACGTCCCACCCTTCAGGTCAGGCTGATCCCGAACCTGGCCTTCCAACCTCCGGCCTAGAACCTTTGGTGGAATAATCGCCTGGCACTCCAGGACTTTGGGGGACTTACACTCCATCCCCCTGAGGCTATCAAATGACACATATGTCGAGCGACTGTCTGTCTGGCGCTGATCTCCCGTCCCCTGTCCACCTGACAGTGCGCGGAGATCCCCCAGAACAGAAGTGGTGTCACCCTGGTCACTACACGGGATCCTAGCCCAACTGGGAAGTCCCTGACCCACCGGCTCTTCCACTGGGGAACTCATCCCCCAATCACTCACACTGGACTCCTGTACCCTCCCTACCGGAGCGGTACTGCCAGACTCCAGAACCACAGGAGCCCTGTTTACAGGCGCTCCAGGTCCTCTACTCACTAAGAGATCATCCTCAAGTGGACTAACAGGACAGCCTAGGTCCCCAACTTGGTGTTCCCTCATGAAACCATCCAAGTCCTGAGGCAGGGTTTCGGGCGTCTGGGGACCCTCGGCCACCCCCTCACTCCTGCTCCACTGAGCCAGGCAGTGAGCCCCTACACCCTCCTCGCTATCCTGGGACCTAGCTGGGCTACACTGGGCCTCCTCCACCACGCTGGGCTTGAGGATCTCTGACCCACTATTGTTGGAATCACTCACTAATGACACTAGAGGACCTCTAGCACCTTCCCAATGGTCTGCCTTTTCTGCAAGCTCAAATGGCTCAGACAATCCACACCCCAAAAGGTGTTGGCGCAACCCCGGCACACAACAACTGAGCAGGTGTTCTTTGAGAACCAGATCATACAGGCCGTTATAAGTACGTTCCGAGTACTGCTCCACCCAATCGGACAGTGCCTCATTACATCCCTCCAAAAACTCCTCCCAAGACTGGTGAGACAGTTTCCTACTGCCCCTGAATTTCAACCTATACTCCTCCTCTTGGGAAACAGGTACCATACTCGGGGAACTGGGACTGGGACTCTCTATACTGCACTTTATATTGCTGCCACCACTGGACTCCACCCTCACTGGGGAATCCAGAAAACTACCACTGTGCTCAGGGGACAGGGAAAGGGATGAGGCGCTAGCTCCTACGCTGGACCCAGCAAGGGACTCCCTACCTATGGGGTCCTCACTCTCTACTGGCGTCCAGGTACTGTCATCTCCTTCTGAATCTTTAGGGCTCCCCACAGACCCACCACCCTCCAGGTGTGAGGCCCGGGCCCTTTCTTCCTCACTGCGCTCACGTTTCCATTCATCTGCTTGCCATCCAATCATGTAGTTCCTCAATTCGTACACAGTGTCTGACTCTCTCACCCCTATGTTTCTCTCTCTACAGAACCTTTCCAACTCCTGCATACTGTAATAAACTAGATCACTGGGATCAAAAGCAGGCTCCATTCTGGCAGACGTTCTAGAGAAAAGATCACACAGGGAACCTAGGGGTCTGTGTTTAACACAGGAGTACACAATTCACAAAGGATTCAGCAAGCTCTCTATCCCAGAGAACTCACACTCACTTGCCTAGTGCCACACACCATTCATCCACACACACAACCCTCCCCTCGGACTGGTAAGGCAGTTTCTACCACCCCTGATTCCTCAACCTGACCACCACGTGACACAGGTAACAACTCTGGGCGCAGGGCGGGGGACAAATGTACTGGACACTATTACGCTGCCACCACTGGATCCCACCCTCTGGTGAATCCAGAAAACACAATGCACTAAGGGGGATGATCTACCCTCCCGAGCTAGGGACACCTAACTCACAGTGCACAAAAACACATTTCCAAAGAAATGACAATTAAAAACAAACTTAGAACAATAATCCCTATACCATGTGATTTATCTAAATGCAGAGTTTTGTAGTGCGGCCAGTTGCCGCTGTGGTACAGCGCAAACGCAAGTCCAAATCCCACCGCTGATCACCAATGTTAGAAATGGGATTTCTGGTTGGCTAAGGCTTGCGCCAAAGTCAGGCAGAAACCACCACTCTAGTCAGGGCAAGGAAGGTACACGCCAAAGATAACCCCTGCTCACCCCCTTGGTAGCTTGGCACGAGCAGACAGGCTTATCCCTCAGGCGATGTGTAAAGCGTTTGCACGCGCACCCAGCAACAACACCCAAGGCCCACCACAAAGGAAACTCCACACAAGGTATTATATAAAAATAACCTTTGTATTATACACAACACATTAGATAAAAACACACACTTTACAATGTGCCAACAGGCACGGGCAGAATTTACAAGGGATTATATATACAGGGGACAGGGCCACATGGACCACTGTCAGAAATTAGCACTTTGTAGAAATAGCACTTAGAACGTAGGAATAATATTTTAGAACATAGCACATACAATCACTTTAGCACTAAAAATAGAACATATAACACACAACCAGTAACTACTGGCGCAATAATGACCTCAGCATCATCACACTAGCATCAGGTAAGTACCACCTACGCCACCCTGACCACCTTTAGGAATATGTCACGCAGGGAAACATGAACACACTAGCATGACTACTATTAGTAAAACAATCTCCAATGTATAAACACAGTTTAGGAAGGAGAATATCATAAAGACATTGCGCAGGCGCAAAAGTACATATATAAAAATCACCAGGTATCCTAGGCGAGGGCACAACACAAAATAACCGTCCCCAGGCCAACTGGCCTCTCAGGGGTGCAGAAATATCCAATCCCCGGCAATGTCAGGGCGCGACTGTGCAGGCTGCGCAAGCCAGCGCGCACAAGGGACAACCTAAATGTTGCAGCTGCCCACGAAGTGCTGGGCAGCTGGAGAAGTGAGCGAGGGCACCACTGTGCCTTTTACAACAAATGTGGCATACCTTGGAGCCTCTCTGGGCTCTGCCAACAAGAATGCCTCCAAACGTTGGAGCCTGGTGGGCTCAATAAACAAATGTGCCCCGTTGGAGCCTCTGTGGCTCTGAAAACAAATATGCCCCAACCGTTGGAGTCCCGCTCGGGGACTCGTGCACACACTATGGGCCGCGTTGGAGCCTCGCAGGTTCGAGAACCATGCGCCTCTTTGGAGCCTCGTGGGCTCTGCAGAAATATGGGCCCCGCTCACGTGGGAGAAGATGCCGCCTGAGCCTCCCTAGGCTCGAGAAGCACTGCTCCCCCCCGGGCCAGAGCTCCACTTACCGGGTCTCGCCCACGGAGGCTCTCTTGGGTGGGCAGTCCTTTGAAGTCGAGGGAGCGCGGGGTAGGCTCCCGCCCGCTCCCGCTGGTACCTCCTTTGTGCGGCGTTCCTCGTCCCGGCGCGGGGCTTCCCTCCGACACACGGGAGCCCTGCGCCGCGTCACGATGCTTGTGCTACTTCCTGCCCGGCTGCAGGCTCCGCCTTCGTCACGGGCAGGAGTGCCTGACTTCCGGATCGGCCGAACAGGGCCGCAGCGGTGATTTTTTAGGTAGGCTTACGTCGCGGGGTGGGCACCCGTAACGTGAGTGAAATAAACGGGGTGGGCACCCGCAAAGTGAATTCCACGAAAAGCGGCAAGGTCCCTGGCGGGGTGGGCACCCGCTAGGGATATCAACCCGTAGGAATGCGGGGTGGGCTCCCGCCTTCAATCTCCGCAACAAGAGGGGGAATCCCTACGCCGGGGATTCCCTGGCCCTGCAGAGGCGACACGGAGCGCTCGAGAAGCGCTGGGGCACCAGATGAAGCGCTCCTAGCGCTATATGTAAAATAAAAGCGCTTCCAGGCGCTTAGGGACACAAAGAGAGCGCTCCCAGCGCTTTAGGGAAAAGAATCACAAAGTCCAGCAAAGTTCTTCCCTGCATGCAGCAGGGCAGGGGTGGGGGGCAAGGCTGGACCCAGAGCCAGCTCACTGGGCCTCCAGGCAGGGAGGTAATCCAAGTGGCGGTCCTCTGGTCCAACAGCAGCAGCCCCCCTCAGGTAAGATCCTGGCAGAGAATAGTTTCTGTGGGGACACAGCCCCATTTTTATACAGCAAAACCCTTTGTTCTGGGTTCAGGGTGAGGGGGAAAACCAGTCGCAGCTGGTTGGGGAGCACCCTTGATGTGCTCAGCCCCTCACTCTATTCACTGGCAGGGCTAGGGTCGTCAGTCGCACCACAGGGGGCGGAGCCAGCACTGTGTGGGGAAAACCCTGCCCTATTCAGGTCCAAGGTGCACTCCTCCCCAGCCATCAGCATGCTAATCTCACACTCACCACTGGGGCAGACCCAACCAGACTCCTGGAGCCAGGCTCACCAGCCAGCTCCAGCCAATCACACGCCAGACACACTGCACACAGAAGTGCCCACTTCTAGAAGTGGCACTTCCACACTAGGTACATGCACGCCGCACACATCATCGCGCAGCATTCAATCACACGAGTCCGCACATACCAAACTCGGGCCTGCACACCCCACGCATCAGGAACTACTAGGGACACATACATTCCCCATGCATTCCTATGGGAGGGCAGGCCTATCTCACCACATGCACTCAGAGTGCGCACGCACTTTACCCTGGGACACAGGGAAAGTGCGCAGAAACCAAAAAAATCACCACACCAAGTCACCAGTAAAAAGCAAAAAAGTTCAGGGGTGAACCTGCCAGAAGGGCCAAGTCCAACACAACACGACACATGTCATCTACATGATCACCTGCCCGTGTGCTCTCAGATATATTGGAATGACTTGCCGCAAGATCAAACAAAGAATATGCGAGCACCGAAGCAATGTCAAATGCGGACGAGGTACTACCAAATTGAGTACTCACTATATTGAACATCCACACACTGTCAATGAACTGAGATGGATAATACTGGAAACACTTGCATCCAAAACACCCAATGCAGAGAAACTACTTGTCCAGAAAGAACAAAGATGGGTCCACCGCCTTAAAACTAACAATCTGGGATTGAATGACGACATTCCATGGCTAAGTATGTCATTATAAACAGAAGAAGGGAATATATCACACCTTAACATCCAAACAGCGCTACGTTGTGGCTTCCCCTCTTTCTCTACTGTGTTTAGATGTGTATAGACAACATTATTGAGAAACTCCGAAGGTTTCCCCTTTTCCGAGCATTCCCTCCAGGTTGCACTATTTATAGTTAAAGAACAACTGTAGCCCTTCACAACAAATACCGTTGTTTTAACAACTTATTACCCTTCAGTATGAACTGTTTCATTTGTACGATTGCATAAAGTTTTTTCGGTACAGACACGGCCCTCACCAGTCCCCTTTTGACTTCCATTCATCTCGCTATTTAAACACACCCCTGGCTTCCCCGTCAACACAGGAAACCAGAGTCAGCACAAGTCGTAGCTGACAACCGCGGTACGGAGCCCTCAACACCAGCGCAACCATGAAGACACGTAACGTTATTCTGTAACTCCCTCTGTAATGCTCGTTTTTCCTTTATCCGCACAGTATTAACGCTGCCTGCATCTATGTACGGAGCTCGTATTGTGGAACACCCCAGGTATTTTTCTTCAGTAGTTGAACTCAGCGCATAATTTTCACCTAATGCGCACGAGACCACGTAACGTTTCAATGTTAATGACGAATTCTCGTCTAGCGCGCTTGACCTCCCGATTAGCGCCTTTTACACCCACAACTTTATTCATTATTCAGTATGCGTGTACAGACCAGTAACACTGCCGCAACCATAGACCAGTACGTACAGCACAGCCCTCAATTCCCTCTATTTTTACACACTAAGGGGCTCGTTGCGGACCAGCACTTAACTATTATTAATTACTGCCACAATCACAGACAAGTTTGGACTGTCCCTTATGCCCTTTTAACTAACCTAATAGGCTTTGGACTAACTCTGACTTTATGAATAGATTTATAAACGCTTATGTTGCTATATGTTTAACATCCACCTACTAATCGCCTGCTTCCCAGCACATAGCGTTTTGAAAGCTCACTCCGAAAGAGCGATGGTTCTAATCTCCACTTGCAGATAAAAATGTATACCAAATGTATATAAAGATTTGCCAATTATAGTTGCTTTTGTATTGCCCATTTTCATTACCTTTGCAGCTTCCTTGGCCTTTTTTGACAACGTTCTCCTTGAATTTACCAAGGACTCTCATACTCACTTCCCCCCCGCCCCTTTCTTTTGCCTCCTATCCTTGTATATAGGTACTACCCCTGACGAAGTCCCTCTGAATTGATATTGGAACTTCTATATGATATTGGAAAATTTTCAAATCACATTATTCACTCAAGGTCCTGAAGAAAGTTCCCCGACCCCCTTCTGGGCAACTCAAGAGCTGAAACATGTCGACCGATCACTACGTTTAACATCGCAGAGGATCCATAATACGTCCAGTCTGCAACTTGATGTTTTTAACTTTTCCCCAGCACCTATCAGAATAAAAGTATTTTTATAGGTAGCATGAGGAATGTTTTATTATAACTAACCACTTCACTTGAGCACTCCTCACTTTTTTATTTTATCATTTTTTTCCCTGATCACTACTGGAAGATTCAGTGGTTCCCTCCAGGTTGGAGGATGCATGGAATAAACCCAATGATGATGCTATCACGTATTTAAAGGCGGAGAACCAAGATATACCGCCCACACATTACCTTACGTGATTGAGGGTTTTTTACCTTTATCAGATACAGCCACCTGAACCCTGGTGCCAGCAACAAGTGATCCATTCCCCTTTGATTATTTATGTTTATCTGGCTTACCCATGACCGTAGATGTGCAGGTGTTGCTGCTAGGGGTTCGCCTGCCCCTTTGCCATCCTAGGGGGTATTTGGCGGATGAGTGGGTAGTGTGGCTCAAGTGACTCGGCTCAACAGTATTTTGGAGATCAGAGGCGTGAGATGCGCACTGTTTACTCAGTATATTTGCGTTGGTGGTAGCTTGCTGAGCTATGGTTATGTCCTAGATGGTAAGTTGTGGCCAGCATTACCAATGTTGGCTGAGTAGGCATGGATGGATAGTGTATATGGCCCGGTGAGTCACGCAATGTTCTCGGGGGGCTCTCTCAGTGTAACACTGCGTCACCTCCTTCCCACTGGCTGAGTTTTAGTAGCATGGAACGTAGCAGCAACTCCTCGTATACACTGCTGATTCCCTCTGAGGTACTCCCCCGATGATGGTCAAGATGGACAGAACTCGTCACAGCTGGTGCAATCACTGTGTCTCATGTTGCCGCTCAATTAAGGGCGATTACAGTGTGGGGGGGATGTGGGTCCCTACTGGCACCTATCTCCAGTCAGGATGTATAGGTGTACGAGTTGGTGCCTCCGACGTGAGCGTGCATAGGCGCCAAGACAGGGAGCCACTGCTATGGGAGGGTTCACCGCCACCGGCGATTGACCGAATAGTTAATAATGTCCCATGCGGAGCCCCGCCGACCTCCGGTACGTGTCTGGCCCAGTGCTGCGCTGCTGTAGGGTATATTGCACCTGGCTCTGGAGTTGTTGCGCCACACTTGCCTGCTGATTGATGCACCACAGTTGGTGTGAGTTGCTGAGATGTTTCCTCCGAGGCAATTACCGCCCGATATCAGTGTGGAAGCGTTGGGATATAATGATGTCCATAACACAGGCAGAGCACCGCGATGTCCCAGTCCCGATCGCGCTCTGCCATTTTGATAGATCCTGAGCTCTGGAGCACCTCACAGCATGGCGGATCGTTTTATAGCAGGTAGCTCACTCATGTGGCGTGAGCTGGCCTCAGTGGAGCCCCGTTGCCCATTGTCAGTCCAGCAGACTCTGCAGCGCTGGTTTAGTTGAAGTGCAGTGAGTCTTACTCGTCCGCCCGATCCAGGACTCTCCCAGCCGCCATCTTAGAGCCCCAGTTCCGCGGCAGCATGAGTTCACCTTCGGGATCAGTTTTCTCTGCCGTCTCGCCAACTTTCTCACTTTAAGCCCCAGCAGCGTGTCATATAGGTGTTCCGACGCCACTGGCTGCTTTAATGTCCCATGTAGAATCGCACAGAATAGCAGTTTAATGCCGGAGAATGTCCCCGACCGGCGGAGCAGCCTCAAGGTGCAGCCATATCGCAGCACCCCCTCCAGTCCCCCTCAAGGTTTGCCTCCTCCTGGACCATGGGAACTTTGGGAGCCGGTTTCCTGCTCTTCCTGCCTCTTCTCTTCCTGGCAGGCACCTGGGCCACTCTTTCAGGCTCCAGGACCTCTTAAATACCCTTACCGGCTGCCATTGACCGACTGGTGACACGTGCCCACTCAGGCAGACCCAACATCTCCAAATGAGACCTCCGCTCCACTTTTGCCCAAGGGGAGCTCTCCAAATTATTGCCTAGCAGACAGTCAACAGGCATGGCTGATCTCACAGCTACTTTCAAGGTACCTGAGCCCCCCCCCCCCCCCACTCAAAGGTAACCTGTGCCACTTTGCAGAGGCACTCTGAATTGTCAGCGGCAACTACTGGGTAGAATGCGTTGGGGGCCACCTGCTCCTCAGACACTAGCCAACAACTGACAGTGTCACACTGGCTCCGGTGTCTCTCAGAGCTTCCACACTATGATCATTAATGGTCACCCACTGCCTTTACTATTTAGTGTTATCAGGCAGATGAATTCTTGGGACCATCTCACTGTCTCCTAAAGAGACCAGAGACATCCCAGCGGGACCCACCTACCTTAAGCACCCAACTCCTCCCCCAAGGCTACAATAGCCTGTTCCTGGGGCAGTGCACCAGTGGGTGTGGTGGTAACTGGTTTGGGACACTCAGGATTCCCCTGGAAGTAGCCCACCAGACAACAACTAAAACAGGTCTTGGGACCCCACTGAACAGGCTTACCTGCCGGCACCCATGGTTTCTTCTCAGTGGGAGGCTGGGAACCCTTACCTTGATTCCCTCGTGGATTACTTTGGGGTCCTTTTCGGAACTCCTTCGGTTTACCCTTGTCCCCCGCACTCTTCTGCTGGGGACCCTGCCCACCTTTGGGGGAGTCTCCTACACGACCCTTTTGGACCCTGGTGCTGACCCCGCGGTCCGCCTCCACAGCAAGCTTTCTGGGAATCAGTCAGCCTACTATCAATCAGGTGCTGGCGTAGCTCTGGAAAACAATTATCTGACAAGTGCTCCCATGCAACCAAATCATAGAGCCCCTGCAAATCATTCACCTTGCTACCCTTCACCCAAACACCCAGTGCTCTGCAAAAATTGGACACATACTCCACCCAAGTACTTGACTCCAGTTTCTTGCAGTTCCTAAATTCCTGCATATAAAGCTCCCTTTCTTCAGTGTTAAAGCGGCCCCACTTCCCAGCTCTCCAATCTCTCTCAGAGACCCAGTGGGACCTCATCGCTACTTCATAGGCCTTCAACCACTGCTCAATGTCCTCATGCTTCATGAAATCTTTGATAACATCTTTGGGAATGTATACCTTTCCTTCCCCAGGCACTGATGGTGTGCTACCACTGGAGGGATTGATCTCTAAACTCTTGCTTTTCAGATTCAACTCCCTCAATCCTCTCTCATGCTCTAAAAGCTTCTTCTTTTTCTCCATGGCCAATTTCTTGCTCTCCAACTCCAATCTCTTATTCTCTAAGTCACCCTGGCTCCCCAGCTTGAGCTTAGCACGCTCCAATTCTTGCACTCTGCTTCTCTCCCTGTCCTCCAACTCCTCTGGAGACAGAACCTTTGAAGACACACTGCTGCCCACTTTGAAGGCAACTTCCCCCCGGTCAGGCCCAACAGCCCGTCCTGCTGCTCATCTCTATTCTCTTCCTCCACCATAGGCTCTTCAGGATGTTCACTGGCATTCCTAGATTCCTCCTTTCTGGTGAGGCCTCTCACAGAGATTTCAACATTTTTTCAGACAGCTTTGAGTTGTGTCACAGTGTAGGTATCAACCCTCTCTTCTTCAAATTCAAGATCCACAGATGCAATGGATGCAGGTTTACTCTTGGTGAAAATCAGCAGTTCTCAAGATCCAAAATATTTCAAGGAAGAAAACTCTACCAAATGTACGTGGTTGCATAATGGTCTGCACTATACTAGTGGTGTACACCAATCACTGTATGTAAGTCACAAATTCAAGTACAGATCCTCACCGCTGACCACCAATGTTAGAAAAGGGGGTCTCTAGTTGGCAGAGGTAGGTATATTTGTCCGAATAGGGACCCTTGCTTCTAGTCAGGATAAGGGGGATACACTCCTAAAATAACCCCTGCTCACCCCCTTGGTAGCTTGGCACGAGCAGACAGGCTTATCTCAGAGGCAGTGTGTAAAGCATTTGTGAACGCATACAGTAATACAGTGAAAACACTCCAAATGGACACCACAACAGTTTAGGAAGATAAGTAATCTTTATCTAAACCAAAACAAGACCAAACGACAACAATCTACAATACAGTATTAAAAATAAGGCTTTTAAGTGGTAGAAATAGTTCAGTTCAATGCAAGTTGTAAATGCAACACTTTTCTCACAAAGTACTTTGGATGCATCACGCAAAACAAACAAAATGGCCGCAGGGAGGGGGATGTGTTGGTTCCTTACATGCAGGGAGCGTCGGTTCCTTGCTTCGGGGGAGGTGATGCATTGATATGTTACTGCAGCACAGGGGAGGTGATGTGTCGGTTCCTTACTGGACAGGAAGTGATGCATCGGTTTCTTACCGCGTTGGGAGGTGATACGTCGGTTTCTTACTGCGTCCCCCAATGATGCGACAGTCTTGGGGTCTTGGGTTCTTGATGCGATGTGTAGATCCGGTACGATGCATGGTGCTATGCAGCCACACAGCAGGCTTGTGTCGGGATCGGTGCGATGACCTCAGACTTCGGAGATCGTTGCACCCGATGCGTCGTGCTGCGATTTCTCGAGCCGCGGCAGGCGCTGCAACGGTTTCTTCGGTGATGCGTCGGAAACAGGTGTGGATGCGACACGCTTCTTCGATGTTGCATCGATTTTCCAGCTCCCAGCGACAAATAGTCTCTAGAGGTCCTAAACAGCAGCAGGCACCTCTTTGCAGATTGGAATTCCCAGCAAGGGAATTCAGGGGAGCTGGTGGTGAAGTCTTTGTGTCCCTGAAACTTCAGAACAGGAGGCAAGCTCAGTTTCAAGCCCTTGGAGATCTTCTTTCAAGCAGGTGACAAAGCAAACCGTGAAGTCCTTTTCTCCTTTCCATGGCAGCAAGCAGTCACTGCAGGCTAACCCCAGACAGCAAACAGCACAGGGGCAGTATTCCTCTTCAGCTTCTCCGGCTCCTCTCCTTTGCAAAGGTCTCTCTTGATTCCCAGAAGTGATCAACAATTCTGGGATCTGGGCCCCTCTTTTTATAAACAAAAATCCTTTGTTCTCAGAAGTCAGAGAGTGTCTGTACCCAACCAAAACCAGTCCTGTCTTCACTGGTGCGGCTTCCTGGCAGGAGGAGGACACAGCATTGTTGAAGGCAGACCAGGTACATTCAGGTGAAAGGAAATCTCCTCTCCCTACTCTAAATGCAGCCCAGGTCTATTCAGCCCAGACCTGACTCATCAGACATCTGGAGCCACTGCTCCTCTCCAGCCCATGACACCAAAAAGCCAGAAATGCAATATACAAACCTAGCAGAGGCACACTGGATGGTTAGGTAAGAAAATACCTACTTTCTAAAAGTGGTACTTTCAAACACAGAATGTAAAAATCCCCCTCACTAAAAGATGCACTTTAACATTCTGAGTTCAGGCATACTACATTTTATTTTCCTACCTTGTCCCCAGGGCCAGTTATGTTTATAAGATGTTATAAACAAACTTCCCATTCCGCCCTATCTGAACAGGTAGCCTTGCAATAGTGAAAAACGAAATTGGCAGTAATTCACTACCAGGACATGCCACACACATCAGGGCATGTCCTTTGTTTCACTTACAATGCCCCCCTCCCACGGGGGTACATTGGGCCTATCTTAGGGGTGACTAATAGAAAAGGGAAGGTTTAGGGCCTGGCAAGTGTGTGCACTTGCCAAGTAGACATGATAGTCCCAGACTGCACACAGGCTATGCAATGGTTCTGCTTCTGTGGGTGGTACAATCCGTGGTGCTGCAGCTCACTGGCAGCATTTGATTTACAGGCCCTGAGCACATACAGTGCAAATATGCCACTCATGGAATCGCTAATCCATAACAACAATTTACAAAGGGAGCACTTGCACTTTGGCACTGAATACCAGTGGCAAATTTCCCAAAGCATCCAGACCAGCAAAAGAAAGTCCAACACACAGCAAAAACACAGGAGGCAACAGAAAAAATGGAAGGGAGACCCACATCAATCGTGCCAGGTCTAACAGTCACTTAATAAAAAGGGCAGGTGGGTCTTGACCCTGCGCGAACACAATGCGTAGCTAGTGGGTACATGTCCAGATGTTCCAACAGGAGGAGCTTTTGAATTGATCACTGTGTGTAGTGTGCATGTTGTGTTCTGATTGGCTGAGTATTCCTAACTTAGTGTGGCATCGGACTCGATGGTGTTTTGGAAATGCACACCCCTCCAGCCAAACTTGTTTTATTGGGGGCTAATTTTTTTAGACCATTGTGGTATTGCTGCCTATCTGCGATCCGGCTGGGTTTTCCTGTTCACGCGTTTGTCTAAGGGTTGCATGCTAGCCCCCTACCTGTGATCTGTCAATCAGTTGCTTCGGTCCTGGACTGCAGGGTTTGCCTGGCCACGTATTTCTGACTCAGGGATGAGGGTGAGGCCATATCGGGTGAATTTGACAGCAGCGGTGTAATTTGTTATCATACACACTTGTATCGACATCGTATTTATCAATGTTAACATTCTAGATTGTAGTGGGGATAGTAAATGTCACCCATTTAGTGGCCAACACCTTCCCTGAATTGGTTTGGCTTGGAGTGGTATTTGTGAATGTCAACCCTTAAGTGTGTAGCAATTTTGTTTTCCTCAAAGTCTTTTAACTGAATAAAAAATTATCAGAGATCAACAAAGCAGACAAGACATTATCTCCATACAGACTAAGTGGCATGAATTGCATTGTAGATGCACATACAGAGTTGGATAAGTCCAGGAGTACGCCAAGAAGTACATAGCAATATACCCAGTGGGTAGTAAAAAAGGGAATCATCAAGTATCGGAGCAGGTCCTCGATCCAACTTAGAATTGCCATTGAAGCAAGGTCTTAAAACATAAACAATAACATGAAAACAGTTGAGCAGGTCTAATTGTGATTGTCTATGCCTGGGGATACCCCGTGACCGCACAAGGGGATAGTGGTTTGCAGGATAGGGTCTTGGGACGAGGTGGGGGGATATGCCAGGGAATTGCAGGGGACGAATCCTGCCCATCAACTACATAGTTTGTCCATGAAGGATTAGTTCAATCAAAAAGTTGTAGCACCTTAAGTTTGGGGGGATTAAAGCAAGTATAACTCAGAAGTGTGAAGTAAGTAATCAAGGGTTGCCAAATATGAGCGAATTTAGAGTCTGTGTAGCCAATTCTATGTGTCAAGAGCTCCATGGCCACGAAATGCCATAGCCGAGTGAACCATGGAGCCACCAGGGGTGGGGGCGGGGTCTGCTTTGAGCGAAGTGCTACTAGCTGCTTGGCTGCGCCCCGCATGTGGCACGTAATCCACCAGTCTGTGTGGGTCATGGCCTACAGGTCAACAGGCCGAATCCCCAGAATAGTGGTGATATAAGAGGTAGGGATGGAAAAACCCAGGAGACCCTTAGTGTGGCCAAGAATTGTCTTCTAATAGGTAAAGATAACAGAACATGACCAACTAAAATGTTGGAAATCGTCTGGAGCAGTACCACAGTGTTAGCAGAGGTCTTATGTGGTGCAATTCACCGCTTATGGTTAGGTACACAAACCACAAGTCATGCTTCTGATGTGCACTGTGCATGGCCTGACACGACATCTGCCTAAGTGAAAGTCACTTCAGCCTATCTCACGCTTCTCAAACCAGCTCATTCCAGCATTGCCGCACAACAATCACACCAGAGAGGCATGACTGACACTTTGTTGAAACATTACGTATGCTATATATATTTGATATCAAACATGGCTATCAGTAAATTCAAGTACACTTCCATGAACATATTGTTACTCTGAATTTATTTTAGCGTCTCTCATACTAGAAAGCTGCATAAACAGAACACCACAAACATCCTGTCAGACCTTCGAAAAGGCACCCCTAAAAGTGTATCTGGAGACCTGACACAATAGTCTGTTACAAGAGAAAAGAAAAAAAATTGTAGAGCCCAACCCCCCAAAAATGATCCTTAGGGGGTCCTGCAGAGTTTGGTGGAGTGAGAGTAGCGCTGTAAATCAGCGGCGACCGAGTCCCACCTCACTCATGGTTCCACTCTCTATTTAGAGGTGGTGACAGTGTTGGGTTTCCAGTAGTGCCCCACCACCCCTGGTTCCACCTGACTGGAAACCTTTGACCTTACGGCCCATCCCACAGAGGTCCTATAGTTCTCTGCTCAGGATTGCCACGAGGGCGTAGTGGTCTGGGGAAAAGATATCACCCAATGGAACTTGCATGGAGAACATTCTTGCTCATTCGAGCCTTGGATTGATTTTCTTTTTCAAGAATAAAGTTGTGCTTATGAGTTTATTCTTGAAAAACAAAAACGTTCTTAAGCGGGCGCATCCAACATGAAGCCCATGTGCATGGAGCCTCCACCCAGTGGCTAAGCTGCAGACAGAGATATCCCTCCTCCTTGGTGGGGACAGCTGAGAATGGCTGGAAGTCTTCCGCAGGGAAATTTGAGGCCATGACCTCCTACGACACCATGGCCTGATGGATCTTACGTCATTCTTCAAATGAGCCCCTAGGTTTCCAGGTGAGGTTTCCTGATTTCCAAGTCCATCCTGCACACAAAGAAGTCAGCTTCAAGCAGGAACAGTGCGAGGAGTTTCAGACGAAGTTTTAAGAAAATAGAATTTTGTGTGCTGGAACACACCCTATACACCGAAAAAGGTCAGTTGTGTTAGTTGTCTGTAGTCATTTGGTGGCGCCCAATGGTTACGGCCTTGCTTCACCCTAAAAAGAGCCGGTCATGGCCTTACTGGAAACCAATGCATTTGAGGTCACCAAGAACCAACACCATTCTCTAGTGGGGCATTCCAGAGTTACGTTTACATTACATAGAGACATTCACAAGACGAGATAAGGTATCTCCACAGTGTGTTATAAGTATATTAAAAGTCAGGAAGGGCTTCTCTTTACAAAGAAGGCCATTGAGTGTCTTTATAAGATCACAGAGCTCCAAGATGACTTTCAGTATCTTTTTAACAAACCATATTAGTCATTTTATTCCTTATGGAGTTTAGGGTCTTATTTAGCCTTTGACGGCCTGCCCACTGCCTGCTAGGATTGAGTAATAACTTCTGCTGCCCTGGTGGACCTCCTCCTGCCATATTTAGAGTCTCTGCATGACTGGCTGTGATGCCTTCAGAGAAACTGCCGCCACAACGCCTCCTCTGAAGCCATTGAAAGTTTGCTGTGCAGCCGCATAATTCATTACAATCAGCAGACTTTCATGTTTCACAAAATCAAACTCCCAAGCAGCAATGGTCTTCATGACTCTAACTAGAGAGGGCAGAGCCTCAGTTTATCAGACGGGGCACTCTACCCCCAACTATGACACATGCCAGCAGCGCGGCAAGCAACCTCCACCAATGGATCTCCAAGTTCGCTAACACACTCGCCCCCCCTCCAGAACACCACAAGACAACACAACAGGAAAGCAAACTGGTTCATCACAGCGCTCCAGGAATCCAAGCGCTCCTGCCAATGACTGGAAAAGACGTGGAGAAACAGGAAAACTCCGGAAGCACGCTCCGCCTACAAAACAGCCACCATGGCACACCACCACCTCATCAAATCCAAAAAGAAGAATTTCCTCCAAGACAGAATCCTCTCCAATGCCCACAACTCCAAGGAACTCTTTGCCATCATACAGGAATTTGCCAAACCCAACAGCGAAATAACTTAAGTCTCTCCCTCCCAAGACCTCTGAGGCAAACTCAGCTCCTTCTTTCACCTCAAGGTCAAGAAGCTCTACGACAACTTTGATGACCAAGACCTCTACACCACAGCAACCCCCAGTGATGCCACCCAACAGACCTTACTTACCGGGACCCCACTCAAACGGAAGACACCCTAAAGACCATGAAGAGTATCCACTCGAGCATCTACAGACCCCTGCCTGCCGCACATCTTTCACAGGGACACTACAGCCATCACACCCGAGCTATGGCGAACTATCAACTACTCCCTTGAGACCGCCACATTCCCCGACAACTGGAATCGCGCTGAAGTCAACTTCCTCCTAAATAAACCCTCCGCAGACCCGACTGAACTCAAGAACTTCAGGCCCATCTCACTGCTTCCCTTTGCAGCCAAGGTAATCGAAAAGGCCATCAACACCAAGCTAGCACACTTCATCGAGACCAACAACATCCTACACACCTCTCAATCCAGATTCCGCAGCAACCACAGCACTGAGACCGCCCACCTCGCCACCACAGACGACATTTGCCCCCTCCTCGACTAAGGGCAAACGGCAGCCCTCATCTTCCTGGACCTATCAGCATCCTTCGACACCGTCTCCCACTGCACACTAGCCACCAGACTCCACGACGCTGGAATCCGAGGAAAGGCTCTAGACTGGATATGCTCATTTCTCAGGGGCAGAACACAGAGAATAGGACTCTCACCCTTTCTCTCAGAACCAACAGAGATTAGATGCGGAGTACCCCAAGGATGTTCCCTCAGTCCCATCCTCTTCAATGTCTACATGGCCCCCCTCGCAAACATCATCAGAAACCACGGGCTCACCATTGTCTCCTACGCCGATGACACACAGCTCATCCTCTCCCTCACCAGGGAACCCGACATCACCAGGCACAACTTCCAAGAAGGGATAAAAGCCATCAGAACCTGGATGGAGAACAACTGCCGGAAACTCAACTCAGAGAAAACAAATACCTCATCCTCGGCTCCACCCCCACTACTTGGGAGGACACCTGGTGGCCCCCGGCCCTCGGAAACCCACCCAACTCGACAGACCATGCATGCAACCTCAGCATCATCCTGGACTCATCGCTCACCATGAATCGCCAGATCAACACCGCCTCCTCCACATGCTTCAACACCCTCTGCATACTATGTAAAACATTCAAGTAGTGGATCCCTCAGACTCCAGGAAAATGGTCACTCACGCCCTCATCACCAGCAGACTCAACTACAGCAATGACCTCTATAATGGAATCAACAAAAAACTCCTCCGCAGACTCCAGATCCTCCGGAATGCCGCAGTCAGACTAATCCTCAATATCCCACTGCCCAACCACATCACCGAGCACCTTCATGGCCTTCACTGGTTCCCAATCGAAAGAAGAATTGTTTTCAAGCTGCTCATGCTCGTGATGCAATTGTAGCATGTAAATCAGGTTATCCCTTAGATGCCTTTCCTCACACGATTCTCCACCAAATCGTAGACACGGTCAACCCAATAATAAATCATATTGTCAGTTCCTCATTAAGTTCAGGCATAGTGCCAGATGAATGGAAGCTAGCAAAAGTTAAAGCATTGAAAAAGAAGCAAAATATCGGCCCATCTGTCCTCTCTAACCTCCGCCCCGTATCACTCTTCCTTTACTGGGAAAAATAACAGAAAAAATGTGCTTCAAAAGACCTAACCAAATGCGTCGAGGCCGTCAATATCCACCACCCTCAGCAATCTGGTTTCCGACCCAAGCACTCCACAGAGTCCGCACTCCTGGAAATCACAGATGCTTTAAAAATTATAGCTGACAGAGACCGGAAGGTTGTGCTGATCCTACTCGACCTGTCGGCCGCATTTGATACTATTTCACACAGTATCCTCCTGGCAAGACTCAAAGTCAGCGGTATTTCTAACACCGCACTGGAATGGCTAAAATCCTTCCTCTCTAATCACAGATAAGCAGTGTCCCTTGGAACTTTCCTCTTGGTTGAATTCACCATCACAACAGGAGTGCCACAAGGTTCATCGCTAAGCCCGTTGTTGTTTAACATTTACATGACCCCACTCATCTTCCTGATAGCATCATTTGGGATCGAAGTCACGTCCTACGCAGACGATACCCAAATGATCTTATCTTTAGACAACGACTCCACGGACGCTGAACTTAACTTCAAAAGATGCCTAACGGAGGTCATCCAGTGGATGAAGGACAACCACCTCAGGTGCAACACCGATAAAACTGAGATCCTACCAATAGAAAAAGAGGTTTCATTTTTCCCTGGTGAGTGGTGGCCGGAAGGTACAACACCTCCGCCTAATACGGTGAAGGTAGCGAGAAACCTAGGAGTGCAATTTGATTCTGCTCTCACAGTCCAGCCACAAGCAGTGACAGTAGCAGGGACATGCTTTAGCCTCATAAAATACTTGAATTTTTTTTTTTATTTAATTCCACTAGCCTCAAGGAAATTAGTAGCAGTCGCCCTGATTCTCTGGTGCCTGGACTACTGCAACAGCCTCCTGGCAGGAGCCAAGAAACAAACATTGAAAAGACTCCAAGTGGTCCAACACGCGGCGGCTTGTTTGGTACTAAAGCTACCCCGAAGGTCCTCTGCATCTGCAGCCTTAAAAACCCTTCATTGGCTCCCACTGCATAAGAGAATACTCTTTAAGATTCTCTTAATCACCTTTAGAGCCTCTCTTAAACTAGGACCAAAATACCGCTCATCGAGGTTCACCCCCTACATTACAACCAGAACCCTCAGGTCCTCGTCAGTTAACCTCTTCAAACCCCCCCAGTTTCAGATGCAAAACAAAGGGAGGAAAAACAATGGCCGTCCTAGGTACCAAAGCTTGGAACCTATTGCCAATGCATCTGAGAGCGTTAAAAACTGAAAGACAATATAGGAAAGCACTGAAAACTTGGATTTTTGGATCCACAGATAAATTCTGTCTCTCTCTCTCATTTAAGATCGCCTGAGCTTCTTCTCATCTCCAAACCAGCGCCAGGACGCTACTTTCGGAGTGGCAGTTAGGGCTATATAAATACTTCATTTCATGCATATCTACAAGGCCCTCCATAACAGCGGACCTCAATACCTCAATGACCACCTCTCCTTCCATGCCCCCAAGAGAAACCTAAGATCAGCCGACCTCTCTCTAGCCAACGTCCCAAGCTTCTACAGGATCAGAGTGGGTGGAAGATCCTTCTCCTATCTCGCAGCCAAGACCTGGAACGATCCCCCCTTCACCTTTGGCGAAGCCGGATACTGCACCAATTCAGGAAGGACCTCAAGACCTGGCTCTTCGAAAGACTCCTACGGAGCTGCCCACACCCTCCCTCGAGATCCTAACAGGTGAGCAGTGCGCTCTACAAAACCCTGATTGATTTAATGACTCTGAAGCGCTTGTGGTGGGGTACCCTGTCCAGCAAAGACGCTCTAGTCTTTCGCTCTCTCTGATGCACTCAATTCTCTGGTTGCAAATATGCAGAATATACAATTCATAACATAATTTTTCAATATCTTAGGGCTTGATTTAGATTTAGACTTCTTCACAATGGTGACATATATACTGTCCGCCGAAATATAAATGCTATAGGATTTTATGGGATTTATATTGCAGCGGACAGGATATCCGTTTCCGTTGTGACAGAATAACCCCGCTGCCGAAGTCTAAATCAGATGTTCAGTCTAAGAGGATTTTCAAATCAGCCTTTCAGATTTATACTGAGTATTTGAAGGTAGGGAGCTGCCTGCTCCAGCAGTGCAATAGGTATATGACCATACATAATGCCATCAGCTACGGACTGCGGGTTTTCAGAGGAATTGGGTTCACATGAAAGGCCCGTAAAGGAAGTCTTCCCTGTAATTGTTTAAGGCACATCTGGTAGCTGTTCTTTACAGTATATGCAAGCAGGAGACATTGTGTTGCTACATGTGAACTGTAACAGGTTCATACAACAACTAGCGATGCCATGTTCTTATTGCAGGTGAGTAGTGATGTCACAACCAGACAGAAATAAGTTCATGAACTGCCGGGTGTCATGTTTGTTGTAGACTCCCAAACTAGTGTCTATAGAAAAATATATAGATGAATGTATCAACCGAAGTGAATTGTGACATAACTGGTCAACCCTTTCCAGAAAAACACACAGCTACTCTACTGTAATAGTTTATAACAAGTGAGTGTTAGCAACACAATACCTCAGGAGACAGACATTGGGAGGAGCAGCCTTACGAGTGGACTTCATTCAGGGGAATAATGGGTTTTCTAAACTTCTTACCCTGGAAATGGGTATTGTGTAATGTTTATTTACTACTTGCTTGGGTTCTATGTAGAAGGGCGGGTATCTATCTTCATGTGACCACAAATTCTAGGTACAACAACAGCTATCACACTGACTTACATTAACTGCTTAAGACTACAGGCCTGACTTATAGTGTGGTGGGCGGGCTCCTCTGTCAACAAGTGACGGCCATCCAGTTCTCCCAGTTACAAGCACCGTAGGATATAATGCACTTGTAATACGGCGGATTGGATATCTGGCACATTTTGAAGGAGAAACACCTCTGCCGAACTCTGTCTTTAAAGGAGTCTGCAAGCAGCATGTTGATGTGTTTGTTTTCACAGTAGATCATACACATTTATTATACATTAAATGCAGCCACAGTATTGGATGGAGGAGTTCATTAATAGGTGGGTGGGGACTGGAGGTGGGAGTAACGTAGAGACCATATATTATGCGAAATGAAATACCACCTGCCATACTTCGGAGGGATATTGCAGTCACCCAGGGGGATAGTCTCAAGAACGTGTGATAACCATCGCAAAAGTTACTTAACACAACCCTGAACATCGCGGGAAATTTACGCCGTGTTATCCAGGTATTCACAACACGGCGGTACCATGCGATAGTCACCAGAAAACGCACCAACTGACCGCGTTAAAATCAACACCACGCCGCCAAAATGCGAAACACGAACGGCAAAAAAGCTGCGATGAGGCCAACCACGATACAAAAAGCAGCAGAAACCAGCGGCAGGCCTGCAAATTCCACTCGTCTGGCAGGAAAATGCACTATAAAAGCAACAAAAACATCACACCAGAAAGAAGCCAAAGTGCATAGCAACATGGATGCACCCTGACCGAGCGCAGAGGCCAACGTGAACCCCACAAGCCCCACAGACCACCAGCAAGGAACAACGGGGTCGGGGAAAACCAAGGAGAAGAGGGAGAGGAAGACGGGGTGCAGTCCGCAGGAAAACAAAACCAGCGTCACAGAGGTAACAGAACACAACCAGCAACTGACCCACAATCAGACTACCTTGAATGCAGCCGGAGTGTCGAGGAGGCTAATGGAGGAGGCCAAGAGGCGCTGGCATGACTTGAAAATCTAAACCAGGCACAAAGCCGCTGCCAACAGGAAGGCAGCAATGGCGACAGAAGGTGGGTGTCCTGCACCTACAGGAGGAGCTGGAGGAGATGGAGGCCACAGTCAACAGTGCGGAGATGGTGCAAGGAGTCGGGAGTGCGGACACAGCTCGGGAGGACCTGACACAACATCAACAGGGTGAGTAAAGACCAGGGACTGGTGGGATGGGGGAAGATGGGCACAATGGCACACATGCACAAATAGGCAGAGCACACTGCACACCCACAATGACCCTGGATCATGTCCCTCATCCCCGTGGCACACTGCAACACACACACATAGCAATAACAGGTCATCCACATTAAAGACAATGTGTTACAATGTGCAATCCCGACACTGCAGGACACAACTGGCTCCTCACATGCGCTGAAACAGGCCCACTACATCTGACAGAGCTGGAAACTGTGAAATGGAAATGTACGCGTAAAACCTCACACCCGTCATGTAGTCCAAATGTACCCTGTCCCACATCTAAATCCTGCACCTCCAAAACATTCACAATGTACATTGTCATACAGTCTGCATGTAAACAAGAACAATATGCCAACACACATATTAACACAATGTCAATATGCATCTCCCCTCCACATTGCAGAGGGACACACAAATCCTCCAGCAGAGCACAGAAGACGACCCATCAGTGATGCCGGAGAGGACCACCACACCTTCGACACCGACGCCCTACAACAGCCCATGGACATCCCACGCAACCCACCACCAGATCCAAGGCAGCCAAGCTACTTAGAGGAGAACCCAACCCCTGCAACAGACCACACAGCATGAAGCACCCGCAAGCACGGCAGGCTCACAACACTTCACCGACCCACACATGGCACCCCAATGCCCGGTGTCAGAACGCCAAAAGGAGGTGGCCCAACAGGTGCGGGTGTGTTCCGAACCCATGGAAGGCGAACTAGATCACAGACGTGGGTGTCTATTACCCTTCAGGGACCACCTACACCCCACAAAGGAGACCCACACTGCCATAGAGACATATGCAGATGCACATTCCCAGTACATAACCACGCCCAGGGGCACGCACATATCAGTCACACACCCACGTTGGCTCTGCGTTCAATGGCACAGTCCACTGCCCTTAGAAATTATGTGGGTGACGACAAAGCTACATGTCCAAGCTCTACATGTCCAAGCTCTGGGGTGACATGTCTGCATCTGCTGTACACAGCACCATGTAATGTCCTAGGGCCCTCATGCATACAACAAAATGACAGGGACACACGCAGATATCATGTTGAACTGGCTACGGGCACGTGCACCTTGCCTCTTTATTGGCAGGGCCACATGTACAGTGACGCCTTTGCTGGATGTGTGTGGGATGAGTATAAGGCAGCCCGCATGGAGTGCTTGGTGCTGGCAACAACTTGAACAGTGGACACCAGTGCAATGGTAACAGAAAACACCTGCATAACAGAGTCAACTGCTGAGCAACATGGAGGGAGCTGGAACAAGTACTGAGGTCACACACCATACAAACAGATGTGTCCGTGAGTTTCAGTGCGCTGCGGTTGGGTCCCCAGAGCTGAGCGTGCTCATGTGAAGAAAATGGCTAGGATTGTGTCCCTTCTTGACATTCCAAATGCAGCTGCAGCAGGGGGGGTGTCACACCTGCATCATCTTCCTCATCGCCGTCCCAGGTCTCCCACACTGCCCGAGGTGACATTGCTGAGTGAAATCTCCACAGCACATAACCAAAACAGTAATGGACGATGCTTCATGGTGCACAGAGCTAGTGGCACCTGAAATGCTGAGCAGGTGATCAGGCAAAAGATGGCATCCACGACAGGTGCGGGCAACTCCGTCAGTCTGCCAGTACGACCGTTTTGACACTGGCAGTTGGTGGTTGGAGTTGGTCCTGGCGGTGGTGGCGTGTGCCTCCTGCAGTGATGCGACGTCCGTGCCGGTCAGGACTCGATTTGATGTGTGAGCCCTGGTGGGACGCATTTGAGGCCGGAGGCAGCGGACAGCGCAGGGCCTCAGACACATGGCATTGATGACCCCTATTGCCATCACTTCAGTGGCCATCCAACATCTCAGAAGAAGGGGTCCCAGACCAGACCAGCCTAGAGTTAGTGGCCCCGGATGCACTGCGGCCGGCACAGGCACCCCGCCACAGGATGGTGACTTATGGTGCAGTCAGATGGGCCACGCGAGCTGAGTGGGGGTCCTCATCAATGTCCGAGGTGAATGTGGCTGATGGTTGCGGGTGACAGTGGAAGGTGTCCTCCAGGGCATGATGCAGAGGGTATAAGCTGTCCGGAAGCAGCAAATGGAGGAGTGGAATGCCACGGCATCGTTTTAGCCACAAAGTCAGTATCACTGACATGATGACGACAACAGCCCCAAGTGCATGGACTCAGTCGCCAACAAAGTTCAACCAGAAAGTGTCCATGGGTCTCGGGGAACAGACTTAGTGGCACTGGGGCTGAAAGGGGATGCAGTCTGCGTTAGGGTCTGTACAATGACATCAAGTTAGCCATAAACAAATCAAGACTGAATTCGACTATTGTGACCTGCTCGACCACAGGGGAGGCCTGAGGCAGCGGTCAGCACTGGCCAGCGAGGTCCTCCTGGAACTCTAACACTCGACGTTAACATGACATTTGGGGGTGACTTGTGGTTGACGGAGGCAGAAGCACCAGAGCCGAGCGGGTGTTCAGTCAGCGACGATGACGTGCCTGCCTGATACGGACTGGATTGGAATGGCGTGAGGCCTGCTGGACCGCAGTGTAGGCCGAGGGCATTGTCATAAAGGGCCCACAGATTCGTGTGGTTGGGATGCCAGGCACATACTTGGTGTCACCACATCGAAGGGAGTACAGTGATTCAAAGTCTGCATTAATGTGCGTACTAGGACAATGTATGATCAAGACTCAGTCCCCACTGTGTGACCTACTCGCCCGCAGCATAGGCCGGAGGCAGCGGTCAGCAAGGGCCCACAGCCACGTGTCGTTGTCTTGCGATGCACAGAGTTAGTGACACCAGTAACGATGATCCTTTTACCCTCCAGACTGAAACGCGTCATCCTCTTACACCTCTCCTTGCGTGCAATGATATGTATTCTGCCATTGACAAATCAAGACTCAGTCCCACATGTGCGAACTACTCGAATGCAGTGTGGCCCGAGGGCAGTAGTCCACGTGGGCCCACGGATGCCTGTGGATGGACTTCTATGCACAGACTTGGTGATACCACATCGATGGGAGTATAGTGAGATAAAATCTGCCATAATTGGTGTTCTCAGCCATAGTGCAATCAAGACTCAGTTCCAAATGTGTGACCTACTTTTCCGCTGTGCATGCAGGTGGAGTACCTCAATGAGAAGGGAGTACAGCGTGCCATTGTCGTGGAGGCCGCGATGGTCTGAGGAGGCTGCCAGGTTCGTGGCACTCTGGCTTGGAGCTTGCACCGGCACATGGTGGGCCCTCATCGACAGACGCCGGTGTCTGCAGGTGTGCATTGAGGCCTGGGTGTGCCGGGCCTGGCAGGACTGGTATGGGGCCCTGCAGCCCGGGGTACAGCAGGCACACAGGAACACAGGCAACACTGCTCACGGCGACGACGTTGGCCTTGTGGCGGGGGGAGGGGCACCGCCCTCGCAGAGTCGTTGGCCATTCCGGAAGAGGACCATGCCCAGAGCTACGTGCTTTTTATTCACACCCCAATGCGTGCCTGGCGTACGCCGGGCCAGCTCACTCCGCTCATGCTTACAGGGGGGACATAACAAGCAACAATTCCGGGATCTTCCCCACTGGCTGGGGTGACATGGTTGTGGATAATGATAGCACGTTCCTGAATAGGAAAATGTCTTTCGTTTTGCACTCAATCTCAGAGATATGATCTCTTTTGTGAAATTAAACTCAGGTAAATCGGAATTTATTCAAGTGTAACTTGAGTTTATTAACCGTTGTTCAAGGTTCAACATGAACTGTAAAGTTACACAAGGTACTAGGGTATCACAAGTCGGGTGGAAAGTTCAAATCTCCAATTTAAGGTGAATAAAGGAGACCTTAATTACAGAAAACAGCCCAGATCATAACGCTCGTTAAGACCTTTCGGATGTATGGAATTCAGCTTGTGGATCCAAAATGTTTCTCTTTGTAATAGATATTTACTATTGTCACGACCCCTCAGCTGGGGAATCTGTTCAAGAACCAAAAATCGCAGTTGACAGATGTTATGCTGATGCTGGTGAAAATGAGTTGCGATTGGTGATTTCGCCTGTTTGGTACGTATATTGCTTTTGTGTTCATTGATCCGTATACGGATTTTTCTCTCAGTTTTGCCCACATAAACCAAACCACATGGACATTTCAACATGTAAATGAGATTCTGACTATTACATGTGGCTGTAACCTTGAGTTTGATCGTGTTGCCTTGTGAAGGATGTTGGATGTTGGTACCTTTGATGATAGAGTTACAGTTACCACAGTTAAGACATGGTAAAGTACCTTTGAAGGAGCTGGTAGTGAGTTCATCAGCTTTAGACAATATTTGTTTGATATTGCGTGATCTTTGGTAAGCAAATCTAGGTGATATTTCAAAAATGTTATTGAAATCCATTTCCATGCTTAACATAGGCCAATACCTGAGGATGGTTTTTTTTATGTTGAAACTTTGTGTGGAAAATTTTGACACAAATGTCATTCGTTGATCAGAAGTTTTTGGTGGTTTGGGTGAAAGAAGCATCTGTCGGGTAGATTTGTTAGACTTCAATATGGCGCTGTCAAGAACTTTGGTAGGATATTTTCGTTGTTCAAATTTGGAAATGCAAGCGGATTTGCTTGATTCAAACAATTCATTGGTACTTGAGATTCTTTTCAATCGTAGTAGTTGTGAGTAGGGCAAATGATTCTTGAGAGATGGTTGGTGGAAACTGTGAAAGTGCAGGAGATTATTGCGGTCAGTAGGTTTAGTGTAAACCTCAGTGGTGAGGTTTCCTTGGTATAATGTTACCTTGGTATCCAGGAATGTTATCGATTCTTTGTTTATACAATGAGTGAATTGAATTCGTTGGTCAACTGTATTAAGTGATTCGATTAATGATTCCAGATGATCAATTGAGCCATTCCATAAGATAAAGATGTCATCAATGTATCTTTTATAAAGGGTAAGATGTTGGGTCCACTCGTGTTTGCAAAGTATGTTGTCTATTTCAAAACGGTGCATAAAGAGGTTCGCGTATGTTGGGGCGGCACAATTGCCCATGGAAGTTCCGGAGCATTGAATGTAAAATGTTCCTGCCCATTCGAAGTAACTGTGATAAAGGGTGAAATGCATGAGTTCCATCAGAAATACTTTGAGATTCTCTGGTTTGTCTGTGGTCATCAGAAATGACTCGATTGCCTCAATGCCTTTATCATGGGGTATGGAAGTGTAAAGTGAGTTTACATCAATGGTACATAGGACGGTTTCCATGGTTATCAAATTTTGAATGGACTCCAGGATATTGAGAAAATCAGTAGTGTCCTTAATGTAGGTAGTCATCGACTGAACAGAAGCTTGTAGATGTTTATCCAAGTATTTCCCTACGGGTTCATGTAGTGAGTTCACTGTAGACACAATGGGTCTGAATGGAGGTCTTGTGGCGTTTTTGTGCATTTTGGGGAGCATATAGATATAGGGTGTAGATGGGTTGCTTTTGATCAGATATGTTTTGTCTTCGTCGTTGATGACACCCTGTTCTAAAGCTGTATTAACGATGGTTTTTAGCACAATCATGAAATCATTGGTTGGATCCGTTGGGGTGGGCATGTATGTATCTGAATTGTTGACGTGATCATTAACATTTTTAGTGTAAAAGATGGTATCCATAATGACCAGTGCTCCACCTTTGTCGGCTTGACGTATGGTAATTTCTGGTTTGTTTGCTAATTCTTTTAAGGCTTGTTGTTCCTTTTTGGTTATGTTAGAGTATGCCTTTTTGTTATGGTAGCCAATTTTTTTGAGTTCTTTATTAACGATTGTTTCGTAGGCATCCAATACTTTATGACTCATGGGTGCTGTGAAGGTGCTCCTATTGCGAAGTCCCATTAGGGTGTTCTTCCGTGGTACATCTGGAATGTTAAGGATGTTTCGAAAGTAGTGTTTAAGTCTCAGTAGACGCATGAATTTAAAGAAACTTATATCAGTTTCTAATTGATTGGAATGGTAGGTGGGAACAAAGGAGGTTCCTTTTTGAAGTGTAGCAATCTGGAGTTGTGTAAGATTATAAGAAGAGATGTTTATCACGAGGTTTTCTGACTGCGCGTGCTCTTGGCCACTGATTTTGTTGATGTTTTTCCTCCTGGATCTCCGGGTGGCCTTGTGCCTGCCTCTAAAAAATGAGATTGTCCCGAACTGCTAGTTGTTGGGCCTTCACTGGCTGTATGCTGTGGGTCTCCTGTCTCTGTTGATCTAAGATTTGGTTGTGAAGTTTGGGGTGCTCTGGTTGTCTTATCTCTACTAGATGAGTCATCGGAAGATGTAGTGTCTATATCCGATCTTTGTCCTGTGTGTTGACGTTGTTGTCTTTTGTAAGCATAGGCTTCTGCCCATGTGTAGACCTCTCCTAATTTATAATCCGTACTGTCACGTTTGAATTTTCGTGTTTTCCTTTCATTAATCTCTTTAGTATATTCGTCAAGTTGTTTGTTAAGATCTGCAAGTGTTGCATTCCAATCAATGTCAGAGATTTTACTAGAAATTTCTTCACGAAGTTCATCAATTTCTTTCTGAAGGTCTACAAGAAGTTTGGATAACTCTTCTACTATTAATAATATTAGATCCAGTGAACACTTATTGAGTATTGCTTCCCATTTTTCTGTAAACCGTGGATTATTTTTACATAGAGTCGATTTAAGGGCTATTCTTAACCCTCTTGGGATCCTTTGTACCTTGTGGTAACGTATTAATGTGCTCGCATGGAGCTTTTGGTTGATAGCTCGTTTGGAGGTATATAGTAACTGTCTGATGTTAGATTGAACAGTTGTTGTACTGTGACTGGACCCTGTGGTATCCTCAAAGAGTGCATAAATGCGTTGAGTTTCTTCATTTGTATACGTGAACGTTTGTGTTCTTCGTTCAGAGGTATTATCTTCTTCATCCATTTATATGTTGGTGCGCTTTCCGTGTCACTCAGGAAAGGGGACTCATATGAAAAGTTAGAACAGAAGTTGCGCACTCAAAATTTCTCCAGGTCAATATTTTAAGCAAAATTAGTTGGTGCAAACGAATTAATCCCCCTGAGTAGGGAATTCAAATTGTAGATAATGATAGCACGTTCCTGAATAGGAAAATGTCTTTCGTTTTGCACTCAATCTCAGAGATATGATCTCTTTTGTGAAATTAAACTCAGGTAAATCGGAATTTATTCAAGTGTAACTTGAGTTTATTAACCGTTGTTCAAGGTTCAACATGAACTGTAAAGTTACACAAGGTACTAGGGTATCACAAGTCGGGTGGAAAGTTCAAATCTCCAATTTAAGGTGAATAAAGGAGACCTTAATTACAGAAAACAGCCCAGATCATAACGCTCGTTAAGACCTTTCGGATGTATGGAATTCAGCTTGTGGATCCAAAATGTTTCTCTTTGTAATAGATATTTACTATTGTCACGACCCCTCAGCTGGGGAATCTGTTCAAGAACCAAAAATCGCAGTTGACAGATGTTATGCTGATGCTGGTGAAAATGAGTTGCGATTGGTGATTTCGCCTGTTTGGTACGTATATTGCTTTTGTGTTCATTGATCCGTATACGGATTTTTCTCTCAGTTTTGCCCACATAAACCAAACCACATGGACATTTCAACATGTAAATGAGATTCTGACTATTACATGTGGCTGTAACCTTGAGTTTGATCGTGTTGCCTTGTGAAGGATGTTGGATGTTGGTACCTTTGATGATAGAGTTACAGTTACCACAGTTAAGACATGGTAAAGTACCTTTGAAGGAGCTGGTAGTGAGTTCATCAGCTTTAGACAATATTTGTTTGATATTGCGTGATCTTTGGTAAGCAAATCTAGGTGATATTTCAAAAATGTTATTGAAATCCATTTCCATGCTTAACATAGGCCAATACCTGAGGATGGTTTTTTTTATGTTGAAACTTTGTGTGGAAAATTTTGACACAAATGTCATTCGTTGATCAGAAGTTTTTGGTGGTTTGGGTGAAAGAAGCATCTGTCGGGTAGATTTGTTAGACTTCAATATGGCGCTGTCAAGAACTTTGGTAGGATATTTTCGTTGTTCAAATTTGGAAATGCAAGCGGATTTGCTTGATTCAAAGAATTCATTGGTACTTGAGATTCTTTTCAATCGTAGTAGTTGTGAGTAGGGCAAATGATTCTTGAGAGATGGTTGGTGGAAACTGTGAAAGTGCAGGAGATTATTGCGGTCAGTAGGTTTAGTGTAAACCTCAGTGGTGAGGTTTCCTTGGTATAATGTTACCTTGGTATCCAGGAATGTTATCGATTCTTTGTTTATACAATGAGTGAATTGAATTCGTTGGTCAACTGTATTAAGTGATTCGATTAATGATTCCAGATGATCAATTGAGCCATTCCATAAGATAAAGATGTCATCAATGTATCTTTTATAAAGGGTAAGATGTTGGGTCCACTCGTGTTTGCAAAGTATGTTGTCTATTTCAAAACGGTGCATAAAGAGGTTCGCGTATGTTGGGGCGGCACAATTGCCCATGGAAGTTCCGGAGCATTGAATGTAAAATGTTCCTGCCCATTCGAAGTAACTGTGATAAAGGGTGAAATGCATGAGTTCCATCAGAAATACTTTGAGATTCTCTGGTTTGTCTGTGGTCATCAGAAATGGCTCGATTGCCTCAATGCCTTTATCATGGGGTATGGAAGTGTAAAGTGAGTTTACATCAATGGTACATAGGACGGTTTCCATGGTTATCAAATTTTGAATGGACTCCAGGATATTGAGAAAATCAGTAGTGTCCTTAATGTAGGTAGTCATCGACTGAACAGAAGCTTGTAGATGTTTATCCAAGTATTTCCCTACGGGTTCATGTAGTGAGTTCACTGTAGACACAATGGGTCTGAATGGCGGTCTTGTGGCGTTTTTGTGCATTTTGGGGAGCATATAGATATAGGGTGTAGATGGGTTGCTTTTGATCAGATATGTTTTGTCTTCGTCGTCGATGACACCCTGTTCTAAAGCTGTATTAACGATGGTTTTTAGCACAATCATGAAATCATTGGTTGGATCCGTTGGGGTGGGCATGTATGTATCTGAATTGTTGACGTGATCATTAACATTTTTAGTGTAAAAGATGGTATCCATAATGACCAGTGCTCCACCTTTGTCGGCTTGACGTATGGTAATTTCTGGTTTGTTTGCTAATTCTTTTAAGGCTTGTTGTTCCTTTTTGGTTATGTTAGAGTATGCCTTTTTGTTATGGTAGCCAATTTTTTTTGAGTTCTTTATTAACGATTGTTTCGTAGGCATCCAATACTTTATGACTCATGGGTGCTGTGAAGGTGCTCCTATTGCGAAGTCCCATTAGGGTGTTCTTCCGTGGTACATCTGGAATGTTAAGGATGTTTCGAAAGTAGTGTTTAAGTCTCAGTAGACGCATGAATTTAAAGAAACTTATATCAGTTTCTAATTGATTGGAATGGTAGGTGGGAACAAAGGAGGTTCCTTTTTGAAGTGTAGCAATCTGGAGTTGTGTAAGATTATAAGAAGAGATGTTTATCACGAGGTTTTCTGACTGCGCGTGCTCTTGGCCACTGATTTTGTTGATGTTTTTCCTCCTGGATTGTGCTAAAAACCATCGTTAATACAGCTTTAGAACAGGGTGTCATCAACGACGAAGACAAAACATATCTGATCAAAAGCAACCCATCTACACCCTATATCTATATGCTCCCCAAAATGCACAAAAACGCCACAAGACCGCCATTCAGACCCATTGTGTCTACAGTGAACTCACTACATGAACCCGTAGGGAAATACTTGGATAAACATCTACAAGCTTCTGTTCAGTCGATGACTACCTACATTAAGGACACTACTGATTTTCTCAATATCCTGGAGTCCATTCAAAATTTGATAACCATGGAAACCGTCCTATGTACCATTGATGTAAACTCACTTTACACTTCCATACCCCATGATAAAGGCATTGAGGCAATCGAGTCATTTCTGATGACCACAGACAAACCAGAGAATCTCAAAGTATTTCTGATGGAACTCATGCATTTCACCCTTTATCACAGGTACTTCGAATGGGCAGGAACATTTTACATTCAATGCTCCGGAACTTCCATGGGCAATTGTGCCGCCCCAACATACGCGAACCTCTTTATGCACCGTTTTGAAATAGACAACATACTTTGCAAACACGAGTGGACCCAACATCTTACCCTTTATAAAAGATACATTGATGACATCTTTATCTTATGGAATGGCTCAATTGATCATCTGGAATCATTAATCGAATCACTTAATACAGTTGACCAACGAATTCAATTCACTCATTGTATAAACAAAGAATCGATAACATTCCTGGATACCAAGGTAACATTATACCAAGGAAACCTCACCACTGAGGTTTACACTAAACCTACTGACCGCAATAATCTCCTGCACTTTCACAGTTTCCACCAACCATCTCTCAAGAATCATTTGCCCTACTCACAACTACTACGATTGAAAAGAATCTCAAGTACCAATGAATTGTTTGAATCAAGCAAATCCGCTTGCATTTCCAAATTTGAACAACGAAAATATCCTACCAAAGTTCTTGACAGCGCCATATTGAAGTCTAACAAATCTACCCGACAGATGCTTATTTCACCCAAACCACCAAAAACTTCTGATCAACGAATGACATTTGTGTCAAAATTTTCCACACAAAGTTTCAACATAAAAAAAACCATCCTCAGGTATTGGCCTATGTTAAGCATGGAAATGGATTTCAATAACATTTTTGAAATATCACCTAGATTTGCTTACCAAAGATCACGCAATATCAAACAAATATTGTCTAAAGCTGATGAACTCACTACCAGCTCCTTCAAAGGTACTTTACCATGTCTTAACTGTGGTAACTGTAACTCTATCATCAAAGGTACCAACATCCAACATCCTTCACAAGGCAACACGATCAAACTCAAGGTTACAGCCACATGTAATAGTCAGAATCTCATTTACATGTTGAAATGTCCATGTGGTTTGGTTTATGTGGGCAAAACTGAGAGAAAAATCCGTATACGGATCAATGAACACAAAAGCAATATACGTACCAAACAGGCGAAATCACCAATCGCAACTCATTTTCACCAGCATCAGCATAACATCTGTCAACTGCGATTTTTGGTTCTTGAACAGATTCCCCAGCTGAGGGGTCGTGACAATAGTAAATATCTATTACAAAGAGAAACATTTTGGATCCACAAGCTGAATTCCATACATCCGAAAGGTCTTAACGAGCGTTATGATCTGGGCTGTTTTCTGTAATTAAGGTCTCCTTTATTCACCTTAAATTGGAGATTTGAACTTTCCACCCGACTTGTGATACCCTAGTACCTTGTGTAACTTTACAGTTCATGTTGAACCTTGAACAACGGTTAATAAACTCAAGTTACACTTGAATAAATTCCGATTTACCTGAGTTTAATTTCACAAAAGAGATCATATCTCTGAGATTGAGTGCAAAACGAAAGACATTTTCCTATTCAGGAACGTGCTATCATTATCTACAATTTGAATTCCCTACTCAGGGGGATTAATTCGTTTGCACCAACTAATTTTGCTTAAAATATTGACCTGGAGAAATTTTGAGTGCGCAACTTCTGTTCTAACTTTTCATATGAGTCCCCTTTCCTGAGTGACACGGAAAGCGCACCAACATATAAATGGATGAAGAAGATAATACCTCTGAACGAAGAACACAAACGTTCACGTATACAAATGAAGAAACTCAACGCATTTATGCACTCTTTGAGGATACCACAGGGTCCAGTCACAGTACAACAACTGTTCAATCTAACATCAGACAGTTACTATATACCTCCAAACGAGCTATCAACCAAAAGCTCCATGCGAGCACATTAATACGTTACCACAAGGTACAAAGGATCCCAAGAGGGTTAAGAATAGCCCTTAAATCGACTCTATGTAAAAATAATCCACGGTTTACAGAAAAATGGGAAGCAATACTCAATAAGTGTTCACTGGATCTAATATTATTAATAGTAGAAGAGTTATCCAAACTTCTTGTAGACCTTCAGAAAGAAATTGATGAACTTCGTGAAGAAATTTCTAGTAAAATCTCTGACATTGATTGGAATGCAACACTTGCAGATCTTAACAAACAACTTGACGAATATACTAAAGAGATTAATGAAAGGAAAACACGAAAATTCAAACGTGACAGTACGGATTATAAATTAGGAGAGGTCTACACATGGGCAGAAGCCTATGCTTACAAAAGACAACAACGTCAACACACAGGACAAAGATCGGATATAGACACTACATCTTCCGATGACTCATCTAGTAGAGATAAGACAACCAGAGCACCCCAAACTTCACAACCAAATCTTAGATCAACAGAGACAGGAGACCCACAGCATACAGCCAGTGAAGGCCCAACAACTAGCAGTTCGGGACAATCTCATTTTTTAGAGGCAGGCACAAGGCCACCCGGAGATCCAGGAGGAAAAACATCAACAAAATCAGTGGCCAAGAGCATGCGCAGTCAGAAAACCTCGTGATAAACATCTCTTCTTATAATCTTACACAACTCCAGATTGCTACACTTCAAAAAGGAACCTCCTTTGTTCCCACCTACCATTCCAATCAATTAGAAACTGATATAAGTTTCTTTAAATTCATGCGTCTACTGAGACTTAAACACTACTTTCGAAACATCCTTAACATTCCAGATGTACCACGGAAGAACACCCTAATTGGACTTCGCAATAGGAGCACCTTCACAGCACCCATGAGTCATAAAGTATTGGATGCCTACGAAACAATCGTTAATAAAGAACTCAAAAAAATTGGCTACCATAACAAAAAGGCATACTCTAACATAACCAAAAAGGAACAACAAGCCTTAAAAGAATTAGCAAACAAACCAGAAATTACCATACGTCAAGCCGACAAAGGTGGAGCACTGGTCATTATGGATACCATCTTTTACACTAAAAATGTTAATGATCACGTCAACAATTCAGATACATACATGCCCACCCCAACGGATCCAACCAATGATTTCATGATTGTGCTAAAAACCATCGTTAATACAGCTTTAGAACAGGGTGTCATCAACGACGAAGACAAAACATATCTGATCAAAAGCAACCCATCTACACCCTATATCTATATGCTCCCCAAAATGCACAAAAACGCCACAAGACCGCCATTCAGACCCATTGTGTCTACAGTGAACTCACTACATGAACCCGTAGGGAAATACTTGGATAAACATCTACAAGCTTCTGTTCAGTCGATGACTACCTACATTAAGGACACTACTGATTTTCTCAATATCCTGGAGTCCATTCAAAATTTGATAACCATGGAAACCGTCCTATGTACCATTGATGTAAACTCACTTTACACTTCCATACCCCATGATAAAGGCATTGAGGCAATCGAGTCATTTCTGATGACCACAGACAAACCAGAGAATCTCAAAGTATTTCTGATGGAACTCATGCATTTCACCCTTTATCACAGTTACTTCGAATGGGCAGGAACATTTTACATTCAATGCTCCGGAACTTCCATGGGCAATTGTGCCGCCCCAACATACGCGAACCTCTTTATGCACCGTTTTGAAATAGACAACATACTTTGCAAACACGAGTGGACCCAACATCTTACCCTTTATAAAAGATACATTGATGACATCTTTATCTTATGGAATGGCTCAATTGATCATCTGGAATCATTAATCGAATCACTTAATACAGTTGACCAACGAATTCAATTCACTCATTGTATAAACAAAGAATCGATAACATTCCTGGATACCAAGGTAACATTATACCAAGGAAACCTCACCACTGAGGTTTACACTAAACCTACTGACCGCAATAATCTCCTGCACTTTCACAGTTTCCACCAACCATCTCTCAAGAATCATTTGCCCTACTCACAACTACTACGATTGAAAAGAATCTCAAGTACCAATGAATTGTTTGAATCAAGCAAATCCGCTTGCATTTCCAAATTTGAACAACGAAAATATCCTACCAAAGTTCTTGACAGCGCCATATTGAAGTCTAACAAATCTACCCGACAGATGCTTCTTTCACCCAAACCACCAAAAACTTCTGATCAACGAATGACATTTGTGTCAAAATTTTCCACACAAAGTTTCAACATAAAAAAAACCATCCTCAGGTATTGGCCTATGTTAAGCATGGAAAAGGATTTCAATAACATTTTTGAAATATCACCTAGATTTGCTTACCAAAGATCACGCAATATCAAACAAATATTGTCTAAAGCTGATGAACTCACTACCAGCTCCTTCAAAGGTACTTTACCATGTCTTAACTGTGGTAACTGTAACTCTATCATCAAAGGTACCAACATCCAACATCCTTCACAAGGCAACACGATCAAACTCAAGGTTACAGCCACATGTAATAGTCAGAATCTCATTTACATGTTGAAATGTCCATGTGGTTTGGTTTATGTGGGCAAAACTGAGAGAAAAATCCGTATACGGATCAATGAACACAAAAGCAATATACGTACCAAACAGGCGAAATCACCAATCGCAACTCATTTTCACCAGCATCAGCATAACATCTGTCAACTGCGATTTTTGGTTCTTGAACAGATTCCCCAGCTGAGGGGTCGTGACAATAGTAAATATCTATTACAAAGAGAAACATTTTGGATCCACAAGCTGAATTCCATACATCCGAAAGGTCTTAACGAGCGTTATGATCTGGGCTGTTTTCTGTAATTAAGGTCTCCTTTATTCACCTTAAATTGGAGATTTGAACTTTCCACCCGACTTGTGATACCCTAGTACCTTGTGTAACTTTACAGTTCATGTTGAACCTTGAACAACGGTTAATAAACTCAAGTTACACTTGAATAAATTCCGATTTACCTGAGTTTAATTTCACAAAAGAGATCATATCTCTGAGATTGAGTGCAAAACGAAAGACATTTTCCTATTCAGGAACGTGCTATCATTATCTACAATTTGAATTCCCTACTCAGGGGGATTAATTCGTTTGCACCAACTAATTTTGCTTAAAATATTGACCTGGAGAAATTTTGAGTGCGCAACTTCTGTTCTAACGTGACATGGTTGTGTCCACTGTCCACTGCACTCCATACACCAGCGGTGTATGTCGACATGGATATGTGTGTGGTCTGCATACTGCAGTCTGGCCATTACTTCGACGCCACACTTGGCATTGTGTACATTGTGATTCATCGGTCAGTTGCCTCCTTCACACATGTCTGGTCCCCACCTCTTCCCACAATCTGCTATCGTGTGGCTGAGATGCCAAGCAGTTGATGGCTTATGGGCATGGATGGCCCAGGTTGCCAGAGTGAGTTGTACTGTCGTGTCTGGTGGGTGGGCATGTTGTTTGGCATGTTGTATGTGAGTTTGTGATGTGTGCATTCCCAGTGTTGTGAGTTGAATGGTTGTGGAGTTGAGGTGTGTGGTGTGTTCATTTGGTACTTGCCAACGAGCAGCGCATTTATGTAGGTGCCAGCCAGGAAGCGCCGGGTGATGATGGGCTGTTGGAAGATGTAGGACTCATGCACTCGGAATGGGTGGTTGGCGTCGAGGTTGGTGGAGATTCCCAGGTGGTCCACTCTTGCCTGCACAGTGATGGTATGCGTGTGCTTTCGGTTGCGGATATTGTGTGCATTGTCACCAGGAGGCACAAGTAGAACATGTGTGCATTCAATTGCCCCCTGACACGCGAGGGAATCCAGCTATGGCTTTGATGCCTTGCTTGTTCTACAGCTGTTCCTGCGCAGTGTGGGGGAAGGATAGGTAGTGTGGTACCAAGCTGATGATGGCATCCAAGACAGTTGGGGCGGGGCTTGGATGTGGCTGGATGTGAGACTCCTCGGACTCTGGCGGTTGTTGGTTGGCAGGTCCCAGAGGCCAACAGGTGCGGCACATCCAGCAGCTTTGTCTGCGGAGGGATGTTGGTTGTCCGCTGTGTGGGTACCGTTGGCCTGTGGGCAGTGGTGGTCAGGATGCGTAGGATGACAAAGCACCAGCAAGAGGGCCAGCTGGTTCACCCCAGAACTCCTGGCCTCCAAGCGAACCTGCCGGAAGCTAGAGAAGAAATGGCACAGCGAACAGACTCTGGACAGCCACTCAGCACACAAGACTGCCACCCGCAACCACCATCACCTCATCAGGACTGCCAAGAGGACCTCCTTCAAAGACTGCCTCGATAACAACGCACACAATAGCGAAGAGCTCTTCAACATTTTGAAGGCACTCTCCAACCTCAGCTCCAACACCAACGACATCCCACCGTCGCAAGCCCTGTGCGACTCCCTCGCCACTTTCTTCCACTGCACGATAGCAGACATCCACAACAGCTTCAACACCCAGACACCTCAGTGTTGGTCCGGGCGGGGGGCTAGGGGGACTGGGGGGGGCCTGGGGGGGGTGGCGGTGGGTGTTGTTGCCCTATTGGGGCTCTGGGCTGCATGGTCAGTTGCCCGGGTGCATCTGTTTTTCTTCATGTTTGGCTCTGGGCTGTGCTACCTTGTCTGTTGCCGGTTGTTGTCCGACTTTGCACCAGGTCAGAGCAGGTGTTAATTTCCTGCTGCTAACGCACCTTATCGCATGTTTTGTGATCTTATCGCTGATCTGGCTGGTCGTTGAGAATGTTGTGGAGTGGTGTTGTCACTCCTTTTTTCATGGGAACGCCTACTCTGCATTGCATTAGCGATAGTTGCCGGTGCGATCTGTGGCGATGTTTTTTGCGGCTACCATCGCAGGTAAACTGGAGCTATGGGCTGTTGGCACCAGCTTGCAAATGGGGTGATAAATTTATCATGACTTTGGCTGCGCTAAAGTGCCGTTAACTCGGCGATAGATCCTGGAGAATATGCCCCCCAGATGTTTTTTATCATATAAAAGGACTCAGCATGTGCCTGTGTTACTGTCCTTGAGCAGAGACAGAGCTTCTCTGTGATTAGCAATATCTTTACAACAGTAGAGGGTACTCTGCCACATATATAAAGTGTCCGCACAGTATGTTATCCTTCTCAACACCCGCTTCGCGCGCAAACACGCCGTGGAACTCTGGGACCTACTGGACTCCAACCCCAGATGTCGCCTTCCTGACGGAGACCTGGCTGAACCCCTCCTCGGCACCCGACATCATCATAGCCATCCCGGATGGCTATAAGATCACTCGCAGGGACCGCACCAATGGAGTAGGAGGAGGAATCGCCATCGTCCACAGGAACTCTCTCAAAGTCTCAACCAACACCGACGACACCCTCAGCACCACCGAACACCTGCACTTCCAGATCCACACCGATCCCAACACCACCCTCAGAGGAACTCTCATCTACAGACACCCCGGACCACGAGCACAGTTCAGCGACTCCATCACCGACCTCATCAGCACACACGCCCTCGCCTCAACGGACTACATCCTCCTCGGGGACCTGAACTTCCACCTCGAGAACAACAACAACACCAACTCCTCCACCCTGATCGACAACCTCGCCATCCTCGGACTCAGACAACTCGTCACTACACCCACCCACTCCGGCAGCCACATGCTTGACCCCATCTTCTCCGCAATCTCCCACGTCTCCTTCAACCACACCACCGAGCTCCACTGGACCGATCACCGCTGCATCCACTTCACCTTCCGGAAACCCACCACGCACCACCGCACCCAACAGGTGCTGCGCCGCTGCTGGAGCAAAGTCACCGAAGACCAGCTTTCCACCTCCCTCGCCCGGTGCCCACCCACAGATCTGACCGACCCCGACACCGCCGCTCGCAACCTCAAACAGTGGATCAATGACTGCGCCAACACCCTTGCCCCCTTCAAGAAGCCCTCCAACAACCACACTAGCAAGAAAGCCAGCTGATTCACCGAAGACCTCCAGGCCTCCAAGCAAACCTGCCGAAAACTCAAAAATACCTGGATCCGTGAACGAACACCGGAAAGCTACACAGCCCACAAGAACGCCACCCGCAGACACCACCACCTCATCAGATCCGCTAAATGGACCTCCTTCAAAGACCGCCTAGACAACAACGCACACAACGGCAAAGAGCTCTTCAACATCGTGAAGGAACTCTCCAACCCCAGCTCTAGGACCAATGACATTCCACCTTCACAAGACCTGTGCGACTCACTGGCCACCTTCTTCCATCGCAAGATCGCAGACATCCATGACAGCTTCAACGCCGTCACCACCCCGGCAACCACTGAGACCCCCGCTCCCATGACCACCACCGGCACCAACCGCCTGATCTCCTGGACCAACATCAACGACGACTACACCATCAAGATCATGAACACCGTCCACTCCGGATCCCCAGAAGACCCCTCCCCACAGCACATCTTCAACAAAGCCAGCAGCACCATCACACCCCATCTCCGGAAAACAAACAACATCTCCTTCGAGACAGCGACCTTCCCAGAGAGCTGGAAGCACACAGTGATCAACGCCTTACTCAAGAAACCCAAGGTGGACCCCAAGGACCTCAAGAACGCCCGACCCATCTCCCTGCTCCCATTCCCGGCGAAGATCATCGAAAAGACCGTCAACAAACAACTGACCAGCTTCCTCGAGGAGAACAGCATCCTGCTGGACCCGTTCCAGTCAGGGTTCCGCAGCAACCACAGCACCAAAACTGCCCTCATCGCTGCCACTGATGACATCAGGACCCTGCTAGACAATGGAGAAACCGCGGCCCTCATCCTCCTGGACCTGCCGCCTTCGACACGGTCTGCCCCCACACACTACGAACATGCCTCTACGATGCCGGGATCCAAAAGAAAGCCCTGGACTGGACCTCCTCCTTCCTCTCCGGCAGAACACAGAGTGTGCGCCTCCCCCTTCCGCTCCAAAGCCACCGAGATTATCTGCGACGTACCCCAAAGCTCATCCCTCAGCCCAACGTTGTTCAACGTCTACATGGCACCACTCGCCCACATCGCACGACGGCACGACCTCAACATCACCTCCTACGCCGATGACACCCAGCTGATCCTCTCCCTCACCAAGGACCCCCACACCGCCATAACCAACCTCCACGAAGGAATGAAGGCTGTCGCCGACTGGATGAGGAACAGCCGACTGAAGCTAAACTCAGACAAGATGGAGGTCCTCATCCTCGGATCCACCCCCTCGGCTTGGGATGACTCCTGGTGGCCGACTGCACTAAGAACATCCCCAACAGGCCACCGACCATGCACGGAACCTAGGGGTCATCCTTGACTCTACCCTCTCCATGACGAAGCAGGTCAACACCGTCCCCTCCTCCTGCTTCAACACCCTCCGCATGCTTCGCAGGATCTTCAAGTGGATCCCCACCGAAACAAGAAGGATGGTCACCCAGGCCCCCGTCAGCAGTAGACTGGACTACGGAAACGCCCTCTACGCAGGAGCCCTGGCCAAACTCCTGAAACGGCTTCAACGCATCCAGAACGCCTCCGCACGTCTGATCCTCGACATCCCTCGCAGCAGCCACATCACACCCCACCTGAGAGACCTACACTGGCTCTCTGTCAACAAGAGGATAACCTTCAAACTCCTCACTCACGCACACAAGGCACTGCACAACACCAGACCAACGTACCTCAACAGCCGACTCAGCCTCCACACCCCCACCCGCCAGCTCCGCTCCGCAGACCGCTCCCTCGCCATCGTCCCCCGCATCTGAAGAGTGACTGTTGGTGGCAGATCATTCTCCCACCTCGCCAAGACATGGAACACCCTCCCCATCCGCCTGCGGCAGACCTTCTGACCTTCAGAAGACTTCTCAAGACCTGGCTCTTTCAACAGTAGCAGCTTGCCTAGCGCTTTGAGACCCTCGCGGGTATGTGGTGCGCTTTACAAATGCCATGATTGATTGATTGATTGGTATAAGTTTATTGCAAGTCACTGAGAGAACCTGTCATGTGCTGTTGTCCCAAGACTTACAGCCCATGAACACAATCCTGTAAAACAAGCAGTAAAGTTGGTTCTGATACTAGACTTGCTTTAGTGCACGCCTCACCGCATCTGTGCACTTTGTCTGCGGTGGACCGACCACTTGAGACACAGGGAAGACCCCGGTAGGCTAGGGGTCTTAGGGCTGTTTTTAAAGGTGCATAGACTCAGGGGTCTTCAGCTGTCCAGCCTGCCAAACCCCCACTAAGGAACAGACACGGTTTACTTGCAGACGCATATATCATTTGCGTCCCCTTAAAATCCTCCTGAAAGCCACTGGGATTATAATACTCAACTGGAACAGTCTCGCCCATTAATGTATATATTTCCAGGGCTATCTTTAGCTCAGTGACCATCACAGCACTTTGTTACCACCAATGCTCGCTGGTGTCTATTTCTGTAATATAGATTATTACCACAGCACTGAAAATCAACGGTAAAGGTGAAAAGCTGGTGCCGGATGATGGCAGCATTTCACCATTTCCACTCAGCATTTTGGGCCCGATTCACAGAACTAACTTATGACAAAATCCTAAACTTACTACCATTTTGGTATTCACAGAAGGCACTTACTCATTTTGGTATTTACAGAAGGCACTTACACATTTCGGTATTCACAGAAGTTAGGAGTCCTAACTTTAGGACTCCTAAATGCCTTCTGTGAATACCAAAAGTCTTAAAGTTAGGATTTTTCTCAGTTTAGGAGTAGAAAAGTTAGGACTCCTAACTTTACTACTCTTAAACTGAGAAAAATCCTAACTTTAAGACTTTCAGCATTCACAGAAGGCATTTAGGAGTCCTAAAGTTAGGGCTCCTAACTTCTGTGAATACTGAAACGAGTAAGTGCCTTCTGTGAATACCAAAATGAGTAAGTGCCTTCAGTGAATACCAAAATGGTAGTAAATTTAGGATTTTGTCATAAGTTAGTTCACAGAGTTAGTGGCACCGGATGCACTGCGGCCGGCACAGGCACCCAGCCACAGGACGGTGACTTGCGGTGCAGTCAGATGGGCCATGCGACCTGGGCGGGTCCCCATCAATGTCCGAGGGGTATGTTGCGGAGGGTTGCGGGGGACAGTGAAGGTATCCTCCAGGGCATGATGCAGAGGTTTGATGTTATCCGGAAGCAACAAATGGGGGAGTGGAAAGCACAACCCTCGTTTTCACCAACAATTCGGTATCAGCTACATGTGGATGGAAACTAGCCCCTAGTCCATAGACTCAAACACCACCAATGTACGACCATGGAGTGTCTATGAATGTCGGGGAACAGACTTAGTGGCACAGGTGCTGAGTAGGGATGCCGTCTGCGATGATACCAGTACACTGACATGAGCTCCACCATTGCCAGATCAAGACTCTGTGACCTTCTGGACCGAAGCATAGGCCGGAGGCAGTGGTCAGCAGTGGCCCACAGCCACGTTTGGTTGGCTGGCAAAGCACAGAGTTAGTGACACAAGGGCAGTTGTCGGTAGTGTTCGTTCACCTCCGTAATGATGATCTTGTACCCTCCGGACTGCAACGCGCCATCCTCTTACGCCTCTCCGTGCGTGCGATGACATGTATTCTGCCTTTTGAATAACTGATGTTCAGTTCCAAATCTGTGACCCACTCATGCGCAGCGTGGGCTGAGGGCAGTAGTCCGCGTAGGCCCACAGACACGTGTGGTTGTGATGCCATGCACAGACTTGTTGGCACCACATCGAAGTGAGTATAGTGACTTGTCCAATGCCTTAAACGGTGTTCACTGCCATGGTGTAATCAAGACTCAGTTCCAAATGTGTGACCTACCTGACCATAGTGTAGGCCTGAGGCAGCGGTCAGCATGGGCCATTCACCGAGTGACGCCGGCATAGGCGTAGTTCAGGTTCAGTGGCACCGCGTGTTCGGACACATCCGTGTATGTGACCCGGGTTTTGTCCGGACTGAGCCGCATCTTCCTCTTACTCCTCTCCATGCGACCACTGGTGTGGACTCTGCCATTCATGATTTGCGCCTAGGTACTGGATGTGGGACATACTGGTCGGCAGGGTAGTCCTGGTCTGTTAGAAATGGGATTTCTGGTTGGCTAGGGCTTGCGCCAAAGCCAGGCAGAAACCATCACTCTAGTCAGGGCTGGGGAGTTACACGCCAAAGATAACCCCTGCTCACCCCCTTGGTAGCTTGGCACGAGCAGTCAGGCTTATCCCGGAGGCAATGTGTAAAGCGTTTGCGCGCGAACACAGCAACAACACCCTAGGCCCACCACAAAAGAAACTCCACACAAGGTTATATATAAAAAATAGCCTTTGTATTATAATAAACACATTAGATGATAATCACATAATTTACACTGTGCCAACTGGCACAGGGCAGAATTTTACAAGGGACTATTTACACGGGACAGGGCCACATGGGCCACTGTCAGAATCAGCACAAATTACCAATTGTACATGTAGAACATATACTAACTGTAACACAAATTATCACGGTAGAGCACAACCAGTAACTACTGGCGCAATGATGACCTCAGCATCATCACAATAGAATCAGGTATAAAACCTATCCTGCATCCATCACAGTGGCATAAACACATTATGCAATTTCTCATTAGTCTAACGCATTAGACCTAACCTCCTAAGTATAACTACACTAGGGGCGTACATCACACAGGGAAGTATAATCTCCCTAACATCACCCTAAAGAGGTAAAACAACCTCCTATGCAGAGATCCTATCTAGAGGTATAAAACACAGGGTGCGCAAAACATACTACACACAGTACATTTCCTAACACCCAACGCATTAGTATCTAAATCACAATAACACCTAAATCACATTAGGGTCCAGGTTGCGCCAGAACCTAAACGTAGCAGCTGGCACTAAGTGCTGCACAGCTGTGGAGGAAAAGATGGGGGGGAAGGAGTGCATCTTACTCCTGAGTCCAAGGCATGTCCCCTAAAAAAAAGCAAGGCCTAAACGGTGCAGCTGGCACTAATTGTGGCGCAGCTGGGAGGACCAAAGGTTAGCCCTGGGCACCCCCTGTGCCCTCTAAACAACTATGCCCAAGTTGGAGCCACACGGGGCTCTAAAACCATCAAGGCCGCAACTAAAGTCCCAGCTGCCCTCTAGCAAGCGGGGCAGCTGTGGGGGGGTGGCCACACAACCGGGGGGAAAAGCCTGGGCCCCTCTGGGCCCGTCTAAAATGAATGCGCCCATCGTTGGAGCCATCGGGGGCTCGAGAAACAATAGTGCCCGTCGTTGGAGCCACGTAGGCTCTGAAAGTCTTTGTGCCCACGTTGGAGCCACGGGGCTACATGCCCCTGTTGGAGCGGCCCGCTGCCATGCGGGCCGCTCTGACCCTGCCTCTCCCCACCCAGACTCACTCAGACCACTCACCGGCTGGGGGGACGGAGGCAGGACTCGGACTCATCTCCTTTTTCACCCGGGCCCCCTCCTGGGTCCCGGGACTCCTGCGGGCAAAGGCAGGGCTCTCCCTGGCACATGGGAGCCCCGCTGAACGGCCGCATCAATTCCCCGCCTTCACCCGGGCCCCCTCCTGGGACCCGGGGCTTCAGTTGCACATGCAGGGCTCCCACCGGCACACGGGAGCCCTGCCTTAACGGACGCTGCCTCCCCACTTCACCTGGGCCCCCTCCTGGGACCCGGGACTCTTGGAACATGCGCGGGGCTCTCTCCACTCATGGGAGCCCCGCGAGGCCTCACAGTCTTCCGGGCCGTCTTCTCTTCGGCAGGCGGGGATTCCGGACTCCAGGGAGACCCCGCCCAGGTCACAGGCAATCTCTGCCTGACTTCCGGAGCGGCCGCGGCGGTGATTCACGATCTCAGCAGCAATTGCGGGGTGAGCACCCGCGTCTTTTAAAAAGAATACAAGCAAGCGGCCATGCGGGGTGGGCACCCGCGATTTAAATATAAAAACAAGCGTGTGGGCACCCGCCGACCAAAGGTACCAATCAGCGGGGTGGGCACCCGCAGTATCAGAGAAACGCAGGGTGGGCACCCGCAGTAAATATACAAATAAGCGCGGTGGGCACCCGCGAGGCCGGCATCATGGGGGAATCCCTAGTCTGGGGATTCCCTCTCCCTCTCTCAGCAGCGCGACGCTGCACAGCCCCAGCTTCTCTCTCTGGGGGAATTAGAATAAAGCGCTCCCCAGGCGCTATGTTCAGGACCAGCACAAAGTCCTTGATAGATCAAGAAAACAGCAAAAAGGTCCCACAAAGTCCATCAGGCATCCAGGGGCTGGGCAGGGCCCAGGGAGGCAAGCCTTCCCCTGGGCCCCAGCAGCAGCACGCCCCTGGCAGATTCAAGTCAGAACGAGAACATTTTCATGGAGTCACAGCCCCTCTTTTATACACCAAATCCTTTGTTTCCATAGGTGCAGGGAAGGGGCGAGCCAGATGCAACTGGTTCCTGAGCACTTTGTTTTGCTCAGACCCTCTCCCTATTCACAGGACAGGCCAGGGACATTAAACGCACCACAGGGGTTGGAGCCAGCATTGTGTGGGGAAAGCCCAGCCCTATTCAGGTCCCAGGTGTACTCCTCCCTGCCATCAACATGCAGATCTCCCCACCCACCACCGGGGCAGACCCATCCTTACTCCTGGAGACAGACACACCAGCCAATCACTAGCAAGACAGTCACTGCACATTTATGTCAGCGTCTAGAAGTGGCACTTCTACACTTGCCACAGTAACGCCGCACATATCATCGCGCAGCATTTAATCTCACGAGTTCGCACATACCAAACTCGACCCTGTACTCCTCTCACATCAGGACTTAACACTGTCACTCAGATCCCCCATGCATTCCTATGGGAGGGCAGGTCAGTCTCACTGAAACATACACAGAGCGCACGCACTTTCCACTGGGATACAGTGTGAAAGCGCCTACAGGCCTAAATCCCCTAATACACCATAGGGAAAAGGTTAGGATAATGCAAAAAGTTCTAGGGGTGAACTTGCCAGAAGGGCCAAGTCCAACATGGTCCCTCATCCACGTGTCGCTGGCTGGCGTTGAACAGGGTTAGTGGCACTACGTGTCACAGGCTGGCGTTGAACAGGGTTAGTGGCACCATGTGTCGCCGGCTGGCGTTGAACAGGGTTAGTGGCATCAAGTGTCGCCGGCTGGCGTTGAACAGGGTTAGTGGAACCACGTGTCGCAAGTAGCCCATATGGAACTATGCCTCACTGATCGGGTGGGGCCTCTTGCAGTTGCCGCTGGCCGGGATTTGGGGTCACTGCCATTCATGACTCAGTTTCACATATGTGACCTACTGGGCAGAAGACCTACTGGGCCTGTGTCGTTGAGGCCGTGATGGTCTGAAGAGGCTGTCAAGGTCACGGGATTCGGGCCTGGGGCTTGTGCCGGCACGTGGTGGGCCCTCCTTGACACACGCCGTGTCGGCAGATGATCAGCGACTGTGCAGGAGCGGCCCTGACGGGTTCGTGGTCTAGCGTGCCGGGGTCCAGCAGGCGCACTGCGTCGCAGGCAACTCCACTCATGAGGACGGCGTCGGCCTCGTGGCGGGGTGAGAGGCGCTGTCCTGGCAGAGACATTGGACTTTCCGGAAGAGGACCACGCCCAGGGCTAAGTGCTTATTATTCACAACCCTACGCTGGTGTGGAGTACTCTGGGCCATCCTGTCACGCCTAGGGGGAGGCGTAACAGGCAAGATTTCTGCGATGTCCCCCACTGGCTGTGGTGACATGGGTGTGTCCACTGTCCACTACACTCCATACACCAGTGGTGTATGTTGCCATGGATATGGGTGTGTGCTGCATACTGCGGTCTGTCCAGCACATCTCCGCCACTCTTGGCATTGTGTACTTTCCCAATCATGGTACTACTGCATCCTTCACACATGCCTGTTTGCCACCTCTCCCCACATTCGGCTGTTGTGTGGCTGAGGCGCCATGCCGTTGATGGCTCATGTTCATGGCTTGGCCAGGTTACAATTGTGAGTTGTTCTGTCGTATCTGGTGGTGGACATGTTGTTGTGCATGTTGGTTGTGATTTTGTGACGTGTGCATTGCCAGAGTTGTGATTTGCATGGTGGTGGAGCTGAGGTGAGTGGGGTGTTCATTTGGAACTTGCGAAGGGGCTGGGCATTTCCCTTGTTGCCATCCTGGGTACGCTGGTTGATGATGGACCGTTGGAGGATGAAGGAATCATGCACACTGGCTGGGTATTTGGAGGCGACATTGGTGGCGGTTCCACAGTGTTCAGTTGTTGCCTGCACATTGATGTGAGTCGTTTGCTTTCTGTTGCGGTGATTGTGTGCTGTGTCACCAGGGGGCACAGGTAGGACATGTGTGCTGTGGGTTGCCCCCAACACGTGCGTGCATCTTGCTGGGGCGTATGGTCCTTGCTTGGTCTCCAGCGTGACCTGCGCATTGTTTTGGAAGTATGGGGACTGGGGTACCTGGGTGATGGTGATGTCCAAGCCAGGTGTGGGGGACTTGGATGTGGCTGGCTTTGAGACTCCGTCTCTGGCTGGTGTTGTTTGGGGGGTACCAGGGGCCAAAAGGTGCTGCCAAGCCAGCAGCTTGGTGTGGGGTGGGATGTTGGTTGTCCGCTGTGTTGGTGCCGTAGGCCTGTTAGGCGATGATGGTCGGGATGCGTGGGATGGTTGTCCCTTTCAGCCTGTGGTGGACGGTGACATTGTCAGATGTTGGGTCTGTGCGGCTGGTACACTTCCTGGGGGGTCCACTGTCTTTGTCTGCGCTGCGTCTGTGGTGGTTCGGGGGGGGGGGGAGTTCCGGGTGGGGGTTGGGGCCCTGGGGTGGTGGCAGTGGGTGTTGTGGCCCTCTTGGGTGTCCGGGCCACATGATGAGTGGCTCCATGGCATCTGTTGCCCTTCCGATGTGGCCCTGGGCTGGGCTCCCATTTTTGGTGCAGGCTGCCGTCCGACTTTACACCAGGTCAGAGCAGGTGTAAATGATCTGGCTGTTCATTGAGAATGTTGAGGTGTGGTGTTGTCGCGGCTTTTGGCATGGGAACGCCCACTCTGCATCTTATTAGCGATAGGCGCGAGTGTCCTCTGTGGCGATGTTTTTTGCGGCTGCTATCGCGGGTAAACTGGTGCTGTAGGCTGTTAACAGCAGCTTGTGAATGGGGAGGTAAATTTATCTCGACTTTGGCTTCTATAAAGTGCCGTTGACTCAGCGATAGCTCCTTGTGAATATGCCCCTTAATTTTCCTATTACAGGAGGGTAGTGACGTCAGCTTCATATTGTAGGTGAGTGAATCTGTCATACTTTTATTAGAGGTGAGTAGAGATGTCATTTTCTAACCACAGCTCGTTTTATTACAAGTGAGTTGAACTTTGATTATCGTGCTATAGGTGAGCAAAGGTGTTATGTTCGTGCTAACGGTGAGCTGTGGTGTAATTTATCAATTACAAGTGACCAGTGGTGTCACTCTTATTATCGAACCGCGATTCCCAAGCTCTGGCGTCAGCCGCTCTGGCCACTGCCCCACACCTCTCCTCCCATTAGCTTTCCAGAGCCAGATAGACACCTTAGTAATCCACAGACTCCATGTTTGTTTGCTTTTTGTACAGTTTTGATTCCATGTTGATCCTACAGATCTTCACCGGGAAGGAAGACACCTGGCATCAAAAAGTGCATGGTGACAGCTACTGGAGGGGGCTACTGGAAGGGAACGTGCCAAAATAATATAGGGAATAAACGACCCCCTACCATAAGTAAACAGAATATTAAAAACCACTTTAAAAACTTTGCATGCCTATGGTGTTGCCTCTAGAAATGAGCAAGGAACCCCCAGGTAACGTCCAATATTATATATATTCTGTACAGTCGTGGCTTCATCCATAGGATCTTGCTCTCAGCTAGAATAGAAAAGTAAGAGACGTCATTGCTCCCTCCCTCTGTCCTCTTCAGATCCCAGCTGCCTGTCCGCTTCTCCTCTCGAATTGGCGCTGACACGTGTCCTCCTCGACATGACAGGCCCAGCCTCCGACGAGACCCCAATTAAAGGGCTGCTCTTCATAAGAGCGTCAGGCGAGGCAGGTGACAAGGCAGATAACAGGACGCGATGCGCCGCCATCTGACAGCTCCTGCCTTCTGGAGTCGGGGCCCTGGCACCGTGGGCGGTGAGAATGACCCATCCCGGCTCTGGCGAGGCCTGCCACGGCCCCAGTGCCAGGTGGGGGCTGACAGGGCACACTGTCAGCCCCCGCTCCTGCGCCTTGGAGTCGGTGGCCCTGGCACCGTAGGCGGTGAGAAGGACCCATCCCGGCTCTGTCGAGGCCTGCCACGCCCCCCGTGCCAGGTGGGTGCTGACAGGGCACGCTGTCAGCCCCCGCCAGCTGACAGCTCCTGCGCCCTGGAGTCGGGGGCCCTGGCATCGTGGGCGATGAGCAGGACCCGGGCGCGATCCTGGCACCGGCGAGGCCTGCCAGTGCCCCCGTGCCAGGTGGGGGCTGACAGGGCACGCTGTCAGTGTCAGCCCCCGCCAGCTGACAGCTCCTGCGCCCTGGAGTCGGGGGCCCTGGCATCGTGGGCGATGAGAAGGACCCGGACGCGATCCTGGCACCGGCGAGGCCTGCCATGGCCTCCGTGGCCGATAGGGGCTGACAGGGCATTGGCGCGCCATTCAGGGACCTGTCTTGGGACATTTCATGCACTCGCCACGGTGCGTGGAAGATGCGCGCTGTGCGCAAGCAGGCGCGTGCCTCTGGGGGCTCTCGAGGTAGCGACGCACCATTCAGAGCTCAGCTTCTTGCTTCCTAAACCTCAATCTCTTTCCTTATGAATAATATATCCAGTATTATCCGCACCATTGTAATTAGTGACATTCAGTATTGCAGTGGTGCGCACGCGGGCGCAGCAAGGGGCTTGCAGCTGTGCTGCCTGCTCGCGCCCACTGCATCCAGTGCGTGCAGTGCGTGCAGTGCGTGGTTTACGGTGATCTTTTATACCCAGAGTCTTTCACTGCATGCCGTAACACGGTCTGCATCTTCCAGTGCCTCAAATTTTGGGCTATGCACGAACTTCCAGAGCATGCCCTGCACCCAGTGTTTGCCATCGGATGCCATCCCGAGGCCTGCCCCATCCAGTGCATCAAATGCGTGAATACATTAATTCATTATTTAATATTACTTTTTTGAACAACACTTTCAAATTAAAGTTTTTTTGTAGGTGTGTGTTTTGAATTAGCATGGCCCTTCCAAGCCCCTCCTTAATTTTCCCTTAACCCCGTACATTTTTGAGTAATTACACCCAATCTCCGAACCGTTCTTCTGGCCCCTCACACATTTAGTCCAAGACAATATGCGTGTGTGTCTGGAGAGCTCTGGGCATAGAAAGCAGAGTGTCAGGGGTGGAAATCCGCACCTGTAGGTTTGTGCATTGCATTTTGTAATGCACAGCTAGTATTACGGGAGAGACACTATACATACTGCACAATGTGGTTTGTAAGTTGGAGACCCTGTGAGACGCTTTCTTAGAATTGCACAGAATCTGTTCCGAGGTTTCAGGCCTTCGGTTGGAAAATACTGAGCGCAGCTGAAGTTGAGACACAAGTTCACTCACAGGTGCTATTATTTAAGCTTAAATTTCAGTAGAAATCCTTCAAGACAAAAAAACCCACCTTTTTAGGTTTTATGTGTCCAAGTACAGCATATGTGCAGCTGGCCCACTTTTAGCACTTGTTGTCTTTGAAAGGCTGCATTTAGGAAGGAAAGGGCAGTGCCCAGGGTGCTGGATCCGTAGTCCCATGCCACCGAGGCCAGGAGAGAGCCAGACATTCAGCCCAAAGCAGCTGAAGCCTGGCTGGGAACCCTCACTCAGAGGGGCAAACAAGAGGACCTGGGGAGAGGGAAAACCACAAAGAATGGATGGAGAACAACACATGAGGGGGCACGGATGGGGGCGTCAGAGCAGAAACCAGAGGCCGGAGTCACAAAGGTTAAGTTAGACTAAAAGTCTAACTTAGACCAAAAGTCTAACTTTACTCCTAGTAACTTACCTTTGTGAACACCGACAACTAGTAATGTTAGACTTTTGGTCTAAGTTTACCTTTGTGAACACCGACAACTAGTAATGTTAGACTTTTGGTCTAAGTTTACCTTTCTGAATACCGAGGAGTAGTAGAGTTAGACTTTTGGTCTAAGTTAGACTTTTGGTCTAACTTTACCTCTGGGAATCAGGCGCTATGATCATAAAGGGTGAAATGCACATCTGAGGCATGACAGAGGGGAGTATAAATCAATTGGGGGTGTCAGAAAGGAGAGAGAAATGCATACAAGATAAGATAGGTGATAAATGGAGGGAGGAAATAGAATTAGAAGAATAAAAGTTGTGGGCAAACATACAAAATAAGGGTCACACTAGGAGAGGGAAATGCACAAACAAGGTGTGTGAGACCGGCCTTGTGGTGTGGGCCCTCCCGACCAGCAAGCCACCCTGCAACCGCACCGATCCTCGATGTCACAGACTTCCGGCCACCCCGGCCCAACATCCCGATGGCCGGCCCGACCCCAACACGCATGCCCGGCCGAGGGAGAGAGGAACCCCCCAAACCAGACCGAGAGGCGCCGACCCAGTCACACCTCTGGTCTCTTCCCCAAGGACGGTTTCGATCGGCCACCAGGCCCCCGGTGAGTGGCCGCCTCGCCTGCTGGGTGTCTGGAGTCCCTCCCGGACCCACCTGAACAGATCAAAGGGCCGAGCGACAGGAAGCCCCGACACACCACCCCCAGGCACCAAGACCCCTCTCGGCGAGGACTCCGGACTTCAAAGAGGAGGGGAAGTATAACAAGGGGTGCGGAAGGGACGGGAGGCAGAGAAGACCTGGACTGACGAGAGCCTGCTGATCTGGTCGCGGCTCGATCGCTCCCCGAACCGAAGAACGCTACCCGAACTCTGAACCAGCTGAGCTCTGCTGACGCTGTCGCGGCTCCCCGAACTCTGAACCATCTGAGCCCTGCTGACGCTGTCGCGACTCCCCGAACTCTGAACCATCTGAGCCCTGCTGACGCTGTCGCGGCTCCCTGAACTCTGAACCATCTGAGCCCTGCTGACACTGTCGCGGCTCCCCGAACTCTGAACCATCTGAGCCCTGCTGACGCTGTCACGGCTACCCGAACGGCGAACCACCTGTGCCTGCTGAGTGACTCGCGGCACCCTCTTCCAAGAGATTCGTCAGAGATTGCCAAGAGAAGCAACATCCGCCCCAGCTCGAGGATTGAGAGCTGTGCGCAGGATACTCCGCAGAGACACTGACTCAAAGACTGTCCCTCTACCCTCATACCCCTATCACGAGATCGCCGCCGCTTGTGGCACTAATTCCATACCTGCCTTCCGGATCATAAAGATCCCTTACAACTAACGATAAAGTATACTGTCTTACGAAGAACTACTGTGTGGTGTCCCTCTATCAGAAGAGTGTAAGCGCAGCGTGTGCGATCCTAGGTACGAGACCCTTCCAGGAAGGGCCTCCCCGCTCTTGCTTGGCCTAACTCTGGGAACGGTGGGTCCCCGGGTGGTCAGGAACGCATTCCGCAGCCTCCCCGGTGAACGCCTTCCAACAAGGTGTTACACAGGAAGGGAGAAGTACACAGAATGGGGTAAATGAGTGGATGAAACATGCACACACCAGGGGGCATGAATGATTTGGAGGGGCACAAATGAAAGTGAGCAACATAAACAAGGGGTCAGAGCTGGAGGGCGAAGTTAGAAACAAGCGTTCGCACAGGAGTAAGAAATTCATACATTTAGTGATACAAAGTGTAAGAGTTAATCCCCATGTGCTGTGCCAGAACGGACGAAGCAATGCACATCTAAGATGCCTCGAAGAAAGGCTGAGGTCACAAAGGAAATGAGATGGATGGTCAGGGTACAGAGGGAGGAGAAAAGGTGCAAATGGGGTCAAAGAAGAAGGGAAATGTATAAACATGCGGTCACAATGACGGAAACGTGCAAAGAAGAGGGCACAGAAAGAAGGGAGCATATGTACATACGAAGGCTTGTGAAGGAATTGTAAAGGCTGTGTGCCCAGTGCTTAACTTGAGCTGGGGGGTTCCAGTGCTCAGCACCAGCACTTAATTTTCTTTGCTGGCACTTTGACAGTCTGCCACGTGGTGGCACTGTTCATCTAATATTGAGATGAGCACAAAACACAATAATTCAGCATACATTAAAGATGCATAATATCTGCGACCCTCCACATTCTAAGCACATTAAGTGACCTGGACCAGTCTGATCTGCCACTCTTGTGCGAGTGTGGTGGGTAGTAGTTGCGTTGGTGCTGTCATTGGCAGCGCTGGCAGGGGAAATGGGTGGAGCAAGCTGAAGTGGCATTTAAGGTTTTACAAACTGATCACTGTACACATCACGTATGAACATAAGAACACAAATCTACAACCTTTGAGATTTCAAAACCTGCTGCATAAATGTGTACCTCAGTTTAACTAACGTATGCATCATCCGTCATGAACATAATGCATTAGGTATGTCAACGCTGCTCCAATGTAGGAAAGATTTGAAGGCTCACCTCTTTAAAGGACACCGCATCACAACGCACTCACCATACGCACTCAAGTTTACTCTCCTGTCACTCGTTGACTTTAGCTTGTCTTTGAGCATGTAGAGTGCTTTGCTGCCTTGTAGCAAGGCGTGCGCTATGGAAATACCATACACATACATACATACATACAAACATGCACTCACACATACATACAATCATACATACATACATACATACATACATACAAACATGCACTCACACATATATACAAACATACATACATATATACATACATACATACATACATGCACTCACACATACATACATACACATATACATACATATATACCAACACACATATATACATACATACAAACATGCATTTATACATACATACACAGATACATACATACAACTTTGTAGTTCCAAGAAGCTTGTGGGTTTCTCGCTGTTTATTACATGTAAGACGTGTGGGCTTACAGCAGGCTATCAAACTCTGATAAGCAATATATATCTCAACTTGCCCACGTAATACTTCAAAAACAGGCCCCAGCACGCTTGGACTCTCTATTCAAGGTAGGCTTTACTGTGGCTGGCTACTGGTTTACGCGTTTCGACCACCTTAGCTGTCTTTTTCAAAACAGTTAGTAGTCAGCATTTTTTCTAATGTATACACACAGATGGATTCCAAAATTTGAAAGTGACAGTGCAACATTTCTCTCTTAAAGTGAAACTAGTGCAAATGATAGCAGTCGTCTGACTCATTCTTTACACAGTTACTACCACTACTCAAACACATCGTATCGGATCTTTTACAGAAATTCTCACACCAATTGTGGTTTTGGTCTTTAGATATCTACAGCAGAAGAAGCGAACTCTATGTGTCTGTCAGAACATTTAGTTTGAGACGCAGATTCCGACCATCGTAAGCTTCGCTGCTACAACCACATGAAAGTGAGTAGTGCAAAAAGCAATTACTTTGCAAAGGAATCCTTATTCTGTTAGAGGAATATGGGCAGGTGTCCCAGACACATTAGAAGATATCCTCAACATTTCCTTATTTCAAATTAGTTTAAGCAGAGAAGAAAAAAGACAGGGAGAAGGGGAGACCATTGGCCTTTACCAAAACTGCTGTAATCTAGCATAGAAAAGTATATATAAACACGTACACCTAGGCATCAAATCATACAGTACTCCTGGTTCATACAAACTTTAAAGAGCTGCATTTTCTCAATTTGAACCATAAATATCCAAATCCATCAGACAATAAATCTTGTTCACAAAAATTAAATTAAATAATGAATAAGTAAACTGTGAAAGTGCTCACATGTGTCTATAAGGAACCCACTACAGGTAAAAAGTATAAATGACGGAGAAGAGATGGCTGAAGCAACTTGCTTTAAAAATGTACATTGCAGACCCTCAAAGATTTTTCCAATATTTTAAAGCTGGACATACAAATCATCTTCTATATTCAAACCTTCAGGTGCTTTGGTATTGAATCTTACAATATGTTTCGATTCAAATTGGGGGGCGTGGCTTGATGCGAGGCAAGATGGCCGCACGGTAGTGCTGCTCCGCCGGCCACCGCCAATATCCTGCACTATCCTGCTCCCTAACTGCCTGCCCACGAGCGCCAGAGTGGGAGATCGAGCCCCCCCGGATCGGGCGCTAGCTGGGGATGTGATTCTGGTGCGGCTCAGTGCTCTGTAACCGTGCCTTTGGTGCGGCGCCGAGCGGAGCCGCCATCTTGTGACGCCTGAGAGATTCGGAGCGGGTGAGGCGGTGAGGAGCGACATCACGCTGCAGCCCTCCCAAGCCGCTTGCCTGGAGCCTGCGTAGCGGACGTCCGGAGGGCGAGGTGGTGGACGCGAGGCCGACCCCGGAGCTGCCCGTTGCTACACGCGCCAGCTGGGGAGAAGTGTGGTGGATCGGCCGCCGAGGGCGAGGAGCGGGCGGCGCTGCGCCCACGCCAGCTGCCGGCTTCGGACGGGTGAGTGGGCCCTTTGGCCGGTTGGCGCGCTCCTCCTCCTGTGTCCGATCGGACTGCCCTGCCCTGCGCTGGACTGTGGGTGCCTGGACGCTCACGCTTGCTGCGGATCACTGAGGGCTCCGGGGGCCTGCTGAGGGAGGGGTGGCTTGAGGCCTGGACTTGCTGCCTGTACTACGATGGGAGATTGCCGGACTGTCGATCCGGCGGTGGCTCCCCTCCCTCCCCCCCCCTGCTAGGTGCCTCTTCGTCTGCCTTGCGGCTGGATACCGAGATTTGGGAGACTGGACACACACGCCTGTGGTGAAGACTTTGGCCGGGAAGTCTGTGTGGTGAGGAGCGGTGCGGGATCGTCGTGGGACCTCCGGCGGTGTGGTCATTGATGGTGGTGGGGGGACCCGCTGTGCTAGACCTGTGAGGTGCGTACTTGCTGGCGTTGTGTGGGGTGTGCAGTGTGGGCCCCCCCCCGCCCCCCCGCCTGGAGTGGTCACTATCGGCGGACGCTGCTCCCCTCCCCCCCCCTGATTGGATCCTTTTGCCACCTGGTGCTCTGCTCCTTCCTGACTTGGGGGGCGCCTCCTTCACCTGTTGGCCCTCCTTGGCGCTTGGACTGGCGAGGGCTGGAGGGGGCGATCATGGGCAAGCCGGACAAGTCTCAGGCGCGCCTCACGTTCGAGACACGCAAGGGAGGCAAATCGTCGCACTCGCTGGCTTCGGATTCGGAGTTGGAGTCTGCCGCGCCGCCCCCCACTGCCCTAGAGACAACACTATCGGCAATTCAGGCCAGCCTGCAGTCCATAGATGGAAAGATAGAGGCTCTCAGTGGCCGCATGGACTCCATTTCCGCCAAACTGGACAGGCAGGGGGTGCGCCTGGGCGAGGCGGAACAGCGCATTTCGGATACCGAAGATGGCCTCAGGCAGGTTTCCGACAAGACCACGGACATGGCGAAGCTGCTGGCAGTGATACAGGCCAAGAACGAGGACATTGAGGCGCGTTCTCGGCGCAACAACGTACGGATTTTGGGTCTGCCAGAATCCACAAATGTGGGCAGGTTTGAGGACTACATAGAAACCATGATTCGGGACATCTGCGAGCCCACGAATCTTTCAGCCATGTTTGCCGTTGAACGCGCTCACAGATCCCTCAATGCGCGCCCGCCACCGGGAGCTCCACCGCGCCCTATCATAGCTAGACTGCTGAATTTCAGGGACAGAGACACACTGCTCCGTATCACTCGCCAGAAAGGCACGATCAACTACCAAGGCAATGTCCTTTCCTTTTTCCCTGACTTCACTGCCGCAGTCCAGTCGGCTCGTAAAGAATTCCTAGGGGTTAAAAAACTACTCATGAAAGACCACATCCCCTATGCGATGCTGTACCCGGCGCGCCTTCGCATTGGCACTGACGAAGCCTCTAAAATCTTCACCAGCCCCAAGTCGGCTATGGACTATGCAAAGTCCTTGAGGAAAACGCACCAACATTCAGCTCCTACCCCCGAGGCTGATGATTGACTTAGGTTTCCCCCCACTGATGCCGGAAATGTGCCGCGACCCACCCGACTTGCACGCTTGGTGGAAGCCATGGGCCGCATGTCTGCGGTCTTCTATTTACTGTTTGCTACGCTGCCCTGTGGCGATCACACTACCTCTCCTGTGACTCCCTGCTAACTACAGCATGTACTGTTGCTGGGGCGTGGGTGTGCGACTGATCCGGGGGTCTGCTGATTGTCCTCGGAATGTACTTCCAGCCTCTGGCTGTCATGGTGCGGGGTGGGCTGCTGGGTCTCCTGGTTTGCTGCACCCGTGGTGATACTGTTGTACGACGCCTTGGGAAAATGGCCGCACGATGGGCAGACACATGACGCATCGGGTGGTGGGCTAATCACCGGGAGCATTAGACACGACACGGTGGCCCCCTCCCCAAAAGACTGGGAGGTGTTTGCGGTCGCTACGTTCCCCCAATGGGTGCTCCCCACTTTTCGATCTCACCATTGTGCGTTGGGGTTGTTCTGGGTTTTGTTTTTATGTTGTGTTGTGTAGGGGCAGGGATCATCTTTGGCAAAGTTGGGCTGCTGAAGTGGGTGGGGGGCGGGGGTTTACTACAGTTCCGGATACAAGAGGAGTGCGAACCTGGAGTGTGTGCTTGGATGACGGCGCGCAGTGCGAATGGTGGTGCGATGGGGGAGATGGTAGCTGAGATTACACTGGGGCCCCTACTTGGTGACAATGGGTGAAGACTACAGATGTTTAACCTGGAATGTCCGCGGCCTTAAAACCCCCAAGAAAGTCAGGCAAGTCCTACACTACTTAGATAGGCACAATGTTCAGGTGGCGTTGCTGCAAGAGACACACCTCACCAAACACACTGAGACCGCGGTGGCGTGTAGGTGGGCGGGGTTTCGGCTCGCTTCATCATACTCAGCCTACGCGCGCGGGGTAATCATATTGATTAAAAAAGGTGTTCCTTTCCAACCCGTGCATACGTCCACTGACTCAGAGGGGCGCTGGGCGGCAGTACAGGGCAAACTCGGCATGACCTACGTTACGATTCTCAATATGTATGGCCCCGTGGTGGACGACCCCTCTCCCTTTGCGCAGATGCTCGCTGCGGTGCGCTCCTGGCCGGATGCTGCGATACTCTGGGGGGGAGACCTCAACACACATCTCAATTCACAGGTTGATAAATCAAACCCGGCGGGGGCCCGCACGCTTAGAGTTGCTCAATGCGTTCGTGAGGCCATGGGGGAGTGGGGACTGGTGGATGTCTGGCGGTTGAGGAATGAACGGACTTGTCTAGGCACGCACATCACGCCGGCACACAATAGTTGGTCCCGACTGGATTACTGGTTATTGGGAGAGGAAACTAACAGATGGGTGCTCGACGTCCGCAACTTACCACGCACGCTGTCCGATCACAACCCTGTATATCTGCACCTGCGGATTCCAGCGTGTCCCCATCGCCCCTTCACATGGCGCTTTCGTGCGGAGGCACTGCGGGACCCGCTCTACCTAGACACTATCAGAGAGGCCATTGTCAATTATTTTGCTGAAAACACGGGCTCCGTGGCTAGTAAGGCGTCTCTCTGGGAGGCGTTCAAAGTGACGATTCGGGGGGTGTGCATTGGCACCACCGCTGGCATTCTGAAGGACATACGGGGGCAGCTTGCTAAAATTGAGACTGCTCTCGTTGGGTTGGAGAGGACCTATGCCGAGACGCCGTCTGCTGCCACGCTGGCGCGTATACATGAGCTGCTGGTGGAATATGACAAATGGGCGGACACGGAGGTCAAATACAGGGGGAAGCGACACGCGGCCAGAGCGTACGGAGAGGGTGGGCGACCTGGCAAGCATCTGGCCGCTAAACTAGATAAAATTGTGGATGCTGCAGGCATAGAACACTTCACACCGCAGGCCATTGTAGACCAATTTAAGGATTGTTATCAGTCACTTTACACGACGCAGGGGGAGGTGGAAGGGTCGGCCCTGGCGGACTACCTGTCGGACATAGCGTGTGCGTGGCTCTGTGATTCCCACCGGGAATATCTATCACTCCCGATAGATGAGCAGGATGTCCGGGACGCTATTCATTCTCTTCCCAATAAAAAGGCTCCCGTGCCTGACGGCCTGTCGGCCGAATTCTACAAGACGTATACCGACCTGCTTGCCCCGCATCTACTAGAACTGTATGCTGAGGCGCATGAGACTGGCGTGCTGCCTCCAACTCTGCGCCAGGCCATGATTATCACCCTCCTTAAAAAGGATAAATCGCCCTCCAGCTGCGACTCATATCGTCCCCTATCGCTGATTAATCTGGACGCGAAAATATTGGCTAAAATTCTGGCCACAAAACTACAGCCGCTTATGACCCGGCTGGTGCTCCCAGATCAATCTGGGTTCATACCGGAACGATCCACCTCTCACAATCTGCGGACTATTTTCTCCATGTTCCATATCCTTAATCCTGAGCTGCCAGCGGCTGCTGTCATGCTGGACGCGGCTAAAGCCTTTGACTCCGTCGAATGGCAATATATGTTTTACATACTGCGTAAGATGGGCATCCCAGAAGTCATGCTGCAGTGGATTCGGCTTCTATATACGGACATATCGGCGGTGGTGCGCGTGGGCAACCACACGTCCGGGCCGTTCCGCATTGCAAGGGGTACGAGACAGGGGTGCCCGCTGTCCCCTTTACTATTCGCTCTCGTTCTTGAGCCGCTAGCTTGTAAGATTCGACAACGTCACAGAGAGTCCGCCCTCAACTTTAACCATCGGCCGGTTGGGATATCGCTATATGCGGATGATATGGTCTTGTTCGTCAGACACCCACAAACGCATTTATCCCCGGTCCTCCGAGAATACATTAAATTTGGCCTGTACTCGGGGCTCACGATAAACTGGGACAAGTCGGTCGTGATTCCACTCACGACGGTTACGTCCTGGCCTCACCTGGAATACCCTCTGATCTGGACGTCCGACCCAGTAAAATATCTTGGAGTGTGGGTTCATCGCGATCCCGAGGTAGTGATCAGGGAAAATTACGGTAGGGCTTATGACGCGCTGGTGCAGCAGGTGGACGGTTGGCTGCGTCTCCCCTTGTCCCTGGCAGACCGCATCGCTGTGATCAAGATGGTCGTCCTGCCGCGCTTTCTATACCTATATTGCAATATACCCATAAAATTAACTCAGCAATTTTTCACGCTGCTGCGTGCCCAACTCCTGCGCTTAATTTGGGGGGGACGGCACCCTAGAATTAGCTGGAAAACACTGACCCTGTCGTACGAAAGAGGGGGATTCGCGGCGCCAGACTTCTACGTGTATTATCTGTGCGCACAGGCGCAATATGCATACTATTGGTATGGACCACATAACTTTATTCCACATGTGGCGGAGGAAAAGATGGGGACGCCCATCCCACCCCGCTTCGAGGTATGCTCACGCACACTGCCCGACATACGCCACGCGCTGAAATTAACACGCTGGACATGACAATTGCTGCCTGGCAGGCAATAGGCCGCAGGACACAGAGACTGCCGCTGTATGCGCCGGCCCTGCCACTAGCACACCACGCCGCTCTGTCGGTCACACGAGAGGCGGGCCCTCTAGTGTCGCTCAAGGAAGCTGGTATCACTCATATGCAAGACTTGTACCCGCAGGGACATTATCTAGAGCAGAATGATCTGGCCTACATACAAAACCCCACGCCACTATTTGTGTATACATGTCACCGTCTTAAACAGGCCATGAGGGCTCACTACCCCTGTTTCCCTGCAGAGCCCCCCACACTCAAGGCACTGCAGCTGCTGCTGGTAGCTCCGTCTAAGAAGAAACTACTTACTAAATTGTACAAAGCTGTGCAGGAGGAGACGGTTAACGGCCCTGATGCTAGTCTTGCCAAATGGAATGCTATTCTAGATCCCCCACTCGAAGCTGCGGATTGGGAGCGGATTTGCCAGTTGACGGGTCGCCTCACCCCCAATGGCAACCTGCGCATTATCCACTTTAAATTCTTGCACCAAGTCTACTACACCCCGGCCCAACTGCACAGAATGGGATTGAGAGAATCGTCTCGGTGTAGACGGTGTGGCCAAGACGTGGCGGACTTTCTACACCTAGCGTGGGGCTGTGGGCCAGTATTTGAATTTTGGGGGGCGGTGCTGACCCATATTCATAAAATGACGGGGGCATTGCTTCCATGTGTGGCAGCGGTGTGTCTGTTGGCTCATGTACCTCAGCTGAAGGGCGTGGTGGGCAGATTTGTGAGGGTTGCCCTTCTGCTGGCTAAACGGCGCATTCTGTTTACATGGGACGGAGTGGCCAAACCAACGTTAAACAAGTGGTTGTCAGACATGGTATACTGCAGGGAAAACTTGGAACTGTATGCAGAGGAGCTACCCGCCTCCTCCCAACCGAAGGATATTTGGGGGCCGCTCAGAAACTTCCTTGCTGAGAAAATGTTGGCTGATAATGAGTGAGTGCGATTGTGTCACGTCTCTCTCAAGGGGTAATGCTGTGCTGCTGTTCGTGGGGCGGGTCCACAGTAGGGCACACGCCGTGTCTCCAAAAATGCACACTGTAATTCTTTACTCTGTCCGGAACTGTACTGTTGTTATAACGTTTTGTTCTTCTGTATGCTGCTCACTGATGATTGTGAAACGTATTCTATTTTACCTAATAAACAGATTTTTAAAAAAAAATTGTTTCGATTCAAATTGCCTCAGGCACTTTTCTCTGTTGCCTCCTCTCAATCTAGTGGGTACTTGATCCAATACAAAGTAATTAAGAGCTTCTACATCACTAGCATGTATTGCCTCGATGTGCCTAGTCACAGGATAGGGTTGATCCCTGTTTTTGATCACTCTAATGTGTTGTAGAATGCGCTGATGCGCTCTCCCGATTGTACTTACTATATAGAGCTTCAGGCAAGAGCACCTCAAAACATAAATAGCAAACTCACTCCTACAGTTTAGTGGCTTTGCGATGTTTCACACCTTTTCTGAGAAAGGCAGAGGTACTTCTGTGGTATTTACCGCATATTTGCAAGCCTTGCATTTGTGGCATTTCCTGAATCCTCCACTTCCACTCAGCCATGTCCTCTGCTGTTGCACTTCTGAACTGCTTACTACAAGATCTTCTCTCATTGAACTTGCCTTAAGGAATGCTATAATCCGTCTATTGTGCATCTTCGGGCCGATCACTAGATTGTTGCGCAAAAGGTGCCAATGCGTCTTGAAAATCCCTCTTATCTTTTGATGTTGAGCTCTATACCATGTGATAAATCAAACCTCTTGTTCCTGTTTTGTCTGCACTTCTATTTCTATCTGAGAACATTTGTTGTCTAGATTTGCTACTTGCTTTTGATTAAGCACCGTCTAATATTTTTGACTATAACCTCGAGCGACAGATCTGTCATTGACTTGTTGTTGTGCTCTCAGAAGTTGGTCTTCATTGCTGAAATTCCTCCACATGCGTAAATTCTCTGCATATGGAACGCTGTACTTCAGTCTATTAGGGTGAAAAATGCGGGCATGCAACACCGTATTGCCTGCTGTGTTCTTCAGATGCGTCTTTGTATGTAGCTTCCCCTCTTCAATATACACCGTTAGATCAAAAAAATCACTTATTTATACTGATATGTGATGTAAAATGCAAATTCAAGTTGGTTCACACTTAGCTTCTTTACAAAGGTTTCTGCCGAATCTATGGTAACAAGCTATTTAATAAAATTATCATCAATGGAGCGTGACCATAAAATTACATTCTCAATCATTTCCTGGGCAAAGTCATGTGCCAGCACCTGCTCCTCCCACCAGCCCATATGCAAATTTGCATAACTGGGGGCGAAGCAGGTCCCTCTTAACTGACAGTACAAATCTGGCACAAAAAGGAATATGTTGTTATGGAGACACCAATGTATCATGTCTATAAGCATCTCAGTATGCTTTAGCAATGTCAGAGGCCTAGAGTTTAACAAATATTCCACTGCTCTAATCCCATCACTGTGGGAGATGCTTGTGTAAAAAGAGGACATTTCTAAAGTCTTCAAGATGTAGTCCTTTTCCCAGTTTACATCGTAGACTCTTTTTCAAAAAGTCCCCGGTGTCCTGGATGTTCGAGAACAAATTCCTTAATGGGTCCTGAAGAAAGTAATCCAAATACTTAGACGTATTCTCAAACAGGCTACCAATTGCCGAGATGATCGGACAGCCCGGTGGTTTGCTGACATTCCTGTGTATTTTACGTATTAAATAAAAGATGGTTAAAATAGGTGAGTCTGATTTTAAGAACAAAAATTCTGCCTGAGTTGAAAGCCCTGAAGATTTCCATTTAGACAAGTCCACCTGATATTTGTTAAGATCTAGGGCCTCTCTCTTATCAATCTCTCCATAACATTGCCTGTCTGTCAACTGCTCCATCGCTTCATCCTGATTCATTGGGAGGAGCCATAGGACGATATTCCCTCCCTTATCAGCTTGCCTCCCTACACTGTATATATTCACATACATACATATGTAATACATTGTTCACAGATAAAAAACAAAGGTTACAGGGACGTTATAGTTAGAAAATTTAAAAAAACCTTAGAAATTTACGTAAAAAACTGAGGTTTCAGGGACGCTATATCTAGGGTCAGATTTTACACACACAAAACCATAGAAATTCATCAGTTACAGTTATCTCAAGTAGCTATAACTCTTGCCGTAAGGTAACTATAATTCACGTCCACACCATGCACAATTTCTTCATCAATAATTTCACTGCAAATGTTGCAGTGATATTATAAATGATGTCATAGAAGATGTCAAGAGTGATGTAATATATGGGGTAAGTCGCAATGCATGGTGAAGGTGTGAGTTATAGCTACCTTAGGGCACAAGTTATAGTTACTTGAGACTGCTGGATTTCTATGCTTTTGTGTGTGTAAAACCTGAACGGACACTGCTGGCACGCCATAAACATTTACGCTGTCTCCAAGGCCAGGCGCTGCTTCACTGATCTGCGTATGCAGCCGTTCATGCAGGAAACACAACAGCTACATCTTCAGCAAGACACTTCTTGCGCATCACATGGTTGCTGGGAATTTCAATGATGTGTGGCTCTTTGGTAAGTAACAACACGTCACAAAGGGGCTACAAGTGCATTGATGGGGGCATCTCTAACATACTCAATAATAACAATACCACAGTACACACACATTACCCTCACACCCACTGCATGCCTGTAGGCATTATAGAGCACTTTGCTTCAGGCAGATTCTTGTGCAAATTCAGATTCATAAAGTGATATCTGATTAATCTTTATTTCCAACTGAGTCTAGTTTCAAAATTCAATACATTTCAATAATGTGAGGTCTATTTGGCTCCAAAAGAAAGTGTTGATTTTCAAAACAATACAGGTTTATTCAAATATTAGCAAAGTTGCAATTTCAAATCATAAAATTAGTGGTTACCAATGATCAATAAATGAATGTGTCAATCAATGCATTTCAAGTAGCTCAGAAGTCACATAAGCAAAGACAAGCTGTTTGAAAAGTTGTTTCAAAAAGGAGAGTTAAGCAAGATCAGTTCTCCAGAGAACACCCACTCAGGCAGGCCAGGGAAAGGTTCTGTTGATAAACCAGGATCAATGGGTTCTGCTGTGAAGGCACCGGAAACAATCTGCTCTAAAAGGCAAGTAAATGGGCATCTGCCCAGGAGTCAGGAAAGGAAGTCTCTGGGGAACCTTTTACATGCATTAGCCGAAATCACACAGGTCTAACATTTGATACACCCACATGCACTTCACACATTGACACATTCATTTTTTTCTCAAGTTACTGCCCACAAGGCTACTTTAAACACCCTTCAAACCTGCAGTTATCTGCAACATTTAGGGACTGATTACGATGAGTGCCGGAAAACCTCCGACCTCAGGTGGAGGCTTTCCGACACTCATCGTCGGTTTCAATTCCAACCAGCTGAATTTGTTACAGCCGGTCGGAATTGAAACCGGACACTCATTCCGGCTGGCTTCCAATTGGCTCAAGTCGTAGACCGGCCGTAATCCAAATGGAAAGCGTTTGCGCTTTCTGGATTACGATGCACAGTTTCCTGCAGGGTTTCCATGCCAGCCTTTCCGACATGGAAACCCTTCTCACCATTTAACTTTAGGCAGTTGTTGTTCATCCAAGTGGCTACTTCCAAAAGGCAAAAACACAACTGGGAAGTGGTGTTGGTAGTATTTTGAGAAAGAGTGAAAAACATTGGATAAGAGATTCAATCTAAGAAAAAATGGACACACAGATTTCTACAGCAGGGCCAATTTCCTGGTGAATCCATTGATTATTTAAGCCCTATTTATATATTGGCGGTATGCACATTCTGTCACAAAAGTGATGGACTATATTTACCACCAATATGAAGCCCCCCCCCCCCCAATTTGGATGGGAAGACATGTAGTCAGTTTTTACTGTTTCTTACTGCAAGTTAAAACCTGGCAGTAAGGAACAGTAAAATCATTATAGTGCATGCCTCGCCATGGGAAAAAAAAGGAGAATATTATATTTTTTCTTTTCAAAAAGAAAATCCTGTTTCGGAGTTTTCTTATTGAAAAGACAAAAAGAATACTGTTTGCTGCAGGGCTGTGTCCTTCCGAAGCAGCCCTGCAGCAAACAGTAAAATGTAGTGACAGCAGCCGCTGTGACAGTAGTTCCTGCCAATTCCTTCATAATGACCACCTGCTTAGTTGGCATTTATATATTTGGTGGGTGGCCTCTCCCCCATGGGGACGGAGTAATTGACTCTGTACCCATGGCGGAATTGCCGGCCACCCGCCCAGATATAAATTTGGGCCTTTGACGCAGTGCTACGAACATTAGCAGCACTTTGCAGTTATTGGGCATTAAAAGGATTAGAGATCAGTTCATAGAACAAATAACAAAAAGAACCAGGAAAGACTTTTGTTCACAGAAGATCCAGACTTGTAAACTGCCTTGAATTTGTCCAGAAGCATTGAGCTCTCAGAAATGTGCATGAAAGCATCATCAATGTTGGGGGCCAAAGCAGTAATCTATATATTAAAAAATAAAAATAAGCAGTGTTACAGTTCTTATATACATTATGTTTGCTACTTACTGCGCTTCTTGTCAAAGGGTTCCAAACTACTCAATAGTACAAAAATGGCACCATTTGAAAGGCTAAGGATAATTCACTGTTCGAGAGACTGAAAATACCGCACCATTGACCATGAGGACATTTCACCCGGCAAAACAATCGAGAAGATGACAATATTGGGAACACCTGAGGACACAACGGGGGAGATTCTCAAGAATGTGTGATAACTACCGCAAAAGTAGCTTAACGCAACTCTTCACATTGCAGTATCGCGGGAAAATAACCCCGTGTTAACGTGGTCTTCCCAACACGGCGGCACCATGCGATAGACCCACCACAACGCGTCAAATAAACACGTTAACATCAATGCGATGCCGCAAAAATGCAAAACGCCAACGCAAAAAAAGCGTTGATGATGCAAATTGCGATACAGAAATCAGCAAAAACAAGCCACTGGCCTGCAATCCCCACGCGACATGAGGGAAAAAGCACTATAATAGTTGGGAAATAAACACATACAAAATCAAAATAACAGCAAAGCACAATGGTGTCAGCTGGAGCAATTGCAGAGGACAACCAGGACCCCACAAGCCCCCCCGGAGGACCAGCCTGGGACCTCGGGGTCAGGGAAGGGCAAAGAGAAGAAGAGTAGGAAGAAGCGGTTCAGTCCGCAGGAAAACAGGATCCTGAGAACGGAGGTGATAGAACACCATCAACTACTGTTCGTCACCTCCACTGTGTCACTGGGAACCAAAAATGGAATATGGCAGACCATCCTGGACAAGGTGAATGCAGTCGGAGCATTCACCTCCGACAATGGAAGAGGACAATGGAAGAGGACAATGGAAGAGGTCAAGAGGCGCTGTAATGATTTCAAGCGCAAAACCAAGCAGAAACTCGCAAACAACCGGAAGGCAGCAATGCAGACTGGAGGTAGGAGCCCAGCACCACAGGACGAGATGGAGGAAATGGTGTCCACAGTCATCAGTTGGGAGACGGGGGCACGAGTTGGGGGGCCCCGGACACTGCTCAACATGACCAGACACAACAGCAACAGGGTGAGTAACGACCAGGGACTGAGGGGACGGGGGGAGATGGGTGCAATGGCACACATGCACAAGTAAGCATAGCAAAGCTGCGGACAAACCATTTCCCAGACCCCTAACTCCCACCAAGAGACCAATGCACCCAAGTATGCAACATTTCAGCGCTGTATAAGCACAGAAGTCAGAGGCACACCGCATGTAAGGGATAAGGGGCAGCCAAATCAGAGCTGCAGGGGCAACTCCCCCAAAATGCGGCACACACACATCACATGCAGAGCACATCAACATTGACAACGATGTGGCACAATCCGCAACACATCCACAACAGAACAGAGGACACAACAGGTGCCGCTTGCAGGCAGAAACTGGCCAATCACATTTGGCATAGCAGGGAAATGTGAGATGATGATGTACAAGTACAAACACACATCCGTGATGTTGTCAAAATGTCCACAGTCCCGCATCAAATAGGCAGCTCCTCCCAAACAGTCAAAATGTACACTGTCATTCAGTCTGAATGTAAACATGTACAATGCGTCAACATACATGTAAACACAATGTTAAACTGCATCTCCCCTTCACATTGCAGAGGGAAAATCAATACCTCCTGCAGAGCAGTCCCAACCTCTCTTCTCTGATGACGAAGAGGACCACCACACCTACGACTCCGATGCCCTCCAACAGCTCGTGGAGAGCCTCTGCATCCCACTTCTAGGAGCAGGGCAGCCCAGCTGCTACGAGGAGAACCCACCCCCTGCACAGAACACACAGCAGGCAGCACCCACCACCATGGCTGCCTCCCAGGACCCCCACGATGAACACATGACCTTCCAACACTGTGTGTTGGGGTGCCAGGAGAAGCTGGATGAACAGGTGCAGCTGGGGTTCGACCGCATGGCAGACAAACTAGACGCCATACGTGGGTGTCTAAGTCCCAACAGGGACCACTCACAGTCCCTAGCGGACACCCACAGTCCGCTCCATGCCCTCCAACGAACCATGGCTGACATCACCAGAGTCCTGACTCAGCGACAAGAATGACTGTCTAGTCACAGTGGCTCCAGCGAGCTCGCCTGGGAGTTGGGACTCATGCGGAGGCTCATGGAGAACATGGAGCGAACATGTGCGGAAAGATCGGCTGCCACGGCTCCCTCCTCATGGCATTGCTGCCACAAGACCTGGGGCTGATCCATGCTGCTGCTACCACTCCATCCACATCTACTATTTTGAAGTTTTTTTTTTAAAGGTTTTATATAGCGCTAGCTTCACCCAAAGGTATCAGAGCGCTTTACATTTGCATGGTTACAAACAAGAAAAAGCAACAATTATTATGTGATAAACAAATTATAAAAGGTAGTCAAACAGAGTAAGAAGAAAAATTTAGAGTATGTAGTGAGATAGGGAAGGATATGATAGACAGAACCAAATAAAAGAACAAATATATCCTTACATAATAAACATTTTACAGTATACTAAGGAGGGCTCGGAGGACATAGTAGGGCAAGTGGAAATTGGGTAGGAGAAGAGGGGAGGGATGGGAAAAATGGGCTGGTAAGGGAGGGGAGAGGGGTGTGGAGGGTGTCAGGAGGGGGCTGTGTAGGTGCGAGAGGGAGGAGGTTTTGCATAAGGAAGGAGGAAGGAAAGTAGTCGGTACGGAGAGCGAGGAATGAAGTCCCCCAATATTTAGTGAGAAGGTGTATTTTAAGGTCTCTTTTGAAGCTGACATAAGAGGGGTTACATCGAAGGTCTTTGGGGAGGGCTTTCCAGATGTTTGGGGCCTTGACAGAGAAGGAGCGGGATTGGGATGTGTTTTTTTGAGTAGTGGGGGTATGAGGAGAAGAGAGTTGGTGCTTCTCAACGTTCGGGCGCAGCCAGCTTTATTGAGTTTGGTTGAGAGGTAGAGTGGAGTCTTTTGATAGAGGGCTTTGTGTGTAATGCAGGCAATTTTATAGGAAGATCTGCCTTCGATGGGGAGCCATTTGAGGTCCTTGAGGGCAGGTGAGACATGGTCAAAACGTTTGCAGTTTGTTGTAAGTCTGGCTGCAAGGTTGAGGACAGATTTGATGGGGGCAAGGTGGATTTTAGGAGTTCCAGAGAGAAGAGCATTTCCGTAGTCAATTTTTGATAGGACAAGAGATTGGATAACTAATTTGAAGTCTTCAGCTGGGATAAAAGGTTTGATTTTTTTGAGATGCCGGAGTGTGAAGAGTGCAGCTTTTGCTGAGTTCTTTATATGGGAATTCAGCGTGAGCTTAGTGTTGATGGTGATGCCGAGTGATTTGACAGATTCGGCGAGGGAGAGAGCAGTTTAGGCCATTAAGGTCAGCAATCCAAGTTTGAATGGGGAGAGCGTTGTTTTTGGGAGAGAAGAGAATGATCTCAGTTTTGTTAGGGTTGAGTTTGAGACGGTTGTTGTTGAACCAGGTTTGGATCTTGGTTAGTGCAGTGTTAAGGTGTAGGATATCAGAATGGGATTTTATTTTATAGTACAGTTGGATGTCGTCAGCATACAGGTGATAGTTGATTCCGGCTTTTTTAAGTATGAGGGTAAGAGGTTCAATAAAGAGGTTGAAAAGAGCAGGAGAGAGGATAGATCCTTGGGGGACACCTAGTGAGACCGATCTTGGGCTAGAGAGGCAGTTTTGAATTTTGATTTGTTGGGTTCTATGTTGGAAGTAGGAGGTGAACCAGTTTAGGACAGTGCCGTTAAGGCCGAAGCGATCTTTGACTGCATTGAGTAAGATTGGGTGGTTAACTGTGTCAAATGCAGCGGTGAGATTGAGAAGGATGAGTAGGCAGGTCTCGCCCTTGTCCAGGGCAAGGTGGATATCGTCGACTATGTTGAGCAGTGCAATTTTAGTGCTGCAACCTTTGCGGAAGCCGGATCGGAGGGGGTCTAGTGGGTTGAACGTGTCAATGAGTTTGTCCAATTGAAGTAGGGCGCATTTTTCAAGGACTTTGGAGAGGAGGGGGAGGTTGGAGATAGGGCGGAGGTTGTTAGGGTCATTAGGGTCAGCCTTGGGGTTTTTCGGGATGGGAGTGATTTGTCCGAGCTGAAGGGAGATAGGAACACTCCCTGTTGAGAGGGAGGTTGAAAGAATCCAATAATCCAAGAAAAAGTTTAAAAGATTTAATGTAATAAATTGCAGCACAGCAACTGGAACAGTCAGGTCCTCAGAGAGACACAGTGCAACTGGCTCAGTGACACCTGAAGTTCTAAAGCAAAGTTCCAATGGAACTAGAATGAAGAACAAAGCATAACAAGTGTGTCTATACATAAGTATTAAAATGTAACATATCTCCCTTATATAAAAAAACAAAACAAAAGGAAGAAATGAAGGTAAAGGAGGGAGAAATGAAACTATCTAACAAAATCTAATAATTTCACAGGTCACAATCTTGAGCGAGTGGAGTCCTTAACTCTATTAGCAACAGAATCATTATGTGAAAATGTGGTACCAGAACCATTGCTTTGAACATCATGAGCTCTAGTGGGAACAGCCACATTTACATCAAACATAGCATTATTGAGATGATGTGATTCAGCCATGGTCCTAAAATTTTCAGGGCATTTAGAAACACGTCTGACATTCCACATCTTACCATCCTGAGTTATAAAAGAGTTTTAAAAAACTTTAGTGATCTAAAATGGTTTAGAAAATGTACTCTTACATTTACCAACAAAACCAGGTTTCTTAATTCTCACCCATTCCCCTACCTTAAAGTTATGTTCCTTGGTGTTCCATTTCTTGTCATTCCATTCTTTGTACTTCTTTTGTTTTTCCTTAACCTTAATGCTGGTATCAATTATATTATGAACATATGTTATTCTTACATTTCTCTTTAAGCCACCATGGACAAATATTAGAAGCTGGATCTCTGCCCTTCAAAAGGCAGAATGGACTAACTTCTGTAACAGAATGTGGAGTAATTCTATACAACCATAATCTTTCCCTTAAAGAATTTTTCCAATCTTCTGTCTGTTTAATACCATCAGCAATATAACCCTTCAATACACGATTGAAGCGTTCCACTTGACCGTTTTTATGTGGTGCATACAAAGATGTGGTGACATGTTTTATATTGTGACATTTAAGATATTCCTCCATATCTCTTGAAATTATTTGAACCCCATTATCAGTCACAATGGTTGAGGGACACCTTCCCCTCGCAAAAATCTCCTTAAAGAAGTCCAAGACTCTATTAGTAGTAGCCATCGGCATCAACTTAACCTCTGGCCATTTTGACTAATACTAAAGCATAACGTGAATCAAGTGGAAGATTCAAAAATGGACCAGATATATCAAATGCCATTTTCTTCCCAGGTTCTTCTGGCCATTCCGTTTTCTTAAGGGGAGGGGCATTAACTTTGAGCCTTTTTTCATTTGAAATACAAACATCACATTCTCTACCTACACGATCTGCCATGCGATCCATTCCTGGCCACCAAAAATAAGATCTTATGAAACGTTTCATAGCAGACATCCCTGGATGGGAATTATGAGACAACTTAAGAATTACGTCCCGGACCCCAGAGGGTGGCACACATTTCCCATTTTTGTAAACAAAATCCCCCTCCAATTCTAAATCGTCTGCAACATTAAACATGGGCATAAGTACTTCACTGATATCCTTTTTTTTAGGCCAGCCTTCCAGAATATACTTCTTCACCAATTGCCATAGCAAATCATTTTCTTCACTGGATTTCCATGTCTCCTCTGAAATATCAGAAAACGCCCCTACTACAACATCCTGAATGGTAGTAACAATTTCTAAGTCATCATCTTTTATTGACAGGGATGACGTGACATAAAGTCAGCGGTAACATTTTTTTTCCCTGGTACAAATTCAGTCTTGAAACAATACTCTTGTAATCTTGAAGTTAACCTGGCAATTCTTGCAGTGGAATTCCAACCTCCACCAGGTGAAAGTATATTAACCAAAGGTTTGTGATCTGTCCTCAAAGTAAAATTGCTTCCCCAAATAATGGGGCATATCAACAACAACCGGCGATAATTATCGCTCAGCGCTCTTAGCGTGAGGATAATTATCGCCGGCTAGCGTGAATTTTTATCGCTGAGATAGCGTGCTATTAGCAACGCTTATCTCAATAGCGATAAAAATCTACACGCTAACAGGCTAACGTGAGATTATCGCTGGAAACCCAGCGATAATCTCACGTTAGCTTGTTGATAGGGACAGGCAAACTTAGCCATGATATCCTCCTTCCATAGGATATCATGGCTAAGTCTGAAAATTAGCAGACGTAAAAAAGCAGCGTTAACCGCGGTTAGCGCTACTTTTTTTGTCTCTAACAGGGTTAGCGACATTCTTGATAATAGGAGAAATGTCGCTTAGCGACATTTCTCCTATTATTTTACTCTGGAACGCCCCCTTTGCATCTCATTAGAGATGCAAGGGGAAGCGTAGAGTAAAAGGGTGCTAACATGCAAATTTGCGTGTTAGCACCCTGTTGTTGATAGGGCGCTAGTTTTATCTCTGCTTTTTTGGCTTTTAAAGCCAAAAAGCAGAGATAACGCCCTTGTTGATATGCCCCATAGTTCCTATAATGCTCCATTGCCCAGACACATGCAAGTAGCTCTTTCTCTATAACAGCATAACGCCTTTCAGTTTCATTTAAGGTCCTCGAAGCAAAACAAACATTCCATTCTTCATTTCCACATTTTTGTGACAATACACTACCAATTCCATATAAGCTGGCATCAACAGTAATAACACAGTGTTTGTTCATGCAAAATGGCCTTAAGGTGGGAGCGTTATAATATCTTGCTTAATGACAGAAAATGCATGGTGTAGCTCTTCAGCCCATTCAAAAACAGCCTTTTGTCTTAATAGCTTCCTCAAGGGCTCCATTCTAGAAGCAAAGTTTTCCACAAACTTAGAATAATACTCACACATGCCTGCGAAAGACAGTAATTGCTCCTTATTCTTAGGAGAAGGAGCATTTAGTATACCGTCAACATTAGATTTCTTGGGTATTACACCGTCACCTGTAAGGGTATGACCTAAATATTCCACACTTTTCTTAAACATTTTGCATTTGTGAGCTTTAAGTGTCAAACCACTTTGTTTTAATCTATGGCATACAACAGACAGATGTTTGAGATACTCTTGATCATTTGCAGAAAAAATTAAAATATCGTCCTGAAAACATTTTACGAAATTATCAATGTCCCTGAAAATGTTGAACATGATTCTTTGAAATACTGATGCCACAGAGGCCAAACCAAAGGGCATTTTGGTGTATTGATATTTATAAATGCTGTTAACATTTTCGAATCTGCAGTAAGAGGAACTTGATGGTACGCTGACCTCAAGTCAAAAGTAGAAAAAACTTTGGCACCCTCTGACAAAGAAACCACCTCATTTATTTTTGGTAAAGGGTGACAGTCCACAATAATACCTGAATTTAATGCTCTTAAGTCTACACATAACCTCAAATTTGTATCCGGTTTGCGGACTAAAAAAATGGGTGAGACCCACTCAGAAGAGTTAATAGGTTCAGACACAAGATCCGTTAACTTCTCTTTTAACTCCTCTCTTACATTGATGGGTACAGGTCTAATTTTCTGTCTAACAGGTGTTACATTGCTTTTGAGTTTTATCTGATGATAATAGTCTTTTAGTTTTCCCAAAGAATCAGTAAATACTTCCTTGTAAGTGTCTTTTAGAAATCTTTCCTTGTCATCACACCCTGTAACTGAAATGTAATTAGTACACACAGAATCATCCAATACAACCGGTTCTTTAAGTCTCGGATTCAACATTATGCCAAGCTTCCATTGATCCCCCCAACCAAGTACATTTATCCCTTTGACCACAATATATAAATGTATATTGGCCATTCTGTTTTTAAAACTTAAGGGTGTTTTAAAATAACCCACCATGTCAATATGTGAACCATCATAGTTTACAGGATTTATATCAGATGAAGCAATCTTATTTATATCAAAAACCCTGCTAAGCTTTTCTTCAAAATATTGTTTGGAAATGATGGTCCGTGGTGATCCAGAATCAGCCATGAGATTTAAATCCAAATTGGATACTGTAACAATGCACATGGGAGAATTCTTTAAAGGCATGTAATCAGAGTTTTTAAGGTTTGCTATGCTAACGAGAACAGACACCACAAATCCCGAATTTTCTAACATATTTTCATTTACTCCATTATCTAAGCCTTGACTAGGTCCTTCTAATGTACATGAAATCCTCGGGCGATATTGAGTAGAATGTTTCCTTTGATCTCTGCACATATTTGAAAAATGTCCAATCCTTCCACAGTTCTTACATTCTCTTTTAATATCTGGACATCCTACAAATGAAGCCATATGATTTCTGTTTCCACATCTGTAGCAAGCCATATTCTTCCCCATTCTATCAATTTTTTTATAGGTATTAAAATTTGAATTTTGAGAGGAAAGCGAATTCAAATTATGAGATTCATTTTTAACTTCATCCTGACATTTGACAGGAGCAATTTCTTCAGATTTTTCAGATTTGTTACAATTATTCTTTACCACGTGCATCCATTTTTCCGTTTGCTCAAAAGTTTTTGCAGTGGAAATAGCTTCTGAAAGTTTGGGATCACCCATAGTTGTTTTTGTGTTTCTTTACACCTCACATGAACTATGATTTGATCTCTTATCATTTCATCTGAGATGTTGCCAAAGTTACAATGTAGACTTAAGGTGCGTAACGCTGTTAAAAAATCGTCAAAAGACTCATTTTCTTCTTGTACACTTGTATAAAATTTAAACCTATTCAATGCTATATTACTTCTTGGCTTAAATCTTTTCTCCATCCTGAGTAAAGCTTCATCGTATACATTAGTAGCTTCTCCATTTTCAGCAATAGCTATTTGTGGTAATGCTCTAAAAATCATCTGTCCTTCCGAACCTAGACAGTGTAACAAAATACTTTTTTTCCTTTCTGTTCCCATTCTTTCACCATCGATGACCTTCATATAATTCATGAATTCCTCCTTCCATCTAGCCCATGGAAGTGGCGGATCTCCTTTAGATTGTAAAAACTTAGCTGGTGGTTCAAACTTCATTTTGTTTATTATATGTGAAAATAATTTTCCCTTCTTGTTTTTCTGTATATATTTTGTTTTTATTGTGAATGTGTAAAAACACCTTTATTTATGTCCAACAACTGCTATATTTTAAAATGTGTTCTTTTTTTTTAAAAACTTCAAACTGAGATACTTTCTATGTTAACTGTTCCATTAAAAAAAAAAAATAGTCAAATTAAAATACTGTTTGTCCTTTAATTATACATTTTTTTTTAGTATATACACCACAAAGGTGATGTGAGTGAAAAGTTATAAGATAGAAACGTTCTTTCCTTTGAAACCGAAATTAATTCCACTTACTTCTATGTATTTTCAAATCTGGAAACAAAACACAGGCCCCTCAAAAAAAAATGAATACAAGCGATCCAAATGAATTAATGATAATCAATAGTTTTCCCTTTATCACACAGCGTAATGGTTGTCAAGGCTGTAACTAAGGAAAACAAAATGGCCACCACGTTGTCTGCGTTGTTCCGTAAGCGTTCCCAGCATTCAATGCGCTTCCCATAATCCAGTGCACATCACGAACGAATTCAAAGGATGAAGTAATGCCGCTCTCTCCTGCGCCAATGGCTCATGAAGATTCAGTGCGCTACTTCAAATCATGCCGTACCAGAGATGTAGCAGGTGAATGCATTAGGAATTTTTAAATGTTGCAGACGATTAACGTGTAGTCCAACAAAGGTGGTGAATAATAGAGTTTAAATCCACTGTTTTCCACAATACGTTTCCGGTTTTCTTTTCCTTTTATGTCTTTGTGAAGAAGACTCCAGGTCCTTTATGATTCCTCCAAATTCTATATTTTCGATGTGTTCCTTTTGCTTGTAATTTCCAAATTTCTGATTTTATTAAATCAGAAATTTGGAATGCTAATCCATTGTGCATTGCACGCGTGGGTTCGAATCCCATTCTCGTCGCCATTTAAAGAATCCAATCATTCAAGAAAAAGTTTAAAAGATTTAATGTAATAAATTGCAGCACAGCAACTGGAACAGTCAGGTCCTCAGAGATTCACAGTGCAACTGGCTCAGTAACACCTGAAGTTCTAAAGCAAAGTTCCAATGGAACTAGAATGAAGAACAAAGCATAACAAGTGTGTCTATACATCAGTATAAAAATGTAACAGAGGCGTTACTGATATTGGTCCAATAGGGGACAATGACGTGCTTTAGATCTTGGACAAGTGCAGATGGGAGAAGGTCTTTAGTGTGAGAGGAGGGTTTAAGTTTGGATAGGATGTTGAAGACTTCTAGTTCAGAAACGGAGTGGAAATTCTGCCATGAGGCATTGTTTTTAAGCGGTGGGATAGTGAGGTAGGGTTCGGGAGGGGTAGGTGATGGAAGGAGAGGTGAGGGAGTCAGGGGTGGTAATGGATTAGTATCCAGGGGATATTGAGGGGTGAGCGAGAGTTGAGTTCCAAGGAAAGCACGGTCAATTTTGGCAATTTTTTCAGTGAAAAAGTTAGCAATTTCTTCACACTTGTTAGTGGAGGCCACTGGGTTGAGGGGCGCAGGGGAGGTTTAATTTCTAATAATCTTGAACAGTTCTCTGGGTCTGTTTTTGGCACGGGAGAGTTGCAGAAGAAAGAAAGATGCTTTTTCAGAAAAAATGTGTTTTTTGTTGGAGGATCTTGCGGTTCTAAGGAGAGCGAGATGGGAGGGGGAAGGGTGTTGTCTCCATGTTCTTTCAGCCAGTCTAAGTGAGCGTCTTTCTTTGTTAAGGTCTAAGGTAAACCATGATTTAGAGGGGACATCTTTTAGCGTTTTAAGTTTCGGAGGGGCAAGTTGATCTAAAACCTCTGAGACCGTTTTGTTACAGTGCTCAGTGAGTTCATTTGCATTTGAAGAGGGGGGGGTGAGACGAAGTTGGGTTTGGAGTTTATGTTCCAGTGCGCCGGGAGGGATTTGCTTAAGATTTCTGGCCATAATCGTGGTTTTGTTGTTTTTCACTGGGGCGGGTGGGGCAGGAGGGGAGATTGTGACCAGTATGAGATGGCGGTCAGACCAGTCGATAGGAATGATGTTGGATAGGGATGCCAAATCAGAGTTAGAGATGATGGCGTCAAGAATAGCTCCTTTGGAGTGAGTAGGGGAGTGGAAAAGTTTGAGGTCGCTAATCTCAAGAAGATTATTGAGAAGGTTGATTGTAGGATCATCAGGTTCATTCCAGTGAAGGTTAAGATCTCCTAGGAAGAGATTTTTGGAGTTGGAAAGTAACGATTTAGTAAGAAGGTCCGATAGTTCTTCAGCAAAGGGAAGGGGTTCACCAGGAGGGTGGTAGATGTTATGAAGTCATATTGGGGAGAGCTTTTCATTTTAAGTTCGGCTCCTAAATATTCGAAGGTTGTGTAGCCAGTGTTACTGATTATGGAAAGTTGTAGTTCTTTTTTAAAAATGATTGCTAGTCCATCCCCTATTTTTCCAGGTCTGTCTTTTCTGAGAATAGAATAACCAGGGGGGCAAGAAGGTCAAGAATGGGTGTAGAGTGATCTTTGAGCCAGGTTACGGCCCCTGATGTGTCAGTGCCAAACAGTGCGGTGGACATTCCACCTCCGGCCCCTGAGGTGTCACTGCCACACAGTGCTGGAGACAGAACCCCACCACCCACATGTGAGGCACATGCAACAGCAGAGGACGAAGATGCAGATGAATCTGCCCTCGTGGTCAGAAGGAAGCGGTAGCATTCATCTCCGCCATATGGCCTGTTTCAGCTTGGTTCTGCCCTCTGCATCATCACCTTCCACTGTCCCCCGATGCACTCTGCGACACTCACCTTGGACCTCGACATGGACTGCCATATTCTGTTCGGTCACCAATGGCACAGCTACCAGACTGCGGACGGAATTCCTCCTCTACTGATGTACTTGTCATTCCCTGAAGGACTCTGGCTTGCCCTCCATGTAGAGTGGGGTTTGCAGGGCCCTGTACTGCTCCAGCTGCAACACTCCACTGAATGTGCATTAAACATTCATTTTCACACCGATGTGTCATGTCTATGAACTTGCAAGTGTGGAGGTATGGATGCATTTAGAATCAATGATTTCCCCTTACGTCCATGTTGCTCATGTTGTGGGACTTGGCTCACAGGATGACACATTGCCGAATGCGTGCCGGGTGGCGCCGACACTAGAACGGAGACACGCACTAGTTACTTCCTTGTCCAGCCCAGAACAGAACCACGCTCAGAGCCCGGGGGTCATTGTTCACACCCTTACGCTCGACTGGCATATGCCAGGCCAGCCCACTTCGCTTACGCTCTCGGGGGGGACCACAACGCTACATGTCCCAGGTCTACCCTGTAGGGATCTGCTGCTCACAGGTCTAGTTGTCAGCATGACACAGCCACTCCCTCACTGCTGGTTTACACCCACACCACACCCATCCAGCACAGCCGTCACAGGACATGTGACCCTGCCAATAAAAAGGGCATTGCGCACGTGCTGGAACTAATTTTCACTCTGCAACTGGGTGTCTCTGTGTGGTTATCATTTCTGCCTGAGGGCCTAGGGCCCGGGCACAGCACATTGCCCAGTGCTGGGGGTGACATGATGGCATCCGCACCACGGGACTCAATCATAAAGGGTCCATGTCTTGCGGGGCACAGACTTGGTGGCACCGGATACACTGCGGCAGGCACAGGCACGCCACCACGGGACGGTGTCTTTCGGTGCACTGAGGTAGGGGCACCTTAAGTGCTAAGCGTGAGTGCAGCCTGCGATGATGCACAGTCCAGGCAGTCCGGAATGGTGGCATTATTGTGAGCCCTGCTGGACCGCAGTGTAGGCCGGACCAGCGGGCAGTGCGGGCCACCGCCACGTGACGTCGCCTCGCAGTTCACAGAGTTAGTGGCACCTCTAGTGCTGAGCAGGTGTGGAGCCTGCGATGAGGCCGGGTGCACTGATATGTTCTCTGCCATAGCAAAATCAAGACCCAGAATCAAGTGTGTGACCTGGTGGCCCGCGGTGCGGGGCTGCATGATGTGGAGGGTGTTATGGTCGTGGGCCCCACGCTTGGGGTTCCCACTGGCACGTGGTGGGCCCTCTTGGAGACACGCCAGTGGCGAATGGTGAGCAGTGAGGCCTGGTTGTGCAGGGGCGGGCAATCTCTGCTGGGCGGCCGGAGGGGCTGTGGTGCAGCAGGGGCGGGCAAACGATGATGGCATGTGCTGCTGTATGGACTCTGCCATTCATGTCTCTGGTAACTGTTTCAGATGAGGGACCTGGGGGACTGCAGTGTGTACCGGCACGTGGTTGGCTGCGGGTGAGCAGTGAGGCCTGAGTCTGCAGTGTCGGCACTCTCTCTCCCTCTCTTTCTCTCCCTCTCTTTCTCTCTTTTGCTCTCTCCCTCTCTCTCTCTCTTTCTCTCTCTTTCTCTCCCTCTCTTTCTCTCTTTTGCTCTCTCCCTCTCTCTCTCTCTTTCTCTCTCCCTCTCTTTCTCTCTCCCCCTTTCCCCCTCTTTCTATCTCTCTCTTTCGCTCTCTCTGTACTTTGATAGGCGCATGACACACCTTCTTATCTGTATTTCTGTCTTGCAGGCTGTGACGTACAGAATGCCAAGAGAAGACCTGCCATGCCTCTTCAAGATTGTTGTTTTTCTAAAATCTGTAATAAAGAGTTTTACTTGGATTATATGTGGTGAATGTATGATCTCCATTTGTCTGGCCACACTTGTATGTTGGGTGTTGTGATTGTGCGACTTCAGGCGATTTGTTTGGTTCATGGTTTCGTGGGGTTGATGTGCATTCTCTTTGTCCAAAGGGAGGGGGGTAGGGGTTGGTGGTGAGGTCCGGGGGAGGTGTCGGTGGGTGTTGTTGCTCTATTGGGGCTCCAGGCTGCATGTTCAGTTGCTCCTAGGCATCTGTTGTTCTTCATTTGTGGCTCTGGGCTGTGCTCCCTTGTCTGGTGCCGGTTGTCATCTGACTTTACACCAGGTCAGAGCAGGTGTTAAAATCCTGCTGCTAAAGCGCCTTATCACATGTTTTGGGATCTTATCGCCGATCTGGCTGGTCGATGAGAATGTTGTGGAGTGGTGTTGTCACAGCTTTTTGCTCAGAAACGCCTACTCTGCATCTCATTAGCGATAGTTGCCGGGGTCATCCGTGGCGATGTTTTTTGAGGATGCTATCGCCGGAAAACTGGTGATATCGGCTGTTAGCACCAGCTTGTGAATGGGGCGATAAATTTATCGCGACTTTGGCTGCGATTAAGTGCCGATAACTCAGCGATAGATCCTTGAGAATATGCCCCAACATACTGCAACATGAGAATGTGACATAGGTTCAAAACTTTATTCGACAAGTTTAAAACAGCCATAAAAGTACATAGAACATTGATAAAAACATTTTCAGATGACACAAGAAAGCTAAAGTGCATAGATCCAGATAACACACATATTCAATGGCCTGATATGTGATTTACCAAAATTCCAAGGCCACTTAAATCTAGTACATAATACTTTTCCTCAAATGAAAAGCCTTCAAGACAAAAAGAGCAACATAAACACTTAAATGGTCGACGTGCTCTACTTACACCATCACATAAGTCGACGTGCTCTCCATACTCACATCACACGAGTCGACATGCTCTCCTTACTCACACCATCACATGAGTCGACATGCTCTCCTTATTCACACCATCACGAGTCGACATGCTCTCCTTACTCACACCATCACATGAGTCGACATGCTCTCCTTACTCACGTCACATGAGTCGACGTGCTTTCCATTCTCACACCATCACATGAGTCGACATGCTCTCCTTACTCACACCATTACATGAGTCAACGTGCTGTCCTTACTCATATCATCACATGAGTCGACGTGCTCTCCATACTCACACCATCACAAGTTAACATACTCTCCTTACTCACACCATCACGAGTCGACGTGCTCTCCTTACACCATCACATAAGTCGATGTGCTCTCCATATTCACACCACCACATGAGTCGACATGCGCTCCTTACTTCCACCATCACGAGTCGACATGCTCTCCTTACTCACACCATCACATGAGTTGACATGCTCTCCTTACTCACACCATCACAAGTCGACATGCTCTCCTTACTCGCACCATCATGAGTCGACATGCTCTCCTTACTCACACCATCACATGAGTCGACGTGCTGTCCGTACTCACACCATCACATGAGTCGACATGCTCTCCTTACTCACACCATCACATGAGTCGACATGCTCTCCTTACTCACACCATCACATGAGTCGACATGCTCTCCTTACTCACACCATCACATGAGTCGACGTGTTCTCCGTACTCACACCATCACATGAGTCGACATGCTCTCCTTACTCACACCATCACATGAGTCGACGTGCTCTCCTTACTCACACCATCACATGAGTCAACATGCTCTCCTTACTCACACCATCACACGAGTCGACATGCTCTCCTTACTCACACCATCACATGAGTCGACGTGCTCTCCGTACTCACACCATCACATGAGTCGACATGCTCTCCTTACTCACACCAACGGATGAGATGACTCAGTTGGAAACAGCTTCATGATAGGAAAGGCTACCAGATGGTGCACGAGTCCAAGCCTGAACCTTGTCGACACATATCGGTGACGAATATTGGTAACACAAGATAAATCCGTATGGTAACCCTCCTGCACGGAAAGGGACATATTCAAAACCAACTGTCAATTTCATCAGCTCAAAGCACGTTTGGCGTTCAGTCCTATGCCTATAAAATGTGTCTTTAATCGATTTTTTGGTGAGTGACAAGACCGTACAGGGGTCAGCCCACACTGACACTTTAAATAAAGTGCTGAAGGAAGAATTTATATACACCAGCCAAGGGATACAAGATACATTATCCAAAGCTAAGCAATTTAAAATAATCAATTTTGATAAAACTGGTTTCCTCTTTTGACCAAAGCAGCAGAGGTCTAAGCAGGAACAAATCCTCCAGATATTGTAAATCAATCTCCTGATGGGTAATAAAATTTGAAGAAGAGGTGGGTAAACAGAGTAAACATTTTATAAACTGTTTTCCTCACGTTGTAATTGCTTACTGGAGGTGTACTCCCATAAACCGGCCCCATAGGGAACAGTAGCCACTCCTCTAGCCTTATATATCTCCACCATTTCTTTAATCGGCCGTCTGACGAGCTTTGGCGAAAACCTAAAAACTCCATTGGTATTTCTGGCCAGTTTGGAATTAGCATTAAGAATCTGTTACTCAATTCAATTTTATTCAAAATACTTTATGCGGTATATAAAAAATACCATAAAAGTGCAAATAAAATAGATCATAATAAAATCAGGCCACATTAGTCCATCCATAAGTAAAAACCCCTTAAAATATATATAAAATTCATATTTAGGGCCAATACAGGACTAGCCTCACCAATCACAAAAATTCAAAACAATTCAACAGCTTAAAATAAGTGCATGTTCAATCCCTCCTGGATTAAGCGAACCATTCCCCTCATCAAGTTCATTTTAAGGCCTTTGACGGAATCACGCTGGGTACCACATTTATTCACCTAGTACCTCTTGTGTTTCTAAGTCTGACAGCTGCCCTCAAAAAGTTTACAGTGCAGAACAGAGTTCTGGGCCACCTTAGTGTGTTTAAATCTAGCATTTTTGTAAAATACTTTTTAAAAACAAGCTCCTAGGATATGAATAAAAAGGACATAATAAAACAAAGTGAAGGGTATCCTGCGGAGACCGATGGTCGCAGCCGCATGGACCCTTCAACTCTATAGATAGGGTATATCCTACCGGATCAGCTAATATGTGATGTAGAAGATTAAACCTAAAACATGTCGTTAAAAATCTGTCATGGGCATTATATAAATGAGATAAATAAGGCTCAATACCCGGACATGATTTAGTCAGGAGGTGTGCTTTGACTGTTGTCTTGACCAGCTCCCTATCTTCCCTAAGTGATGTAACATATTTCTGGTACCGATCTTTCACCAAGGCCTTATCCTGGACTAGCATTTTTGTGGGGTTATTAAAAAGGTCTGCACATCCTATGCCTACTAGAGACTCTTTTACGTACTTAAGCCAGGGGATGTGCGGTCCCCGGTCACGGGCAAGACAGTCTATTATGATCTGCTTGCTAAATGAGGCCTCTGGGTTTGTCCACATTTTGGCCCAGCAGGTTAGGGGTTTGACTTCCAACCTGTCTCCAAGATAACTAACACTCAATTCTTCATGAATGAGATGTGACGGTGTACTCTGGGGCACTTTCAGTAGACGCCGAAGATACTTGTTTTCTTCGGTTTGTAAGTGCTGCATATCAATGAAACCCCATACCTTGCTTCCATAGAGAATTTTGGCACAACACATAGTGCTGTATAGTCTCAATATTTGCTCTGGGGACCAACGCCCCAGCCTTCGTGCAAAATTCATAATTGACCCGGAGCAGCTCGCTAGTGTGCGACATTTCTGTTCTAATAGGGCTTTAAAGTTAAGGCGTGTTTCAAATAAAATCCCCAAATATGAGAATGAGCGCACCTTTTCCAAATGATGAGAGCCAATCAAATAATCATGGTTTTTTTTTTCCCACTTCCATGATATAGGATTTGGATAGATTGGGGGACAGGTCTAAATTCTCCATAAAGGAGACAGAGCTGTCTATCACGCCCTGTAACCCTTTGGGTGTGCGTGCAAGAAGAACCGCATCGTCTGCATAAAGCAGGACGGGGATCCCTCTTGATCCAATCCGCGGAGTGTCAACCTTCAGGGCCACAAGTGCCTGGTCCAGACTATGTATATAAAGAGTAAATAAAAATGGAGCCAGGATACAGCCTTGTCTCACCCCACTTAGACAAGGGAACAAATCAATGGTGCTGCCATCCTGATTATATCTAACTGAGGCAGTAGTATTCTGATGCAAGACTCTTAGAATGTTAATGAGTCCAGGGTCCACGCCAAGACCGCCCATGATCGCCCATAATTTCTTACGATTAACTCGATCGAAAGCCGCCGTCAAGTCCATGAATGCCAAGAACACAGTTTCGTGGCTGGCAATAGTGTACTTGGCTACCAATAAGTATAGATTAAGACATTGATCTGTTGTTGACTTTCCTGGCCTAAATCCGTATTGAGTGTCAGTGATAATGTGTTGATCCTCAGCCCAATCCATTAGCCGGCTGAAGATAGCCCTTCCTAACACCTTCGCCGACACATCAATTAGGGAAATATGCCGATAGCAAAGTGGGCTATCCTTATTACCCTTCTTAAATATGGGAACGATTATGGCTATAGACCATGATGGTGGCATACCTGTGTCTACTGCTGCATTAATGACTCTAGTCAGGATTGGAGCCCAAAGTTCTACCTGGCTGAATAGAAGGTCGGGTGGAACCCCAACAGGACCCGGGGCCTTGTTACGAGTCAGGCCCTCGATTCGTGCCTTGATCTCGCCCAAGGTAAATATTGTCTGGGTGCAGGGCACCTCCCCCCCCCAGATTTAGCCCGGGTATATTTTCCAATCAGCAGATCTAAGTTGACGCAGTGCTCTATTGTCTCTAGACCCTTTCTAACACTGTGCTGGCAATAGGACGGAATTGTCCTGGGCCCACTCCTGCAGCCTCTGCAATAAAATACTACTTGTAAGAAAGTAGCATCTGCTGTTATGGTTACACCCTCTTTTTGGCTGGTGCTCAGCTGTTACTGACTAGTCTGACTGGGATCGTGCTAATCAGGACCCAAGTCTATCTGCTTTCTCCCTTAAATTGCTATGTTCAGTACTTGGGTACATCCCAGATTGGATACTGGGGTACCCTTATCAGTCCCTAGTATATGGTATTAAGGTACCCAGGGCATAGGTGCCCCGGGAGGTCCCCCGTAGGCTGAAGCATGCATTATGCCGCCCATGGGAGACAATTTAAAATGGAACTACAGAGCCTGTGTAAGTTGGTGCTTGCACCACTTACTAAAGATGTAGGTTTTCTATATTTGGGGTCACTGCACTTAAAACCTATAAGTCACCTGTTAGACCTGGCATCATTGGCGTGGGCCTCCCTTCCTCTTTTCGCTTCCTATCTTTTATGCCCTTCCTCTTTTCTCTTCATATCTTTTATGCTGGCTGGATTAAGATGCTCTGGGCGCCGTGCCACTTCTAATCAGTGCCGCAGCGCGAATGCTCCCTGTGTAAAGACGACTGTATGAATTGGGATAACCATAATTGGCTCATTTGGTTTACCTGTCAGTCCTTAGTATAAATGCACTGTGTGTGCCCAGGGCTGGTAGACCAAATACTGCTGGTGGGCCTGCAGCGCTGATTTGCGCTACCCACCGAAGCACCTTTTAAAGTATGTCTGTGTAGAATGTTCTAATAGCGAGTTACCCTCCATTTCACTGTTTACTATTGTGAGGCTATCTATTCTCATAGGCCAGAATGGGCAGGCTGAGTATTACATTCCATAATCCTACCTGCCCCCAGGAACCTGATAGGAAATTCGAATTTGATATGTTTAAGCTCAGGACATTGAGATACATCTTTTAGTAAGGATCATTTGCATCTCCCGTGTTCAAAAATGCCTCTTCTAGAAACAAGGTATTTTATTGCCTAAGCTTTCCTGTAGGCTTTGCTAGTGTGTGTATTGGCCGTTCGGTTTTGGAGCAGCAGGGCCAGCGGGGTCAGACCTGGCTGAGAGAGAGATCAGCATTCAGAGCATGGGGAGGGGTGACTCTTTGATCTGAGCAGGGCCGTGCCTGGCAAGGTGAATGATGTCTCCACCTCCCACTGGGCGTCTGATAGCAGACCCCCTGATTCTCAAAGGGCAGGATGTCGCCTCCTAAACCAAGTGCTCCCAGACCCCACCGAACTAGTTCTGGCTGGATTCACTGATTTGTGACTTTAGAGAACAAAGACTTTTTAGGTATAAAACTCTGCGCTGAAACCTTTTTCAAGTGTGTTCCTTCTGGATGTCAAGACGAAACTCTGTCCGAGTGAACAGAGGAAAGGACTTTGAAACTTTCACCAAGCTTGCTGAAGAAACTACCCGAGGGCCTGAATTGAGAGCGCCTCCTGCTGAAGTCTCAGGGACATTAGACTTCACTCCGTCAGCCATATGAATTCCTGTGCGAGGGATTCTACTTGCAAGTGAGGCCTCCGTCGAGTAATCCGGAGTGTCTAGTCCTACTGTGAGGAACGCGGACTGGTAACCCTTGTTAACTCTGTGTGGGCTGCCGCAGCTAAGAGAGAACTGCCGCCGCTGAGAGCCCACCTTAATTTGAACCTTCAGAACCTTCGCGGAATCTGTGTGGGCCACCGCAGTTAAGAGAGAGCTGTAGCTGCTGAGTGCCCATCGTTGTGCCAGCCTGGTCGAGATCATCCTTTGTCCTGTGTGCCGCAGTAGCTAAGAGAGAGCGGCTGCCGCTGAGTGCCCACACTTGTGTCAGCTGTGCATCATCGTGACTTTTCCTGTGGGCCGCTGCAGCTAAGAGAGAGCTGCTGCCACTGACAGCCCGCACCTTTGCCTCATCGTGATTCGTCCTGTGGGCCGCTGCAGCTAAGAGAGAGCTGCTGTCGCTGAGTGCCCGCACCTTTGCCAACTTTGCCTCATCGTGATTCATCCTGTGGGCCACCGCAGTGAAGAGAGAGCTGCTGCCGCTGAGTGCCCGCACCTTTGTCAACTTTAAATCATCGTGATTTGTCCTGTGGGCCGCCGTAGCTAATAGAGAGCTGCTGCCGCTGAGTGCCCGCACCTTTGCCAACTTTGCATCATCGTGAGTCGTCCTGTGAGCCGCCGCAGCTAAGAGAGAGCTGCTGCCACTGTGAGCCCGCCACAGAGCTGCACGACGAGAGTCATCGCCACCACCAGTCCGGGCTGCCGCAGCCGTGTGCTGCTGCCGCTGAGAGCCCGCCTGTCCCCGTGTGCCCGAATCATTGTGAGTGCACGTTGCGGACCACTGAAGTCAAGAGTTGTGGTCGCTGGGAGTCCGCCTGTCAGCGGCTCCGCTTCTTCGAGAAGCTGCGTGCTGTATACCCATCCAACGGCAGATATCTGGTGCGCAACGGGTCACGTAGACCCAGGCCTGGAACTCAGTGCCACGGTCTGATGAATACGTTATTGCCTTTTTCAGTTCATACTAATTTACGTGCATTGTGGCTTGTTAAAACGCTTTGAGAGTCTTGTGTTAAACCTTAGATAAATATACTATTTTTCTATACCTACTTGAGTTGTGTCCTTTTGTGGTGTTGTTACTGTCTTATTGTGCATGGTGAAAAATGCTTCACACACTGCCTCTGAGATAAGCCTAGCTGCCCGTGCTACGTTACCACAGGGTTGAGCAGGGGTTATCAAAGGGGGTAGCCCACTTGCCCTGACTTAGGAAGAAGGGTCCCTATTTGGACATTGGTGCCAGCCATTGCCAACTAGAGACACCCATTTCTAACATCACCCCTATAGCAGACCTATCAATCCAGAAGGCGGGGTGCTTGGCTCTAAGTGTGAGGGTGCCCATGCATGAGCAGGACACCCCTACAGCCTACGGAGTCCATTCTCCCGGGTTGTAAGTGAAGCAGTCATAAACTATATAGAGAGGCTCCGCGTAATTACGTGATGACCATCTCGAAAATGGCTGCAATGAATCCTACCATGGTTGGTATCAAACATGTTGAAATCATTTGCCCGCACTGTAAATGGTGTGGGAGGTATGATTCCAAGCACTGGAAGAGCTCTCCATTAGTATCTCTGTGTTCACGGTACCAGTCTTCTAGACCCAGACAGCACGAAAATGGTTGCTACCAGAGACACATTTCTGCCCTCCTGCTGAGCCAAGCCCGAGCAGAGGAAGGTGGAACAATAGGCATCCTATCACAGGGAGGTGTGATCACCTCCAATCCAGGATTCAGTGTACTGGGAACAGGTGGGTGCGCTTGCCAACGCCAGAAAGTCTGCATGAGTGGCACATTTGTTGTCCCTGTGCATAGTCCAGTTCAAACCAGTTCTGGGAGCCGTTGGCTCCGGCACTGGCACTAAACTTGACAAAGGACATAGGAGTAACCTCCCCCCTGTCCAGGCCCTCCCCTGTGAGGGTCCCCTGAATCTTCCCAACCCCTTCCCTAGGGTACTTAAGGGCTTACCTGGGCGTAGGTCTCTAGATTAATTGTGGGATAAGATTCAGATCAGATACCACTTCTCCTTCTACCGTCTGGGCACCCTGAACTTCGTTTGTGCCTGACTTTGTCTCCCTTCCAGTCTGCTGCATCGTCTGTGCCTGTGCATCATACAGGAACCTTCAAAGGCCTGTGAGCATAAAAGACAACCAAAGTAATCTCCTTTGGAGTGAAGGAGTCACTGCCCTGCATTCGCAGGCACAGCAACTAAGTCGACTGGTCTGCAGATCCTGCGCTTCTCTGGACTCCGTGTGATCTGCAACACAGGTAGTGGTTTTCTACCCCTCCCGAGACCTGCCCTGCCCGCTCACCAAGTTTGAGGCCAGTATCCCTCATAGGGGTTGCAATAACCGAACCCCTATGCACCGTGTCAACTTGCATTGTCAAAGGCTTGTTGACTTCCTTCCAAGAAGATCTTCAGGCTCCAAGTAGTCCCAACCTCGAGCATCTCCTGTGAACAGAATCTTCAGCCACATCACATCGTGGGCACCGTGGCCTGCATCTTTGGTGAGCTGCTTGAGGTCCAGTGCTCCCAGCCTGTGGGTCCACTTGAGGGTCACCTTTGCTTCTTTTGGGCTCCTCTGTTTGCTCAGGGCCTGCCCCTGCTCCCCTTCTTTTGGTGAGTCTCCTGGACCTTGCTGGTCCAAAAATTGAACCTTCTACCACTTCTGCGTGGGTTGCAGTTGCCATGGCTTGCTGGTGCTACCGCCAGACACCGACCCCTCAGCAATCGATATCCAAAGTGGGATAGCTCGTGCATGGCTCCTGGTCTTCCTCAGCATCGCCTGGTCCTCACAGCTACAGAGTCAAGGTCATCGTCATCCATCCTGCAACACCCGACATCGGAGGGTATTTGTCTTCCAAGTTTCCTGGTCACTCCTGAGTGGCATATACTCTGTATCCTATGCTTGCAGGTACCTCTCAACTAGAATCCACCTTCAGATTCCATCGGACACTTTCTCCTCTTCCAGCAGCAGCACTTTTCTGAAGTCCTCCATTGGGGTCGACAGCAGTTTCCGACACCACTTCACCCCTATGCTCCCGGCTACCCTGGCGTAGAAAATGTGGGTACTAAGGTATCCACTAGTGGGGTGGCTCTCCAACCTTCTGTCTTCCATGGGGTTTCTTCAGGGTCCACAATGAAGGGTCCTTAATCTTTAAAAACCCAACAGCATGTTTCACATGGAATTCTACAGAGCACGCTTTCATGTTTCCACACTGCACACGCTCTCTGTGGGGTCCCTATCTTCTCACCTTGGGTTGTTCTTTGGGTCCTTAGCACTTCTACGTTCTCTCGACCTTGTCTTGACCCGAGTCGTGGTTCTTATACCACTTTCTTAGTATATGGTTTGGTCGCCCCCCCGGGCCCACTGCGTATTTTGTGCTATTTACTGTGTTTCTTTTCAAAGTATTGTGTGCATTGTGTTTATCTCCGGGTAGGAGATATCTAAGCTTGTTACAGAGCATTATATAATATATACATACATACGTATGTTGTGCTATTTACTGTGTTTCTTTGCAAAGTATTGTGTGCATTGTGCTGTTTATCTCCGGGTAGGAGATATCTAGGCATGTTAGAGAGTATTGTATAATAAATACATATTTTATACATACTTTGTGTGGTTCTTTTTCACCTAATCTATGCTATAAGATTGCATTCTGGTGAAACAAGCTGATTTACACTCCTTCTGAACTAAGCCTGAAGGCTGCTCTCCACCACTACCACTTAGAGAGCTTCTAATGTTGTCTGAGACCTCTTAAATCACCATAAGGGTTGTCAGGATTTGTGCAGGGTGCCCACTTACATTAGTAGACATCATGTACCAGGCCAGCTTCACAGACTACTCATCACTTTTACTGAGAATCCAGAAGCAAGATAGGACAATTATTTTTGGGATCTTTTTTTTATAATTCTTTTTATTGAACATACATCGACAAAAAAATATACAGTACAGAGGATGCAAAACCTTCATTATTAGTGTGTGCAGAGTACAACAGTTCCATGCGACAATGCATATAAACAGGCTATGGCGTGGGGGGATAATTGTGCTCAACGCGACGTGGTGGGCTACAGATATCTCCCCTGTAGGAATTTCACGGGCTCCAGACTCTGGACCATTCCTGGGGGCAGCCCCGGGCCAGGGAGACAGTTTTTTCCCTATACATGCACCAATCAAGGTCCGTTTCCCAGGCCTCTGCGGTGGGTGGATGGATCGCGCCCCACAATTGCGCAATATTTCTCTTTGCCACCATTAATCCCAATGTGACCCATTGTTTGTGATAGTTATTCAAATCAGTGGTCTCCCAGACATTTAGGAGGCACTGACAGAGAACTATCTTGAGCACTTCACTCAGGATGTTGTGTATTTGCCGCCAGTAGGATTGTATGAGCTCGCACTCCCACAGTATGTGCATAAGTGTACCTTCGTGGCCGCACTCCCTTCTACATTCTCCTCCCTCAGCCCTTCCCATATGCACCAGGCGGGGCCCCATAAGATATACTCTATGGAGCATTTTAAGTTGTACTAGCTGGAGTCTAGCAGGGATTGCCACCACTCTGGGGGAGGAGACCGCCTCCTGCCACTCTTCGTCGTCCAGCTCAATGCCGTCACCTACCCATTTGTCCCCCAGGGATTGTAGGGGGTCCACCATATTATTTATCAGTTTTTTAAAGGTTAAGGATATGGTTTTCTCAGGCAGATGCCTATCAAGTAGTCTATCTTCCAGCGGAGAGGATTCAGGGGGGAAAGAGCCGCTAGGGAGGTGTGATTGGAGTGCATGGTGGACCTGTAGGTACCGAAAGTGCTCCGAGTCAGCCAACACATGTCGCTGTAGTGAGGCAAATGTCTTCACATCACCCTTCTCCCACATGTCTTTGACCTGCGAAATCCAGATAAGGTCCCACTTATCAAATCCCTATGTTTTCCATAAATTACCCAACTTTTCAGAATCCCATAAGGGGGTTGCTAATGTAAGTCTCTGTCCCCAGCCCAGGGCTTTAGTGGCGGTGTGCCAAATGTGAACCAACTGTTTAGTGGGGCCCGTCAGTGTGTGCCGATTGGGTTTGGAGTAGAGTGCCCTGTTATAGTTCCCGCCTGGCAGGAGCCACCTATCCATGAGATATCCAGGATCGTCAGGTCGGCTGTAGGTACCATGGTTGACGGCTGCAAGCTGTGCCGCCTAATAGTATTTTTTTATATTGGGGCGACCAATCCCCCCGTCATAGCAGTTCAACGTGAGCTTGTTTAACGCGATACATACGAGGCTTTGCATCCCATAATAAGTCCCTCTGAAGGCCTTCAATGTCTTTAAAGTAAGACGCTGGGACAACATCCATCGAGTTCTGCAAGGCATACAGAAGCCGGGGTAGCGACATCATTTAAAAAAAAGCTGCCTTGCCAAGTAGCGAGAGTGGAAGCGCTTTCCAACTAGCGATGTCGCGTCTAAGCCTTTCTAGCGGCGGGAGGAGGTTGTTATTAAAACGGAGCGTTGGATTCTAGGAGATAAAAATTCCCAGATATTTGAAGCCTGTTGAACTGATTAGGATTGGGCAGACTTGCGGCGGTGAGGGAGGATCCCCTTTGAGGACATATAGTAGGGACTTACCCCAGTTTACGGAGAAGCCGGAGTATCTGCCGAATATTGCCAGTATATCCAGGACTGGCGCCAAGGATCGTCTGGCGGAGGCCAGATACAATAGTATGCCATCTGTGTATAACGGAATACGGTCCTCCCAGTTGGGGGACCAGTGCAGACCCCGTATTGCTGGGTCCTTTCGAATTCATGCCACCAATGGTTCCAAGGCCAAGGCAAACAGAAGGGGGGAAAAGGGACATCCCTGACGGGTACCCCGAATCAATGTGAATGCATCGGACTTTTTATTACTGACCATGACTTGTGCCATAGGCTCGGAGTACAAGAGGCCTATCCATTGAGTGAAGCTTGGTCCAAACCCCATTTTGGCAAGTACTGCCAGGAGATAAGGCCACTCAATGGTAGCAAAAGCCATGGTCGCATCCAATGAAACGATTATCAACGGTTCTTGGATGGTGGGTACTCTACCCAGGACACCATGCGACCTACGCAGGTTTAGAGCCGTATTACGGTGTGGCATAAAGCCCGACTGATCAGGATGCACAAGTCTCCCAATGATTTGACTAGGCGAGTGGGAAGGAGCTTTGCCAGGATTTTAGGTTCCGAGTTCAATAATGAGATTGGTCTATAAGAGGTGCATTCAGTCCTGGGTTTACCGTCTTTATGAATGGTGACTATAGTGGCCACTCTTTGATCCCTAGGTAGCATCCCCAGCTCCTTGCTTTCTGTAAACATGGCCTTTAAATAGGGGGCTAGTTTGTCGGGCCTGAGTTTGTATAAATCAATTGGGATCCCATTTGGGCCAAGGGCCTTCCCGAAGTGGAGCGATCTAATGGCCTGCGCTATCTCATCCGTAGTCAAATCACTGTCTAGAAAGCTACGGTCGTCTTCGGATAGTGTGGGGAGTGATACATCCCGCAATAATTCATGTGAGTCACCCTTGGTACATGACACAGTAGCCGTATGCACTGCACGAAAGTGGCGGACAAATTGTTCACGATATCTTGTGGGTCAGTTATATCGATGTTCCCTTCACCGCTAAGTTCCGGAACCAAGCGACTTGCCCACTCCTTCTTATCAAGCCACGCAATCAGTTTTCCGGCCTTATCTCCTAGGTCAAAAATTCTGCCCAGTTTCTCTCTCCCCATACTCTTAGTCTTATCAGTCGCTAGAGCTTTGTATTCATCTTGCTTGAGGCGCAATAGATGCAATTTCTCAGGTGTGATCCCAGTTTCTAAGTCCCTTTCCAGCTGTTCGACCTCCGCTTCGATCGTTAAGATCTCTTTTTGCCTTTCTTTTTTCAATCCAGCTATCAAAGACAGGGCTTGGCCCCATATTACAGATTAAAAAGCTTCCCACAGGGTCTGGGAGGAGTCCACTGTACCCTTGTTATCTTGAAAATAGTGATCTATGGCTCTGACAAGTTCTTTGCGGATAAAGGGGTCTCAGAGATACCATGGATTGATGGGGGCGATTCTCCCAACTCCCGCCTGGCCAAGGATTATGTGCACCCACACCGGGGAATGATCAGAGATGCCCCTGGCTAGGTGTTTGATGTTACGGATGAGTGTGACTTGCAATTCGGGGTTTAGGATGTAGTCAATGCGGGAAAGGCTATGGTGAGCCCTGGAATGGAAAGTGTGCTGGATTGCCTCAGGGTTGTATGTCCTTCACCCGTCAGCTAGTCCCAGAGCCTCCATAAAGTCAGGCAACCATCTAGAGGACAGTAGAGGACAGGCCTATCTCCTGCGGAGGGTGGCGATCCAGCGTCCCCCGAGACCACTGCATTAAAGTCGCCTCCGATCACTAGGAGTCCCTCCGGCAGTGAAAGTAATATGGTACCCAAGTCTGCAAAGGTGGTGCTTTGCAGGCCAGGAGGTACGTACACTGACATTAATGCTATGGTGCGCCCCTCCCATTGACAGGTAATTCCTGTGTATCGGACGACTGTCGTCTGTGAACTGGTCGTGAAACCCACGTGTGCCACCATTTTGTATCCCCACCTATGCAATGCTTTGCAGGAGTTTCCCACCAGGTATGTTTCCTGAAGCAGGATAATGTCAGGGGCTTTCTGCTTGAGATATTGCAGAACGATACTCCTTTTGACCTTGTCCCAAGCCCATTAACATTCCAGCTCAATATTTTGGCACTTTTATCCCGATGCGCACTCATTGGCATAGCGGTAATTCTGTGCATCCTCCGTTTCTATACTGACATGTATGGTCGATGATAAAACCTTAACAATAAACAAGTGTAAATTTCTGACCCAACAACCCCCCTCCCTGCTTCCCTGCCCTCTGGGCATGGAACTGCCCATTGTAGAACTTGCAGAGTGCCTGTCGCCCAAACTGTGAACTAAACGAAGAAACATGGGGGGGTGCAGTACTCCGGCTCCTCGTCCCCCCTTTCCCATCATTACAATAATAGTCCCAAGGCGGGGCATACCCCATTAGTCCAAGAGTAGATTTTGAGGTGTGACACTCATCGGGCCTAGTCAAGCGCTGGTCGCTTGTATCTTAAACACAGCGGAGGTCTTAGTTTGATCCGGGAGAGGACTGAATGTCTTTTCTGGCCTCGCTCATTCCTTCTGCTGAGTGTCGGGATCGCCGTCCCGGTCATGGGGTTGATAGTCCTGCTCCGCTGGGCTCTCGAGCCAGTCAGCGCTCAAAGAACCAGGTTCGTCCCTCTGCCTCCACTCGGAGCCGCGCCGGGAACAACATAGCATATTTCAACCCTCTGTCCCTGAGTCTCTTCTTGACCATCAGGAAGGATCACCTCTGTCACTGCAATGCTTGTGTGAAGTCTGGAAATAGGGTTATCACGGCATTGTCATAGTGGAGTGAGAGAGCTGCTCTGGCGCTCTGGAGAATCAGGTCCATGTCTCTGAAGTTTAGCACTCTTGCCAACATGGGGCGTGGGGGAGCCCCCGGTTTAAGATGACCTCCCGGGACTCTGTGCGCTCTCTCTATGATGAAGAATTTACTGAGGCCTTTGGGCTGCAGGTAGTTCATGATAAGATCCTCCACGAAGAGGTCCAGTGACGGCCCCTCCGACCTCTCCGGCACTCCCAGTATGCGTAGGTTGTTCCTCCGGAGAAGTCCTTCATAATCGTCCAGCTTTTGCTCGGCAAATTTGCGGAAGGTTTGCAGGTTATGGACCAGGCCTGTCTTGGTGATCTCCACCTGCTTCACCTTTTTGTTGAGTTTTGTGAGGTCTACACGGATAAGATTGACCTCAATCAATATTGAGTCCATCTTGTGCTCCAATGAGGTCTTGACCCCCGCAATCGCTTCCATCACATCCTTCAACGTTAGGTCTTGGTTCTCCCCCCCCCAGGTCACTTACAGATTTACTCCTGGTGTGCATGTCTTGCAGCGTTTCTTTGGAGAAAGCGTAGCGATCCAGCTTTTTTCGATTGGACTGCCTTGGGGCCCTTCAAGCCCATCATTTTAGTCTTTTCGAATCTCGCCGGTCAGTCAGCCATGGGCATGAAATACGAGGCCCATCGTCCCTCTCTTCTCCTTGGTATTTGGTACTGCGTAGAATGGACTTCACCACGTTTGTCATGCTCACGCTGGGTTGAGGAGTAGCGGGACTAGGGCAGGGCAGGGCACAGGCCTCCGCGCTTCAGATGTCTACCTCATACATCAGTGGGTATTCTTGGGCCTTTGGCGCTACTCCGGCCCGTCGGCCAACTAGGCTAGTTAATGCGGCACTGGCAGTGTCTCAGCTTCATACTTTAAAGGAGACCGTCAACCGTCCATCCAGCAGTTCACAGTCTTTAGGGGTTTTAAATCCTGATATTGGGACATGCAGCCGTCCCTGCCCACATGTACATGGTTAATCTCATTTGAGCCTCCCAACAGCTGATCATTCGTCCTCGTGTGCAGACACGGGGGGCAGCGGGGGCCTCCACACTGTTCCGCCGTCGCTCGCTGCGGAGTCGAAGAAGCAGCACACAGTTGCGGCGCAGATTCCAGGTCGCTCCTCACGCCTCTCGCGGATCGCACCGAGTCTCCGCAGCAGCAGCCACGCAACCCCTACCTGCTCCGCAGTAGAGCTGGTGTCCACGACTCCTCACTTACGGGGCCTTTTTAGCCTTCTGCCCACTGTCGATTCGTGTCGGGGGGTCTGCGGGGTGCCACTGCTCATGACACCGCCAACACCAGTTGCACAGGCCGAGACCGCGGGGCCTGCCCCAGACCGCTGCCGCACCTCGTCACTCGCACCGCGGCAGCAGTGGGCATGTCAGGTCCCGGCTTGAGCGAGGCCGCAGGCCGCAATTTAACGGGGCTCACCACTTCAGCCGCAGGCGGCCACTGGACCCAGGAGCAGCAGGACCGGTACGGGTGCCCTTTCCAATCGAAGGTGATCACCTTGGGCTACGAATGAATGGGGTGGATATGCGTAGGGAAGACAAGAAGGACAGAACCACTGATTCAAGCGGCCATCTCGCTCGGCCACGCCCCGATCATTCTTCTTAAAGATTGGTACTACATTGGAAATACCCCAAAAGGGTGGAATCGCACAGCCTCCAGCAGCATTGACCGCCCTAATGAGAATAGATCCCCATAATCCTTTGGATGTTTTAAATTGTCTTTTGGCGCCCCATCCGGCCCGGGAGCCTATCCACCTGCTCTGTCATACAGGGCTGAAATCACCTCATTATGGAAATATCTAAAGGGAGAGGGTTCTCCCTATACATCACCATACATGCCTCAATACCACATTCCTCGTTTATGTTGGATTTTGTTTTTTAAAGTGATATCACATCATTGACAGATCATAAAACAATGTGTAACAACCATCAACAAAGCAGTGTGAACGACTGAGGGTGTACGTGGCAACTGACAATACAACAATACATAAATTACTAATCCTACAACACATCGCAAACTGAGGAGGAGCTGACACTGTGTGTACGAGTGAGGTACAGGGCTGAGGGAATGATCAAAGGTACAAAACAGTGTAAGTGCATGAGTAGGTGCCGTTGCTGAGGATTAGTAGGAGCCATGGCTGAGAATGAGTAGGTGCCATGGCTGAGGATGAGTAGGAGCCATGGCTGAGGATGAGTAGGAGCCATGGCTGAGGATGAGTAGGTGCCGTGGCTGAGGATGAGTAGGAGCCATGGCTGAGGATGAGAAGGTGCCCTGGCTGAGGATGAGTTGGAGCCGTGGCTGAAGATGAGTAGGTGCCATGGCTCAGGATGAGTAGGAGCCATGGCTGAGGATGAGTAGGAGCCATGGCTGAGGATGAGTAGGTGCCGTGGCTGAGGATGAGTAGGAGCCATGGCTGAGGATGAGAAGGTGCCCTGGCTGAGGATGAGTTGGAGCCGTGGCTGAAGATGAGTAGGTGCCATGGCTGAGGATGAGTGGGTGCCATGGCTGAGGATGAGTGGGTGCCGTGGATGAGGATGAGTGGGTGCCGTGGCTGAGGATGAGTAGGAGCCATGGCTGAAAATGAGTAGGAGCCATGACTGAGGATGAGTAGGATCCAGGGTTGAGGATGAGTAGGAGCCATGGCTGAGGATGAGTAGGTGCCGTGGCTGAGGATGAGTAGGTGCCATGGCTGAGGATGAGTAGGTGCCGTGGCTGAGGATGAGTAGGAGCCATGGCTGAGGATGAATAGGTGCCGTGGCTGAGGATGAGTAGGAGCCATGGCTGAGTATGAGTAGGTGCAGTGGCTGAGGATGAATAGGTGCCATTGCTGAGGATGAGAAGGTTCTTTCTGCCTTTGTGATGGGTTTGCTACCTTTCCCTTCCTCCTACTTTCCAATCTGTGTGTTTTTCCCTTTCCTACTCTTGGTAATTATCTAATTTGGAAGTGCTAGTCACCAAAAATAGGCACCGGTGTTCCCCATCAGCATGCACCGGCTCAAATGCAGTGCTGGTTCTGGGGCCCGGTGGTGAACAGAGGGCCTCATTTATGAGGAATTGGTGTAGGGCAGCGCAGCAAGGCACCATGCTGTACTGCCCTATTCCAATGTGAAACAGCAGTAGTGCACAATGTTTATGAAATAAGGTGCATTCCTGTCCTGTCCCCCTTTGCTGGCGCATAATTTGCTGCCTAGCACCAATGTAGGTACCATTGTACCATGGTGCAAGGGTGCCTCTGTTGCAGGCATGATTGTTTTTGTGCAGGAAAGGGTACCTTCCTGCACAAAAACAATCTTGAGTGGAGTTTTCTCTATGTGTGCTACAGAATGCTGCACACACGGAAAGAGGAAAAACAAGGAAAAATAAACATTTCTCCTTGTTGTGCCTGTTCTGGGGAGGCATAAGGTGTTGGCGCTGCCCCAGGTTTATGTGAATAAATAAGTCTGTGCTGGTGTCAAAATCCATATGTGTTGCATGAGAAACTCAAACACAACCCCCATGGAACGCCTCCTTGGTGCAGAGTAAAGCAACGCGGCGACTTGCGCTGCTTTGTCTTACTCCATATCAATGAGGCCGTGCAAAGCCCATGGAACGGCTCCTTGATGCAGGGTAAAGCAACGCGGCGACTTGCGCTGCTTTGTCTTACTCCATATCAATGAGGCCGTGCAAAGCCCATGGAACGGCTCCTTGACGCAGGGTGAGGCGGCGCGGCGACTTGCGCTGCTTTGTCTTCCTCCATATCAATGAGGCCGCGCAAAGCCACGCAAGGTGGCGTTGCTCCACCTCATAGAAATGACTGAGAGGCCAGCGGCACCAGAGAGTAAAACAAAACTGCTCTCATGAATAAGCACCAGCGTCTCTAGCGAGCAGCAGAGTTTTGGTGGTCGCTGGTGCAATAATGGTGCCGCTTTGTAACTTCTCTTAAGGTCTGGCCAAGTGACATCTTTAGCTCTTTCAACAACCTCATGTTATAAAAAAAAATTAAAAAATAAGAATACACACATTTAGGGCCTTTGGGACAAGCCTCTCCAGTCACTCGTCTGTCCAAGTGTCATTCACATAATTTTGCTCCCACCCACCACAGCACAGGCCGGGCCGGACTGACAGCAGCGGTCACCGGGTGTTTCCCAGGTGGGCAGCCAGCGTGAGAGCCAGTTTTGGGCCCCGGGGGGCCCATTTTTGTTACCGGGGGCCAGCAATATCACCCCCCTGTAACAAAATTGGCTGAAACCGGCCCTGGCAAACAGCTCTGATGCATTCCCACTACCCCGCGGGGGGCCGGCCGAGCAGTTTGCCAGGGCCTGTTTCGATTCCCTGAACAGAAGGCGAGGGTCCGCCCACTTTGGCTATTGGCTCTTTTGCACAGTGACTGGTGCCCTTTATCACTTGTGCACAGCCGCCTGACATGGAGTGCACTTCATAGGTAGGTTAAAGAACCCGCAAAACATTCTTCAAAGGTTGCTACAGGATTCAGCTTATAGTGTGCTCAAAAGGGTCTCACTCTCTGATCCAAAAGTGTAATGTAGAATCCAAATGTAGGGTCCCCCGTTAGGGTCCGTCCCCCTAGCACAGTGCTGCCCCGTTGTCCTGGCGTTGTTCAGTTATCGAATTTTCAATAAAAGATTCAGACACTGAATAATACTTGTTGCTAGGCGATATTTATTTATCTGCCTCTTCAGTTTTAAATCCCTCAGCATCACATTGTTCCAACAGTGATGTGTATCTCACACCGCACTGCTAGTTACAATCTTCAATCCTTCCTCCGGACATTCGGGAGTGCTGGAATGATTACAACACACTACACTGATATCCCCTGATGAGGGGCTTTTGGTCCTAAATGCATGGGGATGGGGAGGGTTTGAAGATTGTAACTAGCAGTGCGGGCTGATGTCCAGATCACTGCTGAAACAATGCGATGCTGAGGGATTTAAACTGAAGAGGCAGATAAATAAATATGGCCTAACAACAAGTATTATTCAGTGTCTGAATTTATGTTGAAAATTCGATTACTGAACAACCCCAGGACGAGGGGACAACAAGGACCCTAACAGGGGACGCTACGTTTGGAAGGAGTGCAACTCACCAGGATGCTGAGCAACTCCTTTAATTGAATTTTTTTTTATATACTTTTGCAAATTTCTTTTGCATATTGAATATTTTTGCATGTCATGCTCGGCAAGAGCAGGCCCATTGGTTTGTCAATGCTTGTTTCGTGGAGATTACATACAGGACTCGAAAATAGGCACATGTAAGTATGCACAGGGCTCTGAGATGGTGTTTCCATCCCATGCCCTCCCTGGATGAAGAAACATCTCAGCGTAGCGGCTCTCTCTCTCTCACACAAACACGTAAGGTGCTGAGATAGGGGCCCTCGCTCCTTTGAGGCGCTGCTCTGTTTTTAGGTCTCGTGTACACAGCGCGCATGCGCTGCATAGGAGACCTTTAGCCATCGTGCAGCTCTTTTTCACTTGTGGCAGCATACGCCTTGCGGGAGTGCGCAGCGGCACGCCACGAGCACGAGTATGTGCTTTGAAAAAGAGCAGACTGCTCTCCCCAGCGCGCGCGCACCACTCGCGGGTGCACCCCTCCGCCTCTCTCTCCCGCTGCAGCCTGCACGTTTTCACATCCCTTTGTAGCGCGTGCTCGCTCTGGTTTTTTGGGATTTGTTTGAATCATTCCCTCGGTGGTTGACGTTTAACATTAGCACATAACGATTTTATTTTTACAAACCCCAGTAAATGTACATAGTAAAAAAACTTATGATAGTCTTCTAACCTTTTTCATGAATGCACATTCATTTTCTCCTTCACAAGAAAACCCTCTTCCAATAACACATCTTCACCTTTTCCTGTTTCTTTATTAGATAATTTACTCCTTCCAATTTACTAACATGAACACTTTTTGTTTTATATATACCCCACTGTTACTTTCACCACATACTTTTTGGCTATGTCCCATACACCAGTCACTATCAACTGATCATGACTTTCTGCAGATTCATTCAGTTAATCATAGCAGCTATCAGATAGGAAATTCTTACAGACACATTTTACGCACCTACTCATGTGCCAAACTCTACCGTCCGGTTGATGTGGAAGCATTTCTCAAAACTCTGGCAACTCTCATTGGATTTTAGAAAAACACTCTCTTGCTTAGTGGTCTTGCCCGGCTTCTTCACCTCTTCCCACTGTCCGATATCAAGCTGCACCTCTTGTGTATTCCTTTTCTTGTCATATTAGGCTTTTCAGTGTTCTCTAATTGCACTTATCCTGTCTCTTCAATGGGCCGCAACATTTCATACCATTAAAAAACCATACTGGACAACGCTTAGATTTACAAAACTTTCCTCTCAAGTTCAAATGGTGTCACCTTTGGTGCCTCACAACACGTCGTTTTTAGGATTCGCCTGCAGAGTGCTTGCGCTGTGCTTATGGAATCTATTGAATTCCATACAATGTTTCAAGGGGCCCTGCTTATCATTGGTTCCCTCGCTTGCCACTTACTTTTCCTCCATTTCCATTGGCTGTAGCAAACTCTTTCCTGTTGTCGTTTGTGTTCTCCATCTTATTAGTTTCCCAAGGACCAATTATTGTTTTCATCTGCTGTTTGAAAGACCATTTGTGTGATTACACACCACTTCTTATGACTTTACGTTGAACTCATGAATGAAAGTCTCCTCACTGGCTATTGATTAAATGTAAATATTGTAATTATTAACACACTGACTTTATTCTGTATGCTGGATTCCACTATTTACCAATATACTAATTTCCCTGTGTATTGTAAACAGACATGCATAGAATAACACGCAGCACGGTACTTTATTTTTAAAGCACGTTTACATTTGTACACTCAGCAGGAACGTCTGCCATTACTCCTGCTTACTTTACCTCTCATATTGAAAACACCCCCCTCATTCAGTGCGGGGCCTTACCACCGCAGTATACCTTGACCACCAGTGGCCCTGGTTTTTAGGTCTCGGGACCATCCGGTCTGCCAAAGGCAGAACCGGAAGTCGAGAGATTTAATGACTTGGAGAAGAGGGGCTTGAACCCGCCCCTCTTCTCCCCTGTTCTCCATTGGCTGGCCTCTTGAATGCTGGCCAGCCATTGGAGAAGAGGTCAGTCATTCAGATCAGGCCCCGTCCTTTTCGGATCGGGGGGCGTGTTTTTTGCAAGAAGTCTCAAGGAGGAGATAACAGCAAAACACGCCCCCGAATCCGAAAAGAACGCTGCGTTTCTCCAAAGCATTTCAGCTTCGCCTCGGAGAAAGGCAGTGGTGTGCTTGTCTTCTCCCCCTGCTCTCGGCTCCCTCTCCCGCTCAGTAAATATTCTGTTTTCTCTCTGCCCACGTTGGGAAGGAAGTGTCCGTGCATCGTAAACGAGGCGGTTTCCCCAAGTCCACACATGTGCACGGCCGGCTTCTCACTTTTGCAACGTAACTGTTGTTTTTAGCACGTCTGTGTATTTTAGCCTTGTTCATGCTGTAGCCTGCGTTACACCCCCTCCCATTCCCCCTTGATTCTTCTGGCGCCTGGCCTCAGGCATGTCAAATCTGCCCAGAGACCCAGTGGTTTATGGTTGATATCTTAGATAAGGAAGTGTTTTGAATACAGTGGCTCTGGCTCGCTGTTCGCCTCTTAACTTACAGCCGATCGATCCAGTGAAACATCAGAGCAAAGTCGGAAATGCGACATCAATCCTACACACACGTTGAACAGCGCAAACGATGACTTTTCCTCAATCTTCCCGCATTAGCATTTGGTGTCGCTGTGCCAGTGAGCTAGCAGGCTTTCAAACGTTTTTTTTTTGCTGTGCTGGAGCGCTGTCAGAGTGCCACGCAGCACCACTTCACAGCGCCTCACATCATCACTATGCACAGCGCTGGCCCCGTCCTCGAAGCACACCAGCATCTCCGGTATGAGCCGTACTATATAAATACAGCGGGGCACGAGAGATGTCGACAGCCGACATCTTGTTTAATTATTTTTGGGAAATATCTTCGATCAATATAATAACCTAATCTGCGCTCCCTGTCCAGCCGAGCCTTAGCCCCCCCTGCCCCACCTAAGTGCTGAAGAGGCAAGTCATGATTCCTGTCCTCTGCTACGTCACATTCTGACATCCCTCCCAAGCGACCCACAGCTCTTGGGGCTGCTTCGTGCAACAGGCATCCGTGCAGGCTCTTTGGGCTGGAAGAGACCAGCTCTCCATTGATGAAACTTGTGTGTGTCACTTTGCAGTAGCAGCAACAACACAAAGCCGATTTGAAAGCAAAAGTTACTAATACAATCTATGTGATCTATGTCACCATTTAATTTATTTATTTATTTTATTTATTTAGTGCATTTTTATAAAGCGCGTACATTACCCAAAGGTGTCAGAGCGTTGTACAATAGAGCTGGTTACGTTAGTGAGGAATTTGCAGTTAAAAGCCAATTGCTCTGTTCGTAACCACATGCTGTGATTTGTTAGACTTCCTGGCGCTCGATCGATCCAGTGAAACATCAAAGTGTTGTGCACTGGCCTGGCAGGTTGCTGGCAGCGCATACACCAACCCCCCCCCCCCTCCCCCCCCCTCCCCCCCCTCCTCCCCCCCCTCCCCCCCCTCCCTCGTGTGTGGCACCTCGGGCTGAAACAATTTCCCGGGCACCCACACATTCGCCCCCCAGTACTTCATAGGTCTTTAAAAGACCATTCCCTTGTTAATGGGGCTTTGTTGGATTTTCACCCCTCCTAGAGCCCCTGCATCGCCACTATTGCTGGAAGAATTAGCACGTTACACAATACCAAGCCCTGTCAGCTGAAACCCCGAGGAATCGGGTTTCTGGAGCTTGAATCGGGAGGCGGGAGACTAGCCGTGAAATCGGTAGTCTCCCGCCTGAATCGGAAGGGCTGGCATGTCTGCTAAGGGTTACAAAGTAGGCGTGTTAGGGAGAGTAAATTATATTGATGTATGCAGCATATTTAATTTTGCACAGTTTCTTTTACTTCTCCTATAGCTCGTTTTCCTTTACACAGCCATCTGAAACCACTCTCTCCCGTGTTTACATAATTGGTTATAGACGCGATACAGTGCAATGTTGCTCCCTTCCCCAGACTCAATGTTGAAGACAAAATACTCCGTGTCAGGCAATCTTCCAACTTTCATTAGGCTTTGTAATAAAACCAAGCAGGAGGCTAATAATCGAAGGCTTGTTTTAGGATGTAGCCTTATTTGAGATACCTCGCGCTTACCTTTTAAGGAGCCATTGCTTTCCTGTCTCAGACTCTGCTTTTACATTTTCAACCCTGTATTGGTTAATTATGGTGACTTCACCCCAGCGCACCTCACAGGTTAAATGCATTTATTTTCTGTGGCAGACGTGGAGTTTACAATTCAACTTTGCATTGCTTTCCTGTCCCAGAAAGTTGCTAGAGGCCGCTCTGCTCCTCCGTTGTGGCCTCTCAGGCTGTGCGGGCGAGGCCTTTGGAGGAGGGGGCAGGGTAGAGCTGGGGCCGCTGTATCTCCTTGGCTCTCAGAAATCCCAAACGGGTAAATGCAGCTCCTTTCTGCTAATCCCTTATCTAACTTTCCAAAACGGTCAAATGGAGACCAGCTCGCTGAGTCATTCTTCGGTACTCTGCTAGTCTAATACATGTTTGCAACATTTCTTCCGTCAGCCTGATTATTCTTAAATGCATGGTGACAAGAAGCTTGGATACGATTCTTCCGGTTTCTCATTCTAAGTCATAGAGCGGCCATTGGGGGAGGGGTAGAGCCGGGGCTGTTCTTCAAGATCCTCACACCCTGCATAGCTCAAGAAGCGCACAAAATAATGCCAAGGCTTAACAAGAGAAGCCCAAGAATGTTATCTGAGCTTTTGTCACCATGCATTTAAAAATAATCTGGCTGATGGAAGAATTATTGTAAAAATTTATCGGACTCGCTGAATAACCAAGAATGGCTCAGCGAGACGGTCTGCCTCTGGCACTTTTGGAAAGTGGTGGAAGGATTACCAGAACCAGCTGCTTTTACCCAGAGCAGTGAATCGCCATTACATATGGAAATGCGCGATGAGAAAGGGACATTCCATTTGGGCTGCATACATTGCCTCGGAGAAAGGCAGTGGTGTGCTTGTTGGTCTGAGCAAGCATGGTGGTTGAAGGGCGCTATTCTTACTTCAAGTTGTGGGCCTCGAATTGCTGATCTCCCCATCAGCAAGGGGCTTTGGGGTGCTCCTTGTGACCCGCAGTGAGGGCGCTTCCTCCTCCATCAGCTGAATTTCTTGGGGTGCTACGTAAACCTCAAGTTATGCAGTCCGAGATGAGGATCGCCCCCTAAACAGAAGTGTTGACATTATATTTCGACTTGCTCACTTTGCGCTCCGCGGGAATAAAAATTCGTCCACCAATGCGCTACTTCCGAATCACATAACAGCCAATCCCACGCCTGAATGTATACTGGCAGTCGTCTGAGAGTGGAAAAGACTCTTGATCTGTAAAGTAACACAAGATTGGAGCATTTTCGGCACCTCATCCAATCCTACGCAGCTGCACAGAATTCGAATGTGCTCATTGGCTTTGCAGTACGCACGTGCCTCTGAGGTTACTATAAACAGTCCGCTAGCTGGTGGGAAATTGGGAACTATTACAGATTCAAGCGGATTAAACGTGAGTAGCTGCTAGTGTAAGGTAAGTGAATGTGTGACCGAACGGGCAGTAAAATTTTAGCTGAACGGTAACAAACTTCTTTGCAAACTCCTCTGTGACAGCTCTCTCTTCCATGTTCTTGAGTTCTCTTAATGACTACGTTGCATCGTACACGTACACGTGCATTCTACTCTGCATTTCCCTACTGGCTAACGCTTGGATGAACTCAACAGTTCTTGCCATATGGGCAAAAGTCCAGTGTTTTAGCAGTGGATATATATCTGGGCATGCAGTTGTTTAACTGTCTCATGGCTAAGGCCCACTTTACTTGCTGGGCGACGCTGGTGGTTGTGTTTGGTGAACTCGTTCCTGCAGCAGCTTTGATGAGGCAGGACTGCTGTTCTGGGATCTGTGTTAAAAACCTGCACGACAGGCTCTCAATTTCAGCAGTCGAGGCAGGGCAGACAAAGACAGGTGCTTGACTTCGGCAGGCTTTTTAGGTCTCGGCTCGAAGGCTGCTCTTTTTACAGCCACTCTGCCTATGGCTGGAAGACGTAGCCCCCCCCCCCCCCCGAAATCTTTTTCAGCCCCCACCCGCCCCCCCCACCCGAAATTTGGCTCTAGTTGCCCACCTGCATAGATCTTATGTGGGCTACACTTTGCATCTGTCGGTGTTCGCTGTCAGGGCTTAACAACAAGCATTACAATGCAATGGTCTCGGCATTGTTAAAGTTAGAGCTATTGGCATTGCTCATGACAATGCCGTTTCTTTAAATGTTTTAAAAACAAAATCAATCAATCAAATAATCTTTATTTTCGATCATTTAGATCATCAAAGATATAAATACTTAACAATTATTAAAATTTAGGAGTTTCCGATATTCTAAACATTTACATATAAACAATGACTTTCAAAAATTCCTTAAAACAGAGGTTAAAAAACATGAGAAAGGGTGTTCTAAAATCATTTAACATTGTACGACCCATCCCTTTTTTAAAAGACTAGATCGGACATACCACATGGCCATTAGAAACTTTGACAATCGGACATATGAAATATTAATTGACATATGACATATTTTTAAGAATGGGTAGGAGCCAATGCTTCCTCGCTCTTCGATAGGCTTTACAGAAAAGGACCACATGTAAATCGCTGTCCCGAGGATATGTACAGGCTGGGCATTGCTCACTTGTTGGAGGTTGGGACCAAGTGGCAGTGAAAGCCCTCAAGGGGTAGAGAGCCATATCTCCACTGTAGGTAGAGCTTTCTTGTCAACACAGGTGCCATGCCATCCAAAACACTTTCCATTAGGTAGGAATCTTTTAATTGTATAAATAAATTAGTCAGTGAGCCCACCCGTGTGTTGTCTAAAGCGGTGTTCAGCTTTGACTGATAGTAAAGTTTAGAAAGTGCCTTTCGAGGGATCCTCGTGCTTGAGTTTGCGGGGTCGGTCCATAATTCCGTTAGACCTAAACTTTCACAAGATCTTTTTATGTATATTAGCCATGGGATATTACTAATGTTCGGTAAGGCCAGGAACTCCTGTAGCCCGCTTCTATAGTCGCTTAGATCCTCGCTACTCCATAATCGTTGCCAAAAAGATAATGGTTTTAGGCCAAGTTCCTCGGCGATGGGCCTAAGTCCTAGGTCCAGTCTCAGAGGGGGCAATGGCGTGCTAGGAGGGAGAGCCACCAACTGCCTGAGAAATTTGTTCTCTGTGCTTGTTAGGTTTTTAGCAGGAGTGTGGCCCCATAATTCACCGCCGTATGTAACTGATCCCCGAGCTTGACATTTATAAATCTGTATCAAGGGGCCCAGTGGGCGATATGTAGATTTGCCCACCATTCTGGAAATACCACCCACTTTCTGTGATAGCTTCATGTTTGCCTTAATGATATGTGTCCCCCATGTCATTTTCTCATTCAGGGTTACCCCCAAATATTCGAAAGTGGAAACCCTCTCCAATCGCACTGTACCCAACAAGGGGTTAGGACGTGTTGAGGGGGTAGGGTTCAGAATCATATATTTTGTCTTGGAGGCGTTAATTTCGAGGCCCCTCTCGGTGCAGAATTGCAAGAACCCATCCACTACCCGTTGGATTCCCATGGGGGATTTAGACAGCAGCAGGGTGTCATCCGCAAACATTATGGCGGGCACCCTGCTGCCATTCAATCTGGGGGCGTCGATGTCTTCTATCCTGGACAGGTGGGCGATTACCCCGTTGACAAAGAGACAGAACAGGGTGGGTGCAAGCACGCATCCCTGCCTCACCCCCCTGTCAACGGGGAATCTTTCTGTTAAGCCCCCCATCCTGCCGCACCTGACCCGCGCATAATTGTCCTGGTGTAGTTTAATCAGGATGGCCAGGATATCTGGCGGGACTCCCAGATCCTCAAGGACATTCCAGAGTTTGGATCTCGGCACCAAGTCGAAGGCGGCACGCAAGTCCATGAACACCGTGAACAAGCTGCCCCCCTCGACGAGTGCCGTCCTCCAATAAATAAGATTAAGGCGAAAAATTTGGTCCATGGTGGATACCCCCTTTCTGAACCCGGCCTGATATGGGCTCAGGGTGGCGGTTTCCTCTATCCAATTCTGGAGACGATCTAAAATGAGCCTCCCAAAAAGTTTTTGGGACACATCTATCAGGCTGATGGGCCTGTAGTTGGATGGGAGCAGAGGCGCGCCTTTCTTGAAAATCGGAACCACCTCTGCGCCCAGCCAAGTACAGGGCACCTCCATCCCCTTTAGAACCGCATTGAACAATACCAGGAGATAAGGGGCCCATATGTCTGGCTCCTGTTTGAAAAGGTCACCAGGGAGACCATCCAGACCGGGTGCCTTGCCAGTTGACAGGCCTAATATGGCAACCCGGACCTCCTTTTCGGTGAATGGGTCCCCTTCCAGATAATTATATACGAGTGGGGTTTTACAGTCTCCATGTCCTGCTTCCACTGTATAGAGAGACTGGAAGTGCTCCTGCCATGACTTAGGAGAGATATTCGGTTCTATTGCCGAGACGAGTTCCTCAGAACCTGTATTAACAATTCTCCAAAACCTCCGTGAGTCCATGGAGGCTAGGGAACTAACAAGTTCTTCCCATTTGTTCTGGTCCCACTCACTCTTGGCATTAAAGACCAACTTCTTATATTCACGTCTCCTAGCTTGAATCTCAGGCCTACTTTGGCGATTCTTAATACTCGACAAAAGATCCCTCCTTGCCCTGCGGCACGCTGCGTTATACCATGTGCGCTGGGTCTTACCACCCGCCCTCCTTGGTCCATTATTAAATAAATCTGCAGTCAGAGTCTTAACGACTTCTTCATGCATCAACCAGATTTGTTTATTTTTCTCCCCTGAGCTGGGTTCATCATTTAGGGTGCCCATTTTTTCCAATATGGGGATAAAATTATTATAAAACCGAGGGAGCTTAGCTGTGCTTGCAGCTAATTTCTCCCACTTGATTCTCCTCCTATTACTTTCTAGGGCTAGGTCCAGGTTTATCTTAGGCAATTCTACTTCCCCATGATCCCGGCCAGGAAGGAGAAAGTCCAATTCCAAGGCATTGTGGTCGCTGTCTTCTCTGTCTGTCACCCTAAAGTCAATGACATGCGACCACGAGGATAATTGTACTAAAATGTAATCTAGTCTTGACTCCCTTCCCTTCCGGTTGAACGTGGGTTTGCTCGGGATATCAGATCTAACACGCCCATTACAGGCCCTCACCCCACATAAACAAAAATAATGTCATGAGCAATGCCAATAGCTCTAACTTTAACAATGCCGAGACCATTGCATTGTAAATGCTTGTTTTCAGTGTGAGACTGCTTGTGAAGGGGGTAGAGTAATGTGATGCAGAACAGCGCTGGCTCTTCAACTAGTAACATGGACATTAGGCTAAAGATATACGTAGTCCTTGGGCCCTTGCAGCTTGCCATAGTTTTCCTCTATGGCCCTTCAGTTCATGTTCCTTTCTGAAAACATAAGACCCATCTCTAAGAAGGCGTTGTGGTGTTTTGCAATGAGTCGTTGTTTCACTGTGTATGTGCACATGAATAATAATTAGCATTTTTACCGACCCACAGCATTGTTAAATAAAACTCAGGAGAGGACTACATACATAACAAGCATTGGCATAGCCAATAGGTCTCGCTTTTGGGACCTTATAAGTATTTAGTTATGCAGCACAATATCCTTGGTGCAACAACATTAACTGTTGCATGGTTAAACACTTATAAGGCCCCAAAGGCGAGGCCTATTGGCTATGCCAATGCTTGTTATTAAGTTGAGCCAGGGCAGCACATGCGCTGCTCTGTTACTCGCTGTATTGGAGTGCGGAATAGAAGCCCCGCCAACTCTCTGTCCATAATTGTCATTGGCTTGTGTCATTGCCCTTCCTAATCGCTGGCTTCTGATTCGTTATTCGGCTTGTTACTCCCTCCTCAGTACCACGTTGCCTTCATCTGTAGCCTCCCATGAGGACTGGTTGTTACACGGTACGTCTTTTTCGTCTGTAAGCTCTATTTTCTGTAATGCGTTTCTCCTACTGCAGGCGGGACATGCTTTCCGGCAACATTCAGCGCGCCGCGCGGGCTTTCACTTTCCAAGCAGCCCAGGACAATGGGGCCGTTTCTGTGAAATGAAATAGGTCTCGCATTTACAAGAGTTTGAGCTATTGGCATTGTAAATGACAATGCCTTTTAATTATGTGTTAATTAGCAAAACAGAAAAATAAAAGGCCTCGTCATTTACAATGCCAATAGCTAAAATTCTCGCAAATGCGAGACCTATTGAATTGCTAATGCTTGTTAAAGTCCGCTGCTTAGAAGACAGAAGCCTGTGTGGGCGGCCTCCCAGGCCCGGCTGTGCAGTGTGTGGAAACCGAGAGGCCTGGGGACCTGGCCTGCCTTGTCACAGCGAGACCTGCTCTTGGCCTGTGGTGGGGGCCAGCCAGGCCTGGCTGTGAAGTGGGGGGCCCTGGTCTGACCTTTGTGGCCCCCCGCACCGCAGAGGGCGGCTCTTGGCCTGTGGTGGGGGCAGCCAGGCCTGGCTGTGAAGTGTGGGGCCCCGGTCTGACCTTGGTGGCCCCAGCACCGCCGAGAGCCGCTCTTGGCCTGTGCTGGGGGCCAGCCAGGCCTGGCTGTGAAGTGGGGGGCCCTGGTCTGACCTTTTTGGCCCCGCGCACCGCAGAGGGCGGCTCTTTGCCTGTGGCGGGGGCAGCCAGGCCTGGCATGCGAAGTGTGGGGCCCTGGTCTGACCTTGGTGGCTCCCCGCACCGCAGAGGGCGGCTCTTGGCCTGTGGCGGGGGCATCCAGACCTGGGGCCTTGACCTGCCTTGTCACAGAGTGACCTGCTGATTACCTGTACCCCCCCCCCCCCCCCCCCACCAGAGAATGCGGCTCTTGGCCTGTAGGGGCGCGGTGCACACGGGCTCGGAGCACCATCTCCGCAGCAGCATCCCAGCTCCACCCGCAGCCCCTCAGCTCCACCCGCAGCATCCCAGTCCCACCCGCAGCATCCCTGCTTCTGCAGCTGAATCTTAGCCTCCTCCACAGCATCCCAGCCCCACCCGCAGCATCCCAGCCTCACGGCAGCACCCCAGCCTCACCGCCCACATCCTCTGCGCATCCACACACAACATAATTAAATCTTAAATAATTCAGCAGGCGCGGCCCCCGGGAGGGTGCGCGTGTCTCGGAGACGCTGCAGGTTCTCAGCCACCAGCACACACACTGGAGCAGCATCTCTGCTTCCGGGGACAGGCCAGCTCGGGCGGTTAACGCGCCTGTGGCAGCGGCCTGACTGTAATAACCTGCAGGTTACAGGCGCCAACCCTGCGAGCTGCCTCAACATTTCCTGCTTCCGAAATCGATAAAATGGCCAAAGTTGGGATGTAAATCGGGGATACCTCTACTAATGAACTCAGTTTGTGGATGTGACTACTGCAATCTAGACAGGGCTTTGGAATTATGAGGCAGGGGAAAGCCAATGTATGTATCCGAATTAACTCAATGATGCGGCAAGGACAGGTAAATTATGTGGCACCCCTGTATTTGAAAACAGCTCTATAGAAAATAGTGATTTAACTTTAGCATTCAAGATATGGGGCTTTTATAAGCGGTGCAACGGACCAGTAATGTTTCCAAAATGCCAGTGCTTTGTCAGAAGCCTGCAGCTGCGGCAGGGTGTGTGTGACGTGAACACAGATTCAAGAGGCGACGGTGACCAGCTGACCCCCAGAAACGGGCCTGCACCCTGCGTGCATCACCTTCGATAGCCTGGGTCTAAAACCATTGTCTGGTAATGGCTACACATCTTGCAGCCGATGATTAAGGTGATTGCAGACGTCACCACCGCACAATCCTCTGGCCCTCATGCCCGGGCCCTCAATATAGGTATAAAACAATATGGGCAAAAGAGGGGTACTTGGGACTGACAGGGGAAGGAGGGGCTTATGGAGTCGCAAAAACTCCAGCTCAGTTAGATGACGCATTCAACAGCACTTTCAAATAAAATGTAAAGCTTGTATACAGTGAGAAAACAATAGTTCATAATCCCCAGAGAGAGAGCTCTCGCTAAAACGAGGCAAGGTAAAACAGGACCCTCTGGACACTACCAGCAGGTGGCGCCAAATAACAAGTAGCGCTCCAAAGCACAGACTCCTTAATGAAAGCTGCCGCAGCTGCGTGTTATTTTGCCTGCACACCGAATTCCCTCCCACCGCTCTTTTTTCAGCCGTTGTACTAAGCTCACTGTCTTGCCTCAACCCATCTTCCCTCCCACATGCAGCAAATGTCCTAATATCTGTACGCCAGTCCATCTCTTTTTATATGAAAAAATATTTATTTTCATTTTTTTGCAATTAACGACAAATACGTACTAGAGTATGTCCGCAGAAGGCAGCGAGCATCAGCTGCAGAGTACACGCAGGATGCTTTTGTTACCTTATTTATACATATACTGAGTGCAGGGCTCTCCCCCACAGACTTTTGGTAATCCCCCCCCCCCCCCCAATTCTAAATCTCTTATTGTTCAGCGTCAATATACGGGACCTTCTGCTCCAAGACCCCGGGATAAGTTAGATGCATCCCTCACCCTTTTATGAACAATAGGGCATATGTACAAGGAAATGGCGCAGCACCGTGCTGCACCGTATTTACAAGAATACAGCGCACACCTATGTTTTCCCTAGTGCTGGCGCTAAAAAATCTGTGTAGCACCAACACAGAGACACCCGTGAGCCTTAGTGCAAGGGTTCCTGCGTTGCAGGGATTATTGTTTATATGCAGGAAGGTGCCCCTTCCTGCACATAAACAATCAATGCTGCAGCACACTATGAAGTAGCAAATCACCATTATTTAATCATTGTTTATGTGCAGAAAAGGGACACCTTCGTTGCACATAAACAATCATTAATGGCATTTTGCTCTTTCTATGTGTCGTACAGACTACAGCACATATAGAAAAAGCAAAACCAATAAGAAATAAAAGTATTTCTCCAAATTTCGCAATTCTAATGCCTTCTCTTGCATGGAATTAGGTTTTGGCGCTTCCTCAGATTTACAGATCATTGTAAATTGGGGGTGGTGTCAAGAAGCGATGGGTGTTGTGGTGGAACGCCCACAGCAACACCCATTCCATGCCCCTTTTACATAGATATCTGCGTGAATGGATACCATATTTACAAAGCAGCATACATATGGAGCAGGGCATTGCGCCAACGGAACGTCAAAAAAGGGACATTCCGGTGGTACATATGCCCCAATATTCGTCTTATCAGTTTTGCGTTCCTCTTTAGCTGTCTCAGGTCTAACGTTGTACACTTGTCCTTTCCGAGGAATGGATTGTCGTCAGAGGAGTCGGCCGTCGCTGTAACATGCCTTCCCACATCACGTGATCCCCTCTGCTCTGCGCATGCGCCTCTCTTCTGCTGAGGCCCACTCAGACATGTCGCTGGTCCATGCCTCGAAAGTGGGTCAATACTAGACAGCCATGGTTAGCGATTGCATTTTTGCTAATTGCCCCCCCCACCAGTGGCAATCTATAATTACCATTCTTGGCCTTGGGGCGAGGAATGACACAAGAAGGCAATGCTTTGTTTATCCCTCCAGACTGGTACCCGAAGGCTCTCTTCGGCGTGAGACGCTTATCCCTGGTCATGTCCACCCATGGTGCAGCCCCGGATTATGTGGAAGATGCAGCGCATCCTCTGTACTGCATCTTGGACTCTTCATCACCCCAGTCTGATAGGGTCTGGTTGGTGACAGCTAAGTATGCGACGCAGCGCGTTAAAGTGAGGGAACTTAAACCGAGCGTTACCAGACAACTCCTGGACCTGTGCACGTGTCCACTCCAGTCTCACCCTTTCAGTGGCTCTTGAAGGCATCCTTCTCATTTGGATTTTGCTGACAATGTTATTTTAACTCTTCCTTCTTTAAGTAAGTAAGTAAGTAAGTAAGTAATATATTTATTGTTTGGTTAATAAAAACCTTTCCAATTTCCATGTAAAAAAATATGTGTATTAGCAGCAGAATTCATATCCTAAAACCATTTAAAAAAACATATAAAACTTTCTTGAGTTGTATTAACATCCCCAAAGAAATTAACAGTAAATGTCTGCACAGTCCATCAATTAAAAAAGCAAGGCTCATTTATCAAAGAGAGAGAGAGAGAGACTGTTCCGTCAACAGTTGGTAGTTAACAGCAGTGAAGAAAGATTTGCTGTTAGCTTTACTACTCAAGCATATAACAACTAAGTGTTAGATAAGCATAGATTGTCAATTTTTCTTTAATATAATGATTTAAAGGGCCATGAGATGCAAAAATTAAGCGATCCGGTCACTTGACGCAAGAGCTTTTGCCCCTGCCACTTCCATGAATTGGACAAGGCGACATGCCATCTGTACATCTCTACCTCCAAAACATGCCATCACAGCTTGTCTGCAGGATCTTATCTGCTTTCTAACAAAGAGTGGCTTTAATAGCTGTCGCCGTTCGGCCTGTAACTTTCTACATATACACAGTAGGTGCAATACACTTTCATTGGCATCCTCACCTAGGCGGCATATTGACTGACCCTGGAGACGCTTCCACGGGGAAAGATGCGGTAAAGATTGCAAAATACCCAATTGAAGATAAAGATATTTTTATTTCTTCCTTCTATTGAATCCTGTGCCTAAGTATGGTTGTGGAGAGAGTTTGTCATAGCTGTGAACCACAAACCATCCGTGGGCTCTTTCTGTAAGTGCCGCCTTGTCTTCTACTAATGATAGCTTTTTTGCTGTCTTGTTAACAATTTGTTTAAAACAAAGATAAGACCCTGAGGCGGCCCAAAGTTCCTTGAGACCCAGACAATCCATTGATGCTATCAAATAGGTCCTTGCTGCACACTCCTTCTTTAGATGTATTTCATTCCATAGATATGAGTTCAGTGTGCCTTTTTCAGATTTTTTTATCCTATACCAGGTCATAACGAATTCTAGCCTTATTTGGGCTGGCGAGACGTACTTTGGTAAATTAAATATTATCCTGGCAGCTCTTGAGACAGTTCTGTCCAAAGTGAGTGCATCTCTTCCCCTCAGACACTCACTCCCATACGTGATTGCCGGGATGAGTTTTGCTTGCCAGACTTGTAGCAGTGGAATAAGGCTAGGGCTGGCCGTTTTCTGTTTGATTGATTTTATGGCTACCACTATCGTAATGCCTCTTCTTTTAGTTGCTTCTTTTTGTAAGTTGAAACTCCCCTTGTTATCCATGATCACACCTAGATACTTATATCGATTAACTACTTCGATTAGTGAATCTGCCATATACCAGGAGTATTTAGAGGTTTCCTTCTTTGGATGTATCCTCATAACCTTCGTTTTGTCGTGATTAATAGTTAATCTGTTAGATATTGAATATCGACTAGTTGTGTCCAGTAAGTGTTGGAGACCGATGGGGGTCTGACTGACCAGTACAAGATCGTCTGCGTACAAGAGATTAGAAAGCAAAAGCCCTCCCAGCTTTGGCGGATGAGAATTGCAAATATCCAATTCTGACGAAAGGTGAGACATAAATAAGTTGAAGAGCGTTGGTGCCAGGATGCACCCCTGTTTAAGCCCCATGGTTGTTGGAATTTTCTTGGACAGATACTTTCCATCCCCTAGCTTTACTTGGACCCACGTATTTGTGTGAAGCAATATTAACTGGTTTAGGAGAGCAGCTGGTATTTTAATTTCCTTGAGTTTGTGCCAGAGTTTACTTCTATCGATTTTGTCAAAAGCTGACGAATAGTTGATAAAGCACATGAATAACGGAAATTTTGATGACTTGGCCCTGTCTATCAATAGGGATAATGCAAGAATATTAGTGGTTGTCCCCATGCCCTTGCAAAAACCTGTTTGGTTGATTGGTATAGTTGATTGATCTTCAGCCCAAGCAGTGAGGTCATCCAAGAGGAGGCCAGCGTAATATTTCGCCTCAATGTCAATTAAGGCCACAAGCCTATAACTCTTTGCTAAGTTCTTATCCCCTTTCTTGTTTATTGGGGATATGATTGACCCCCGCCAGGAGTCCGAGATGATGACTCCTCCTGTTATTTGACCATACAGCGGTAGTAAAGTGGAAGCCCAATATTCCGGGTCCATTTTGAATAGAATTGGCGGAATCCCATTAGGGCCCGGAGCGCTGTCCCTCTTGCCCTTGGCTATCCTATTCTTAATTTGTATAGTTGTGAATGAAAGATGATCGTTTCAGTGAGTTCATTTGAATGTAGAGGGAATGGCTCTAGTGTATTTCTGGAGGGCTGCCTCCGTGGAGCATTAAAGTGTTGGTGCAGGTGCGAGGCCCAGGCTTCTTCTGATAGGTGGGAATTTACTCTTTGCACGTTCTGGTTGGCTAAGCCATTTACTGTTCACCAAAATCTTGCGCTATTATTCATCTTGGAATCGTACAATAGCCTCGCCCTTAGGTTATCATCCTTTTCCCTCTTCACCTGCCAGATTTCTTTTTTCTTTTTTGCTTTTAATTGCGATAGCTCCCTTTGTAGAATGGGATCATGGCCTGTGCGCCGAAGATTACGTATTAATTTATTTATTGCATTCTTGAGCTTGCGGAGGTTTGGAGTTACGAAATTTAGAGATTGGTTATCCTGACGGACTGGCAGGCTGCTCGTCATTGAAGCTGGGGGAGGGCTTGCCCTATTCACTGCTCCCAATGTTTTGGTTAGGTGTTCCCAGTGTGCTATCATATTTACGTCCGCGTCTGTCTGTTCCCATTGCTTCCATATTGCCTTTGCTGTTGATAATAGTTCCTCTGGGCGATTAGTTTTGATTTTTAACCTCCTGAAATTATCCGTATAAATAGACTCTGGGTCCTCTACTGGCATATCTAGTGAGGTTCTGGATAGTCTTGTAGGGATTACTTGTGGTAAGAATGAGAGGGATACAAAAGTATGATCTATCAACGTACTTGAAGTTGCGCTGTAGAATGTTGCCGCCGGGGGCTGTTCTCCAGGAAAGCGCTCATTTAGAGCCACAAGGCTTAGATGTTCCAGCTCTTTTACAAGGTTCTTGGCGTGTGGTGTTTGTCGCTTCTTAGCAATCGGCTCCTGACAAGGAATATTCCAGGCGATGTATTGCTCATCGAGTACCTCATCCCTCTTCTGTGGCCCCATCAGATGCATGTTAAAGTCCCCCGGCAGTAGCAGATTAGTCGTCGATTCTTCTGTCAATAATCTAGTTTTCTCTTCCCCCACTACTTTCGCTCCTTTGATTTTGTCGCAAGGGTGTATATAGATGTTTAGGAGTAATAGTTGTAGTTTAGTATTTCCTTCCCTAAGTGCTTTTATTGTATTAGTTGATGATGTGAAGGTGTTAACGTCTTTAGTCGATGTTATGGCCTTTATTGAAGAATAAATTGTTAGACCCCCTTTAGATGTCCAAATTTGGAACTTCTCACTGCTGGACTGTGATGGGTTTTATAACCAAGAAGATGGAAGGGTTCTTCTAACCATGTTTCTTGGAGTAGAATAAGGTCAAAGCCTTGAAAATAATCCCTAAGCTCTTTATCTAAAGTTTTGTTGCCCAGGCCATTTATGTTCCAGGGGCAAATTCGTAAGTGAGTGTCTCCTGGCAGTATTTGTTTTGTTCTGAGTCAAGTGCTCTTGTTTTGTCGATTTATGGCCTTTGCTAGCCATGACCAATCTTCAGACTTGAGTATTTGCTGTTGGTCTATCCTTTCTACTGGTCGAACGTCCGTGCTACGGGCGCATTTCAGCACAGATTGCAATTTTGTGCCAGTGGAGGTAGGAGCTGAATACCCTTGCTCTCTTTTACTTGGGATTAATGGATCCGGATAACCTGGTTTTTGTTCAAGTTGTATTTTTATCCCCCAAGCCTTTAGTTGGGGTTCTTCTGCTAGAATCCTCCTAGCTACTTCCTCCGAGCCCAGGATGTCTTGGTTATTTCTCTTTCCGAGATTCCCTTGATGCATTTGAACGCAATTCTTTCAAGATCATTAGTGTTCATATCTGCCAGCTTTTCAATTGCTTGTATCAGTTGTATTATGTTCCCTCTGTTAAGGATATCCCCACTGCCTCTAGACTTATATTCGGGGATGAACAGAATTGAATTATGTTTAGGTTGTGATTGGTTAGCAATTGCGGGGGCAGCCTGAGTAAATGTCTCCTCTTCGGTGTCCATATTTAAATGTGTATATTGGCGATCTCTTTGATCCGCCCTGGATATGGTGAATTATTTCCTTAAAATGGCTGCCTCTCCGCTCCTTTCCTTGATGGTATATACTGGTAGTCTGCTTACGTGATTACGGTCTGCGTACTGTGCTATTAAAGGTGGCGCTGCTGGTTCAGCCCCCGCCTTGTACAGTTTAAGTTCTGGATCCCCTGATGCTGGAGTAATTGACGGGCTTGAGTTCCTTTCTCCTGTTGTTATCTTTGGGGTAGGATTCTCTACTGATCTATTCTTGATAGAGGGTGCTGGAGCTCGGGGTCTTGCGTTCTTTGTGGTTTCTCCCGACACTATTAGGGGTGGTTCTGTCAATTCTTCATCTGTTTATTCCGATTTGAAGTCAGAATCCCCTACTTTTGGGGTCTTCAGATCGCTCACTGCAACTCCTTCTGGGAGCAGTACTTCCGTTGAGATGCTCGTAGCATACCTTTTCGCCCCTTGTTTTATGCTGCCTGTGCGAAAATAATCCATTATGTTATTTTTCTTCTTTCTTCCCTTTCTCCTCTGTTTACGGCTGGGTTTGTAATCCTTGGTCCCCCCAGCATCTGATTTATCAGAAACCTCTGATTCAGGGATTGGTAGTGAGGATCCCTCCAAAAAATGATCATAACTGATATGCTCTATTATGTTGTGACTTCCAGGATCCTCACTGTTTTGGTCTTCAGTTATTTTTATAGTAATTGTCTGCTTATTGTTTAGGTGATTTCCTGATTGCTTTCCGTTTGGAAATTTTTTGGGGGTCTGTTTTCCCCTCCTTTATTAACCTTTTCCTCATTGGTTTCAGATTCACCCATTAAAGGGCTGTTTGTTTGAGTGTCCTGAGATTATTTACTGGGGGTTTTTGCTATTTTCCGGATGTCTACTAGGATGTCCTCCATAACCACTGGAAGAGTGGAAAGTTTATCAATTATGGCAAAACAGGTACAGTGCAATGGGGCCAGATGTGTATCTGCCTGGGCCCTTTTAATCAAGTTGTTCATGTCTGCCAGTCTACTATCGATGTTTGAGATGTGGGTGGCCACTGAATTAAGGATGGAAAGTTGTACATCCATCTTGTCGGAGTGGTACTGCATCGACTTGATGGAAAGCTGCATGGTGTCCAATAAGGATTCCCAGAGCTTGTCTAAGTCTAATTGATTAGCCCCTTTGTTGCTGATTTTTGGAGTGGTAGTGGCCTTTGCCTTTGCCTGCCAGAAGTCTGTAAATTGGTAAGAATAGGAAAGCTCTTGCTGATCTTGACTATGTTTCATATGTGCTAGGTTGTCAGCTAAATCCATTGGGCTATCTGCAGATTCCAGTCCCTTTTCTCCCGTTGATTGATAGGAGCTGCAAGAAGAATCCATGGCTTGTATATTTAGGGTGAAAGAAGAGACAGTTTAGAGACTGTCAGTTTTGGTTGGGTTTTCCCACTTTGATATGCTTTTGTCGATACCCGTTAGAACCTCCGCCCTACTAGGGCTTGACCCGTGATAGTAGATTTTCAAACCTGTCTCTGGGCCAGAGTGGCTTATGACCTTAGGACCAGTGGACTTTTCGGGGTGTGGTTCCCGACAGTCGATATAGGTCTCTTTTTTGGAGTAGATGGATTCTTTTTTGATCCTTTGAGCCCCATTGCCAAACTAACTGGGATTTCTCCGCATGCCTCATCATGAGTACTAGATAAGGGGGTTGTGCCAAGAGCGGATGTTGGCGTTTTTCCTATGTTTTGAAAATTGATGGAGTTGATATCATGTTTGATATCATGTTTATCAGAAGTGGAGTTAAAGACCCCCGAAGGAGTGGTGACAATGGGTTCAAGTGGTAGTACTTTGTCAAGCTCGATCCTGGCGGAAAAAGATCCTTCTCTTAGTGTTGATATCTGAGTGATCCCAAGCACCGTATTCGTTTCTTGGAGGCGTTCAGCGGGCGTTTCTTTGAGGGCCGTCCCTTCTTTCTGGCCTTCTAAACAGACCCCCAGGATTTCGCGATTCCGCGATTCACGAAAAAATCGCGAAATCGGCTTACTTGCGCAATGGCCGCGATATTTACAATTATTGCCGCGATATTTAAAAAGTGTCAGCAAAACAAACAATACTCTTTCTCATTGGCTGTGGGCGTACACGTCACTACGTTCCGCCGTCCAGCCCCGCCGTCCAGCCGTCCAATACCTGCTTCCTCCTGGCCAAGATCCAAGCCTTTAGCTACCCTGAGTTCAAACAACATATGTCTCAGTGCGCGGCGTTCTTTTGCCTTCAGCTCCGCGAATGTGCATTTCTCTATAGGTAGCATCAAGCTGTTCTGCTTGTGGTTTTGAATCTATTAATCTAGCTTGCAATTCTGAACCGGTAGACGAGGAAGGAGTAATATTATCGAAGCATTGCTTGTTCGCAGTGTACTTTGCTGATAATCTGCAAAGCGAAGTTGAGACAGGTTTTAGAAGCTACTTTTAAAAATTAAAATATGCTGGGTCACGGCAAGTTATGCTCTCAAATACAGTTTTGTTTTAAAGGACTAGACGTATAAGCAGCGCTGTGTTAAGAAAACGTCAGTTCGGCAAAAACAGAAGGGAATGCATGGTTTTATTATCATTACAATAGCGACCCCCTAGCAGAAAAGAAATGGTTATCTCTTAGCTGTTAGACAGAACAGAGCGCGATGTTTGAACATTCGGAGCTAGCTCAGCAGCAGTCCCCGCCTTTCATGCATGAGGTTGAGAGTTCAAGTATGCAAGACGTCGAAGCATGTCAGGCTGACCCGGTGCCTGCCGTGCATTACACGCTTGCTAGATCATATAATGGAACAAGTGCTCGATTTCTGAATTGTGGTTCCACTGGTCCATTTACATGTTTTGTTTGCTTGCTCCAGGGCATAAGTCCTAAAAATTAGAAGTGGGGTACCAACCAAGTTGGGCAGTATGCAAGTGACATGATGTGTGGCATCATACAGCCCATGACTTCACAGGAAGTGATATCACAAGTGACATCACATCTTCAGACCTCACACATGTTGAGCAGGTCTATCTAATGTACATTTAAGCGCATTAGGAGATTTTGTGTTGGGTGTGTGCCAAAAAAGTGACGCAACCCTGACACAAAATCTAGGCCTCAACTTATACATTTTTTTAAAAAAACTCTGCAACAATGAAATTGGCAACAAGGAGAAATGTGGTAGTAAATCTGTTCTATCCTTTTAGTTGCAAAGTCTGGATTTTAAATTATCTTTTGGGGTTAACACACCTGTTGCAGAGGACTTTGTGTGCCCAGTAGATCCCAGGGAATAATAATAATGAAAAAACTCTGGACGTTAACACATTTGGTGGCAAGATCTTTGTTTTGTCTAACTGCTGAATAATGCTCCTGCTGTTGTGACATCAGCCTTTTGTCATGATAAAATAGGGCAGAGGATTATTATGCCTTCTGCAAAGTATGTGAATCAGGTTGCAAAGGCACTAGGCTAGTGTCCTTCCATTTCTGGTACTTTGCTGCAATTTCAAGATATTCTTAGAGTTTCTAATTGCTCAAATGTTGGGTAATTTCTGATATTTATCTGTTTCCTTAGACTTCCTTGCTTGATTTTGTTCAGGAGAAAGTGTCAGTCATAGTCATTGAATGTCAGTCATATTTACACCGAATTTATGAAAATGTCATATAAGCAATCTGAAACCTTGGCAGCTATGTACCCAGCAGCAGCGCTTCAGAACTGCTGGGGATATTTTAAGGCCCTTTTTAGACCATTGGGTTTCAGAAAAGAGGATCGTTTTTAAATTAATTTCCTTGCCTTTGTCCACTCACAAAGTTTCACTTAAATTGCCACACTTAATTTGCTGCATTACTTTCTAGTAAAGCGCTCTAGCAGCAAAGCAGGACTTCCTGTATGGGTCATATTGGTATTATCAATATATCTTCAATGTTAAAAAGGGTGATAGAAATTACTGTTATTTAAAATGGATGGGTCCAGGAGGTAGCAGTGCCCCGGCAGGGGTGCATACATGGGTGCTAGAATACCCCAGGGAGAAATAGGGCCCCCTCTCACGAGGTGCTGATTGGAGATGTGCTTCTGTAGAGCCTAAAACACTTTAAAAATGCCAGTTTCACAGTGGAATTCCTTGCTAAATCAGTTTACATTGATTTAAGGCTGAAAAGGAATGATTACGAGTAAAATAAAGTGCCGCAATAATGCCGCTAAATTTCAATTTTTGTGCAGCTAAATTTCCATTTTTGTGCCGCTAAATTTGAACATCTATGCCGCTATATCCTGGGGGGTCTGTTAAATGTGGGGTACTTATCACTTTGAACTTATGCTCTCTATTGCCTTTTTTTCATTTTTATCATCTCTGGCTCCACTGTTTGGGACCGTCTTGTCTACAGCAAGTGCTTGAGGATCTATTTTCAGTGGGCACAAAGGGGACGGGAGATTGTTGAAACTTTCATTCCTTGTGCAGAGGGCTGCCCCAGCATCCCTTAGAAAAGAAAATTTCGTGTAAATCTTCAGTTGATGACTGGCTGTTTTAGTTTTTGCATTCTGCTCCAGTCCTTCAACATCAGCCAGAATCTGAGATGGTTTTTCTTCCGTCGTTGTGCTCTCATTGCGGCTATATCAGATAAGCTTTTTCTCTTTATTTTCCTTTTGCTAATTATGGATGTAACAGAATGTCTCTCCCTGCCTGATCTCATCTTATCAGGCCTTTATGTTCCTGTGGTCCTGTGATTCAGTGATTCCGTAAATCTTGTATGAGTGTATAAGTGAGACTGAGTATATAGTACAGTTTTTTAGCTCAGTTTTGGTAGAGTTTGTCAGGTTTGTCCGGTTTATCAGGAGGTTTTCCCCCTGGTTTTAAGTCTCTGCCCTGGCCCCCCTCCCTCTGCCTCTCGGCCGCCTCAAGCGCTGTCTCCCGGAGTCAGACTTTCACTGAGGAGCAGTTTTAATCGGCTGTAAAAGGCAGGATGGGGGGGATGGGGCAGGATAAGCTGAGGGCTGAAGTATACTGTAGAGGTGAGTGGAGGCGAGGCGAGGCTAAACTAAATCCAGATGAGTCTTGAGCCTCTAGCCTCTAGCCTCTAGCCTCTAGCCTCTAGCCTCAAGCCCCAAGCCTCTTGCCACCTGCCACCTGCAACAAACAAATGCAATGCAATGCACGGCCAGCCAGGACCACACGGAGCACACGGGACTAGCACCAGCGCCAACACCAACTCCGGGATGTTGAGCAAGGGGAGAAAGTAAAAAGTCAAGTCTGTCAAATTTGACAAGTTTGTTCCTGCCCATCTACTCACCTCTGCCTCTGCCTTTGCTGCCTTCACTGATGTTGGTCCGGGCCCCGGGACCGGGAGAAGAAAATCGCCAGACCACAACACACCAGCACCCCGCAGGATCACCACGTCAGCAGCAGACCTTCCCGACACAAACCTTCCTGGCGGGCAGCCGGTGTAGGACGGCAGACGGCGGGCTCCCAGCAGGCTGTGGACTGCTCGCTCGCGGAGCTCATCAAACCAGCTTGACTACTCCGGCTCGACTACTCCGGTCTGCTCCAGGCATCAACCGTCAACAGCGAGATAGACCAGAAGGGATGCCTTCTTTAAGGCCTCATATAAGTTAGGGTGACCAGTTTTTTAAAAACTGGAACATTGCACAAAAATAGAAATAGGACTACAATTTCACATCGCAGAGGGGCACAGAATGACTTAACAAGCATTTGCAATGCAATAGGTCTCGCATTTGCGAGAGTTTGAGCTATTGGCATTTCTGAGTAGCTAAAATAGGAATTGATATTGCATTTGTAAACTTGACACCAGCGCAACAGGGATCTGGGTGAATGTGTACGGGCCAAAGTATATGAATAATTAAATGTTTATCCCTGTCCAAATTATTGGGTGCGCGCTGGATCAGTTTCTTGGTAACAGAGTTATGGTTTAATTATTGATTGATTAGGTAATGGTTATTTAACATATGTATAACCAAAAAAAATGGTGTTTTCGTTTTGACGTTGTCTAGAAGTACGGGTACAAGAAGTACCTGAGGAATCCTGGGAAGGAATTTTGGAAGAGTGTGGTAAAGAAATCACACTGCAGAAGTACTTTGTCTGTTGTGATAATACTGAAAAGCTAGGTAGGGCTGTCGATATTATGTTTAGGGAAATGTAAGTGATTAAGGGGAAAGTTGTAATAGTGAAGGGTCACCATTTTTGAAACTCTGGTAAGGAAACCCGAGAACAGTAACAGGACAACCCTCTTTGTATGTCAAGAGGCCCTCGTGTAATACCTTGGTGCAATCTTGAGAGAAGTAGAGAGGTTACTCCGGAACTTGGTAGAGAAGTAAGATAATGCTGGTCGTTATTATTGCTTGCAGTGTATGAAAATTATCTTTGAAGAGCGAAGACTATATCTTTATTTAGTGGAACAGACAAAGTAGCATTGTCTTTTTATGTTGTTACTAATAAAATTTTGATTAAGAAAAATTCAGAAAAATATTACCATAAGGCTGTGTAAAGGGAGGGCCAGTAGCAGGAGTGATACTGACGTCACAAGGAGCCGCGCTGGTATTGGAGAATACAGCGGGTGTGTGAAGAGCAGATTGGAAAAGGAGGGTCAGTAGCAGTAGTGATACTGACGTCACAGGGAGCTGCGCTGGCATTGGTCAGACAGCGGAGGTGAACAGAGTGGTGATTGGGATACTAGAGTGAAACACGCTGACATTGAATGACTGGAAAATACGTATTTAATTGAGATTGGTTAATTGGTGTGAGACGCCCTGGTGTAGGATACATTTTGACGACTGGGTAAAGAAGAACACGGAAAAGTTTTGGCATATTGATCGGGTAGAAGATTGTTAAGAGAATTTGAGAACGGGTTTGTGGAAGAAAATAAAGAATCTATTTAATAAGGATAGACCAATTGTGACAAGGGAGGGAATTCCTATTCCGCCCCTGCAAACGCCTGCATCTTATATGATGATGGAGCGAGGATATCATACGTGTGTTTGGTTAGATAATTGTAGGAAATATACAAAGAATGATGGAGTATTAGCTTTCCCTGAGTTTGGTACTTTTAATCTCAGGATTTTACAAAATTTGAGAGACAAAATGAATTCTTTAGAGCCAAATCCTAGACTCACACAATATGAAGCATTGGAGGAGTCGGAAACAGAAGCATTTAAGAGAGAGAAAGATCGAGGTGGTAGAAGGAATAGAAGATTTTTCGCAGGTTACCCATTTCAGAGGCGAGAGGATCAAATGAAAAGATGGAGATAAACTGTAGTAACTGAAGGATTATACCCAATTTTGACAGTAGAGGGTCAAACAGGAGCTAAATGTAAGGAAAAAATGAAAAACCTGGAAATGTCTAGAGAGGGTTCGGATGAAACTGATGATGGATTAGTAGAAGAAATGATGATAAAAAGACCTCTGCCACATGAAGAAAATTCAGTAGAAGTGACTCCAAGTGCTCCGTAAATAGTAAATATAACCCCATTAGCTCCTCAACAAACTGAGTTGGCCAAACAAATAAGAGAGAATGAAGTGAGTCTGTTGAATGAAGCTAGAATAGAACAAATACAGAAACAGAATCAACTGAATTAGAATGCAGAAGCCCTGACTGTACCCATGACTATTGGTCCACTATTTGGCGAAAATCCTAATGTACAGAAAACACCCATCTTAACGGTCCCAAGAAATAGTGTTAGGAGTAATGTAACAAATGGGAGTCAAGGTGGAATAAATAATACTCTGTTGGATCTACCGGTTGAAGATCTAATGACTGAAACCCCAAGGAAAAATACCCAGTTAGAACCAAGGAAGCTAGGTCAAATAATTACTCCAGTAGCTGGGAGTTCGACTGGTCCCTCTCCAGAAGAGCTCAGTAATTGGGTAAAAGAACTAAAACAGATACACAGCCTAAATGTGTGAATGTAAGTCAATTAAAAGTACATTTAGAAGAAATGATTATTGGAACAATAAGTTCAGATAGATTGGGAACTTATAATGAAGAAGAGTTATTGTTTTTGTGTAAGCACATTACTTGGAGAGCAAAGAACTTCCATGAGAAATTGTCAGAAGTGGCTAGTGAATTTGGTGTTGATATTGTAAAATCAAAGGTGTTACAAAGACGTATTGCATGACTTTTACTGAAAAGATTTAGAGAGTTTGAATATGTCACGGAGGAGGTTATGGATAAAAGAATTGATGGATATCTTAAAGAAATGGGGAATGATAGTAAAATGGAGAAGTAAATGGGTGAAAAAGAAGGAAGAAGCCAGTGGAAAGGGAGCATCTATGTTTCCATTAAAAGACACTGAGCAGGTAGAAAGAGTCTGTCCCATGAGGGAAGTTCCGGGTGGAGGATTTCTTGATGTGACCTGGACTAGACAAGATATATTGTCATTTACCAATGATTTCCCCAGATTACCAGAAAAGCCAGTTGAATGTTATAAGCAGGTGGATCGTTTTGTAAAGGTTTTCATAAGTGTTGTTGGAGGATTAAGATGGTCTTTTTGAAATAGTGGTTCCAGCTGATTTGTGGACAGAATGTAAGATTAACGTTGATTGGCCAAAGGATCAGTATCCTAGGGTTGCAAAAACGGGTGACCCATCTGAAGAGGTGATGAAAAAATATCATCAAGTCATTACCTTTTTGAAAGGAAAAATCAGTCCAAAGGAAACAGATTGGGTTAAAATTGACAGAACAACCCAAGAGCCTAAAGAGTCAGTCCATGCCTATTATGAGAGACTGTTACAGGCACTTAAGCAGTATAGTGGGTTTGAGAATATTGGAGATGAAGATATAGGACATTTTGTGTACCGGTTTGTATATGGATTAAGACCTGAAATTAGTTCCATGATACAGCAGCATATGTTGTGCTGGCAGAGTAAATCAATTGATGACATTTTTAGATATGCTAAATATCTTAGCGATGATATAGAATCTCGACTTAAAAAGTTAAAGGAGAAAATGATGTGGGCACAGGTGAAATTGGCAGAACAACAACAGGAAGTTAATAATGTTACACAGAAACAGGGCCAGGGTCAGGATGGACAGGTGAACACTGAAAATCGAGGAAAGTTTAAAATGAGTAAGGAAGAGGCTAAAAAGAAATATCCACGTCATGCTTGCGGAAAATTGGGGCATTGGAAGAACGAGTGCAAATCCGTACAAAAGGGTAACAGAGTAAATCAAAATTTGAACCCACAGATGCAGAATGATTTGACTAGGCAGCAGCAGCAACAGATAGTTATGCCCCAGTTACTGGTGCCACAACCACCTATACTAGCCAACGTGAATACTCACATGCAGATGTACAGTGCAAGTTTGGGATTTCATGGGGAAGAGAAGTTTGGTAAGAATCCATTAGTTTCGCAGTATTTGGTGTGTTGTAGAGAGCGTGAGTTGGACGCAACACAGTGACGGCGCCTGAGGTGGGAGGAAGAGTGCGCACTTTGCGCATCTTTAACGGAAGATCAGTCAGGTCCATTTATTGACGGAAAGGTAGAAGGAAAATACATCACCTTTTTATTGGACACTGGTGCTACCGGTTCCACTGTAAGAGGAGCAGAAATTCCAAACCCACCCCTCTCGGGTGAAACTATTCTAGTTTTGGGTGTTGCAAACAAACATATTCGAACTGCTGTCACAGCCCCAATAGAAGTTCACAACTGAAATTTTAAAGACATGCATAGGTTTGTAGTGTGTGATACCAGTCCGGTAAATCTTTTGGGCAGAGATTTGCTGTGCAAAATGAATGGCACTATGTATTGTACACCGGATGGTGTTGCAATAATGAAACCGGATGAGGATGTTGAGTATAAGATAATGATGGCCCAATGAGAGTCAGAAGTAAGTGAATTATATTCACTATTGACAGAAGAAGATTTGCCAGAAGAGTTAAAGAGCACAGTGAGATCAGATGTGTGGGATTTCACCGGAAGAGAGATCGTATTAATGAAAAAAGTGGACCCCATTCAGGTGATAGTAACGGATGGAGCAGTGTATCCCAATACCCCACAGTACAAAATGAGTCCAGAAGTGATAGCTGGAGTCAAGCCTGTAATTAATCAAATGATTGAATGAGGAATTCTAAAATAAATAATGAGCAGTCCTTGTAATTCGCCCATCATTGGTATCAAAAAGCCTAATGGAAAATATAGAATAGTACAGGATTTGAGAAAGGTGAATAAAATTGTTGTGCCATGTTGCCTGGTGGTACCAAACCATGCTGTAATTCTATACCGGATACCGTGTGATGCTGAATGGTATACTGTCATTGATTTGTGTCAGGCATTCTTTTCCATCCCCTTGCACCCGGATAGCCAATATTTGTTTGCTTTCCGGTTCGGACACCGTGTTTTGGCATGGTGCCGAGTTCTTCAAGGGTATACTGAGAGTCCATCAATCTTCATTCAGATTTTGAAAAGATGTTTGGAAAGTCTAAAACTACCTGGAAAATCTGTCTTGGTCCAATAAATCGATGACCTATTGTTGGCAACGAAAACACGAGAGGCATGTGTAGCAGATTCCATTGCTCTACTAAACCAATTGGCTGAAAGAGGACACAGGGTCTCACTACTAAAATTACAGTACTGTAGACAAGAAGTTCAGTATTTAGGTCACAAGATTGAAAAGGGAATAAGAAAAGTGACCCCAGAGAGAATCAGCATAATTAAGAAAATGTATCCACCCCGAAATCAGAAGGAAGTGAGGATGTTTTTGGGAATGGTTGGATATTGCAGACAGTGGATTTGTGGATTTTCGTTGATTGCAAAACCTCTACAAAGGTTAACTCGAAAAGATGTGAAAGACCCGATTGTGCTGGATGAAGAAAGTATGGAGTATTTCAATCGATTGTGAAACAGTCTTTGTCAAGCGCCTGCTTTGGGAATGCCAGATTATTCTAAGGATTTTGCGTTGTACGGTTGTGAAAGAGAGGGATGTGCGCTAGCGGTTTTAACACAGAAACATGGAATGGCAAGACGTCCAGTAGCTTACTTTTCCACTACTTTGGACTCTGTGGCCGCTGCATTACCAGGTTGCTTAAAAGCAGTAGCTGCCACTTGTGTAAGCTTGGAACAGAGTGAATCAATTGTGATGGGTTACCCAGTAAAGGTCTATGTACCTCATTCTGTTGAAATACTTTTAACTGGTGCTCAAATTCAACATATGACAAATAGTCGGCTGACTAAGTATGAAAGAGTGATCCTAGGTACTGAAAATGTGACAGTGGCCAGAGGCAGTTCTGTGAACCCAGCCACCTTATTATCAAATTCAAGATGTGAGGAAGTAAGAGAAGAAGCAGAACATGATTGTTTGGAAGTGACGAAGCTTTCCACTAAGCCCCACCCAAATATTTTAGATGAATCGCTGGAAGAATCTGATTGTGAAATATTTGTAGACAGATCATGTATGAGAAATGCAATGGGTGAATTGTGTACTGGTTATGTTGTCTGTACATTGACTGGAGCCCTGGAAGCATCATGTCTAAAAGGTTTCAATTCTGCCCAAGTTGCAGAGCTGACTGCTCTTACTAGAGCTTGTAAATTGGCAAAAGGTGTAAAAGTAACAATTTTCACTGACAGTCAGTATGGCTTTGGGGTCGTGCATGTCTTTGGTCAGTTATGGATGCAAAGAGATTTCATGACTTCCTCTGGTTCACTAATTCAGAATGGAAAAACTGTAAGGGAATTATTGGAAGCTTTGCAGATACCAAAAAGAATTTCAGTTGTAAAATGTGCTGCACATCAATCAGGAAATGACGAAGTAACAAAGGGTAACAGATACACAGATCAATTAGCGCATTACTGTACCCAGAATTCCCTAGCAATAAACAGATCAGTAGAAAGAGGAAATACCGAATGCCACCTTATGTTCACAATCAAATTTGAGACTTGGAATGAGGTAAGGCAGCTGCAGGAAGAAGTCAGTGACAGGGAAAAGGAAGAGTGGAGGAAAGCAGGATGCAGGCAAAACAATGAAGAAATATGGGTTTGCTATGATGAAAGACCAGTATTACCAGATTCATTGCTTTCTCACATGGCTAGGATGTATCATGGACATGCGCACATTGAACGAGATGCCATGGTAGGGATGTTTAAGCAGTCCTGGTACAATCCCAAGTTTAGGTTAATAGCTGAAAGTTTATGTCAAAGATGTGCTATCTGCCAGAAACAGAACGCAGGAAGAAAGACTGTAGTCAGTTGTGCTGTAATTGGAAGAGCAGGAGGACCTTTTACCTGACTGCAAATCGATTTTATTGAATTGCCTCCCTGCAATGGACTAAAGTATGTCTTGGTCATTGCTTGTTTGTTTTCTCGCTGGGTGGAAGATTACCTAACAAGAAGAAATGACAGTCTTACTGTGGCAAAATTGTTTTTGAGAGAATTCATCCTCAGATTTGGTTTTCCAGTCACTGTAGAATCAGATAAAGGATTGCATTTTAATAATGAAACAATTCGAATGATCTGTGCTGCCTTATAAATTGAACAGAAATTGCATTGTGCCTACAGACCAGAGGCTTCTGGTATTGTGGAACAAATTAATGGCACAATAAAGTCCAGATTAGGGAAGGTGTGTGCATCCACAACACTAAAGTGGGCAGATGCTTTGCCCCTTGTACTGATGAGTCTCAGAAATATACCTGACAAAAAGACTGGATTAATTCCCCATGAGGTGTTAATGGGAAGAGAAATGAGACAAGCATACATACCTGTGAATAAATTGATGAACCTATCTGATGATCGTGTTCTGGACTATTGTAAAGGAATGGCTGACCTGGTACGTTCTGTGTCTTGCCAGGTTGGAGGAGACGCCACACTGACTCAGCGAGACCAAGCACACGACCTGAATCCTGGAGACTGGGTACTAGTGAAGAGGCACATGAGGAAAACGTGTCTAGAACCCCGTTGGAGCGGACCTTACCAGATCATATTGGTAATGACCACAGCAATAAAGTGTTTTGGTTTGCCAAATTGGATACATGCAAGCCATACACGTTTAGTCCCAAGTCCAATCGAAAGACAAGAAGAGCAGCGACTGAGAAACAGAAATAAACAACCTGTAGCTGAAGTGTGTGAAGCTGAAGAGTTAGGAGTGACAGATTCTGATAGACATTTTGTCAATGAACATCCAAGCACAAGTCGAGTAGAATGGGCACCTGATACTGGGACAGAAGAGACTGCGGTTGAGTCAGAAGAAGGTGAGACTGCTATCGAACCAGGAGAAATTGAAACAGCTGTCAAGGCAGAAGAAGAAACAGCTGAGGTTCAAAGGAGCGTTCCAGAAGAAAGTGAGTTCACAAAAGAGTTAGAAGAGGGAGAAATAGCTAGTGAGTCAGATTCAAGTGCTGAACATACAGAGACTGAACATCAAGAAAGCCAAGAAAGACAGTTAAGAACAAGACAGAATAAGAGAAATGGTCAACAGAACACGGAAGGTGATAAGATAGTTCAGGCTAAGAAACAAAGAAAGGGAGACAGTTGGCCAAGTGAGGTGAAGAAATTGAAATACAGAATAGTAAGAAGGAGACTAAGAAGAAGACCAGAACAAAGCAATAAAATTTCTGGTCAGACAGAACAGAAAGATTTTGTCAAATCCAGAAGAAGAAAATTGAAGAGAACAAGAATTCCCTGCAGGAAGTACAAGACCCCTGAATGGACTTATGTAATCCTCGAGGAGTTTGAAACTTTAGGCCTAAGTGAAGAACACGAGAGTAGTGAGGCTGAAAAAGAGGATGAGAAAAGGGACTGAGATCACCTTAACAAGAACTGTTACATACTAAGGTGGAGAGGAAAAAAAGACTCAGAAAAGACAAGAAGGGTGAAGAAGAACGTCCTTTTTGGTGTAGGTTTAACCCACCTATAGATATATAATTTTATAGAAAGGAGCTCATTTAGACTTTTACTAGGTCCTAATATAGAGAAATTATTAGATTTTTGTATCTTTGTAGAGTACTAAAATGGCAGGAAATGAAGTGACTGGACAACCAAAATCTAAACTAAAATATTGATGTGTAAAATGTTGCTTATGTGACGCTTTGCTGTTAATAATTATGCAGATTTTGTTAATTGTTGTCATACCTATATTTGATGTAAATAATAATGGAAATAACACTAAGAATGTTTCTAACGAAGGTATGAAAGACGTTGCTGAACAATTTACAAAACGTAATGAAGAACAATTGGATGGAAGTATTTTCCATCATGATGAATCAATTAATGATTTTTCTTTAAATGTGTACACTAAACTGTTGTATGAGTACACTAATACCATGAATGTGAGTGACTGCTATGTCTGCATGAAATTACCAATGTCTGTCTCTGAAGGTATAACCTATCATCATCTTTCTTTAACATATGCTGTTTCATGTACTGTTCTTAATAGTCTACTTTACATGGAAGGTATGTTGGAGTATACATTTACAGATGTAGACTTAGTATTTTCTAAAGTACCAATTATAAGAGAACTAAACAAAGTAGAAAGTGGCAAACATGCACGTTATATAGGTGAATTATTCCATATTACTAAACCATTAGATTTAGAGTATGCTTCTAAAAACCTGTGGATTGTATTATGAAGAAAGACTGTTTTTAGAAATGGTAGAACGTAGAAGAGAGAGTCTCCAAAAGAAAGCTGTTAAACAAAGACTACAAGAACCACCGTGGACATTTAGAGATTGAAATTATGAAAGGAGTGAAACTTAAGCTGCTATGTCTCTGGACTGGTCGCAGAAAGGGAAATTATGTTTGTTGAGAACAAAGACTATTTAGAATAATTATTTTATTGGCACTAGTGAATGTGAACATACTTTTTAAATTACTGGAGTTTGGGGATTGAAGGGTGGAACTGATCCAGTTTTACCTTGGATATATTATGTGCGTGGTAGAAAAGCCTATTACAGGTTACCTGCCCACTGGTATGGGAGTTGTTACTTTGGGATTGTCTTTCCAAAAGTTTATCATATAGACCAAAGAGATCATAGTGTCAATTAAATAAAGCAAGGACTAATACGTAGTAAGAGAGCAAGTTTTTCTGAAATAATAGGTGATTTATTCTCGGCACGAATACCCTCAGTTGGGGTAGTTTTAAATTCACACAAAATTCGAAAATTGTCTACAGTGGTTGATCGTTTATCAATAGATACTGCTGGTGGATTTTTAATGATTGATACGGAAATGGTGGCAATAAGATCAATGGTTTTGCAAAATAGACTTCCCCTTGACATTATTTTGGCCAAAGAAGGTGGAGTCTGTGGAACTTTAAAAATTCAACACTGTTGTACTTATATCCCTGATAAAAGTAAAGGGATAGAAGGATATATTAGAAAAATCACCAAGGGGCATATCAACAAGGGCTTTATCTCTGCTTTTTTGGCTTTAAAAGCCAAAAAAGCAGAGATAAAACTAGCACCCTATCAACAACACGGTGCTAACACGCAAATTTGCATGTTAGCACCCTTTTACTCTACGCTTCCCCTTGCATCTCTAATGAGATGCAAAGGGGGCGTTCCAGAGTAAAATAAAAGGAGAAATGTCGCCAAGCGACATTTCTCCTATTATCAAGAATGTCGCTAACCCTGTTAGAGACAAAAAAAGCAGCGCTAACCGCGGTTAACGCTGCTTTTTTACGTCTGCTAATTTTCTGACTTAGCCATGATATCCTATGGAAGGAGAATATCATGGATAAGTTTGCCTGTCCCTATCAACAAGGTAACGTGTGATTATCGCTGGGTTTCCAGCGATAATCTCACGTTAGCCTGTTAGCGTGTAGATTTTTATCGCTATTGAGATAAGCGTTGCTAATAGCACGCTATCTCAGCGATAAAAATTCACGCTAGCCGGCGATAATTATCCTCACGCTAAGAGCGCTGAGCGATAATTATCGCCGGTTGTTGTTGATATGCCCCTAAGTTACATAAATTGGAGGTAGACGGTGTTCGGGAGAGAATTGGTAAGAGTTTTGAAGCTGTGAGAAATTGGTTATCAGTGTTTGTAAGAAGTCTTTTAGGTAAGATAGTGATGCCAGTACTTACAATAGTAATAACAATTTCAGTAATAATAACAGTGTATAAATGTTGTAAGTGCAGGAAAGGAAGTAAAGTCTGGTCAAATGAAAAGAATAAAAGGAGAGGAATAAAAAGAAAAAGAAATGAAATAGAACTTGAGGAGATAAATGAAGAATATTATGACATAATGAAAAGACTAAATGAGAGTGCTACGAAAGGAGAGACAGATACTAAACTCTAGAATAAAATAAAAGGTGGCACTCGTTATGGTGAGTATTTTGATGGCTTCAAAAGCCATCAGAGTGGGGAATTGATGGAGCGGGGATTTGCAAAAAGAAACCTGCTTGTATTGAGTACCCCTATAACATGTACTAATTTTAAGTAGTAAGAAATATAAATGTACATGTACACACCACACACGGGGAAGTTGCTTTGAAATATGCATGAAAATCATTTTAACAGTACGTAAATAACCGAGATTGTAATAATATTGTGTGTAGAACGTGTTACGAATGTATTGCATGGCATACTGCCCGTATACATAATAAAAAGCATGAGATTTGTTGCTTTGTCATAATAATTAACGCTGAAGAACAAGCTCGGGTTTTGGCTATGTAGCAGCAAGGCCAAGCCACATATGATCAACAAAACAAGAACGGTGCCAATGCTGCACTTTACTCTAATGGAGATTTATACCATGAACTGAATAAAACAGTTTCACTCTCAACCACTTTTTCCGTTGGCTTTAATCCAAGATATACGTTTGAATTTTCAATTTGCATGGATTCAAAGTAACACTTATAGCATATCGAAATAGAAAAAGACAATACAACATTAATATCTACATTTACATATATTAATTTTTGCGACACCCCCACTTACATACAACAATCACTCGTACACACTACACAAACAAATTTATCAAACATACTCGATAGACACTGTTCATGGCAAAGAAAATAATTCAATGTAGTGAATATACATAAGGCCATCAACAAATATCAATTGTCACAGTTAAGATACACTGTATTCTCTTGTTTTTAAACTGATTGGCCAAAAGCGAAGAAAGGTCTACGCGTTTCGAATCCCTTCGCATATAGGGATTCTCATCAGGGCCAACACTATCTGAAAAAAATCAGAGACAGAACTGAATTTTACTAAATGACCCAAAACCATTGAGAGCCAAACCACACGCCTAATTCTGACGTCTTACCTGCAACTGGATTTATGCAGATGAGACTTTCACAATTAATTAAAAAGCCATCCAATGACCTAGAAAAGTTGAGAAAACGACAGCACTATTACCTCCAAAAGACAACCTTCTTGAAGAATAAACCAACTAAAGGGACAGTTTTCCTCATCAGACTGTTGTGATGTCAAGAATATAATTCTCACCTAAGGCGTCAAAGTCTAGGATTGAGTATTGCTGCGTTCTCAATTCGGCAGTACCCAAATCTTTTAGTTCAGGGGTTGACCTTTGCAGTTATTTGTGTCGAATTCTGGTAAAATATAAAATATAAAAAAGGACCGCTTAATGAATCGTCCTCCTTGGCATGTATTGCATTCACGCTGATTATACGGCGCTACGCACACCTAGGCAGCATTGGCACCGTTCTTGTTTTGTTGATAATAATTAACGCAGCTTTTCTGCTTTTGTTATGCTAGGATAACAGCTAACGTGAGTTAGAAGAAAGGTGGGTGGGTAACAGTGAAGATTTCATTATCACATTATTAATAAATGTCTGCTTTCTGTTCTTTTAGTAACTGGACGTGTCGCCATTTTATGTTAAAAGTTCGCCATTTTATGTTAAGTTAGCCGAACTGTAATGAACAAAACTTGCAGCGTGTACAAATCACGTGACTGAATGGCCAGAGAGCTGAGTAAGCTGAAAGAGCATTGCTCGGTGAAGGACATGATGCTTGACGTGCGGCCAATTCCGGTGTTGTCGTGAGAAAGAACCCACGAGATGTTAATTGTATAACATTTGTCCTCGATTTGTAACTTCGTCCTCATGAGAGAACAGGGATGTATACTGAATATGTGGGAAAGAATTTTTAACAATGGGTTAGTCAAAGAAGCATGACTTAATGGTAGGGTGACCATTCGCCCCACAATTTAAACCAATCCTGTAGCTTGAATGAGTGAATTTAGCAACTTTAGTGGGATGGACACGTATGGAAAGGGTATAAAGAATAGGTGATTTAGGGGTGGGGTCTGGAGAGAATCGCTGAGGTGAATTTTGAGTGAGGGTGAGAGATGGTGTGCTGCTGATTGCCGGGTTGCAGAGATGCCTAGATATTCCAGACTTATCTTTATTCTAATTCTTGATTCTTTGATCCCAGACTCTCTGTCTTGGGGTCCCTAACGGCTACCTTGGCCTTGGTTGTTGTTTTTTTCCCTTTCATATTCTTTGGGTTAGTATCATTGATAACTCGAAGTTATTATGCTTGTACTTTTGTCTCTTCATCTATCTTTCTGAATTAAGAATTGATTGGTACATTTATCTGATGTCTCTTTATCTATCCCCTCTATGCAACCTCAGTATCTTGAGATTATTATTTGATGATTGATTAGAGTGTATTTTCTCTCATGAGGTATTATCTTTTCCGATTAATGAATTTAGGTTAAGATAAATTTAACAAATTGCAAACAAAGGAGTCTGTGATTATTTGTGTCTGTTCTTTATTATGATTGACAGTTGCCTTCAATCTTTCAACTAATTGGTCCATCGACCAAGTAGGTGGAATTGTGAACTGTTGGAATTCTGAGTAGCTAAAATATGAATTGATATTGCATTAGTAAACTTGACACCAGCGCAACAGGGATCTGGGTGAATGTGTATGGGCCAAAGTATATGAATAATTAAATGCTTATCCCTGTCCAAATTATTGGGTGCGCTCTGGATCAACTGCATGAGTGAAATCGGCACCTGAATGGGCAAGCACTGCCTTAAATTAAACTCGTATAAAACGAAGGTCATCCTCCTCGGAAACAATCCTCAATTCTGGACTCCTTCAAGCTGGGCTTCAGAAATTGTCTGGCTCCCACTGCTGACCTCCAAAGTCAAGAGTCTCGGGTGATGCACCATGACAAACTAAATCTCATCAAGCATGTCAACGCTGTCATATCCCCCCCCCTTTAACATTCTAAGAACCATAAAAAAGATTCTCCAATATCCATCCATTCATCAATGTCAGGAAAACAGTCAAATCCTCTTTAATACTATGGATCACTGTAATGGCCTATATATCAATCTTCAATAACAATATATTAGGAGGCTGCAGGTCTTACAAAACTTCACCGCCAGATGACTTCTTGGCCTCCCCAAATCTCATTCAGTCTCTGAAGCCATCAAGGATTGCACTGGCTGTCTGTCAGGATTAAATTTAAAGCCTTTGCCTCACTTTCAAGGCCTTGCATGACACAGGATCCGAAATTCTGAAACAAGCCATCTCCTGGCACGTACATACCGAGCAGGAACCTCAGATCTAAGGGAACTCACAATGTCACTAATTTTAGGTTCAAGAAAACTAAATGGGGTGGAAGTAGCTTCCTCTCAGGAGCAAGCAACCGATGGAATCTTTTAGCTATAGACATTAGATCTGCTCATCTCTACAGGTTTTCTGAAAACTCCTAAAAACATGGCTTTCCAACCTTTAATTCCCCTACAGTTTTCTCTTATGCTTTCTGCTACGTCAGCGCCAAGACACCCTATGGTTATATTGTGCTTTACAATTTTTTTAACATAACATAAAATGGCGTGATGTAAGTTGCCCCCGCACTGGTGTTCTGCTATATCTACCCCGAAAGAATAGCATTACCATCAACTTCCAAAAGGTTCTCCCTCTTACTGAGTACAGGTTTAACTCACAGACAAGTGGCATTCATTGGCTCATCTGAAGGGGACCTCTCAGTGGCCCCTGGCAATGCCGATCCACACGTGCCGCAAGGCATAGCACACCATCATGCTGTACTTCAATGTGGGTGCTAGTCAGGTTCATTGCCATGCCTCAACTTCTTCACCCAGTTAGTCCACTCGGTCTGGTCCAGCCTCTGCTCTCTGTATCCTTATCATTGGAGTCACCAGGTGAGCCAGCGCTCCTTCCACTTTCCAGCCAGTCCCATCTGTCTTCCGGGCAGGTATAAACGTGTGTCCACCTCCCTTGCACCACTCACAGCTTTGCTGGAGACAGGAGCATGTACCTAATATTCAAGGCTCATCATGTTTGCTGCGCAGTTAAGAAGTACTTCAGCTTTTCATCTCCAATGATTTGACTCTCCAACCTGGGATCTCCATGTCTCTGAGCCCATTGGTGGATATAGTCTCTGTAATGAAGGATTTTTGCTTGATAATGCTCCTGAGGTGGGCAGGGGTCAAGGCCCAATGAAATCTTACCTCAAAGATCGCTGGTAATACACTGGGGCTCCTCCATCACAGAGCCACTTTTCAAGGAACAGTTCTGGAGCATCCTACTGTAGTTGTTCCGGAAACTCCACAAAACAAAGATAACACCTCTGTGCCTGCCCTCTGCATCTTCTAATATGTCACCAAAGAGTTTTCGCCGATCACGGAGGGTATGGACCATGGCTTGATGCTCCTTCACCGCTGTAGTCAGACTCCGCGCATTCTCCTCAGTCTCCAGAGAGTGTCCAATGACCATATGAAGGTGGGTTTCAGAAGGTCCACTTCTATGGAGGTGGTATCCATTTGTGGTTCTAAAGCTTGCTTAAAATGTTCAATGGCAGCCAGTATTTCAATATTCAAATGTTCCGGTACTTTTGAGGGGAACTGGTCATCGCCATCGTCTGTCTGTCACTGGGTGGAGCAACAGTTTTTTCAAGTTCAGATCTACATTGTATGTTTCATCAGATTGAACTGACAGAGAGCATCCAGATCGCTCACTGCATCTGTGACTCCTTTTGGTGTACTCCAGTATTTAAAAAATGCCCTTCGGCCTGGCTTCTGTGGCTTCCGGGTTCCAACCTGTAAAGCGCCCTATTTTCACGGTATCGAAACTAACATCAGGTGTTTTCAAGACGATGTGTTGGTCTTCACAAAGAACAATGAAGACCATCTAACTATACTACAGGAAGGGGCATATCAGCAAGGGCCGGCGATAAAATTATCGCCGCTTCAGCGTCCGTTTTCGGGCAAAAAGCGGCGATAATTTTATCGCACTATCAGCAAAGTCACGCTGTCGCGTGAATCCACGCCTTAGCGACCTTTCCCTTAACGCCCAGCTATGCATCTCTAATGAGATGCAAAGTGGGCGTTCCTCCCCAAAAGAACGTGAGAAATGTCGCTAACAGACATTTCTCCTATCAGCAAGCTGATCGCTAACCTGCGTAGCCATAAGAAAAGTAGCACTAACCACGGTTATCGCTACTTTCCTTACGCCTACTTTCAGTCTGACTTAGCCATTATATCCAATGGAAGGTGGATATAATGGCTAAGTCTGCCCTGCCCTACCATCAAGCTATCGCAAAACGTTGTGCGATTATCGCTGGATTCCCAGCGATAATCGCACATTTGGCAGCTTGCGCATTAAATTTTATCGCTTTGGAGATAAGTGGTGCTGATAGCACGCTATCTCAGCGATAAAATCCAGCAATAGCCGGCAATAATTATCCTCGCGCTAAGCGCGCTTAGCGATAATTATCGCCGGCCCTTGCTGATATGCCCCGAAGTTTGTAAAAGTCTATCCAAGGGAGGTTTGGTTTTAAGTTCTGATAAATGCAAGCGTTGTAAAACACTAGGGGGCAGATTTATGTTAACTGGCGCATCCCTGCATATCAGCAGGGATGCGCCAATTATTATGCGCCACAGCTGCGCCACCATGGATGCGCCGCATTTATAATGCGGCGCACCATGAGGCAAAAACGGCACAGATGCGTGACGCATCTGTGCCGTGAAAGTGGCGCATTGCTGGAGTTGCGTCGCAAGCGCGACGCAGCTCCAGCAATGTTCTGGGGGGCCCTATCTGTACAATGTTGCGTCAATCCTTACGCCTGCTTCAAGCAGGCGCAGGGTTTTGACGCAGCATGGGCCTAAAAGTGACTGCACTCAGCCACTTTTAGGAGGCGTTCCTGCGCCGGAACGCCCCCACCTGCCCTGGAACGCCTACATGTGGCGCAGGGCTTTACAACGTGACGCATCTCCCAGATGCGTCACGTTGTAAATACCCCGCACCATGGCGCAGGATTTGCGCCGCTGCTGCGTCACACAAGTGACGCAACGGCGACGCAAAAGTGCCGCAAGTGCAACATAAATCTGCCCCTAGGTGATTATTGGGACACACTATATCAGGAAAGGGTTTGACTCCTAAAGATTCTTTGGTGGGTGCCATTAGAAAAGCTCCTGCACCCGATGACAAGGAAAAAAAATAGGCCTTTTGCCGACTTCAGTCAGTCAGAAATGTGATGGTGAATTAAAACTATAAAACTTTGAAATGTATACATAAACACGGAGCAAATAAAATCAATTAGAAACACATGAGGCCTGATTACAATGTAGGTCGGAAAGCCTCAGACCACTGGTCGGAGGCTTTTCACATTATGATGACGGCAGTGGGAGTTTAAACTGGCTGTTGAATCAGGCGCAGTTCCGACGGGAGCCTGTCGGCTAGTCAGAAAGGGCTTATATCCCCTGAAGAATGGCATTTCCGTCATTGGGAGTATGATGTTGGTTTCCGTCAGCCAATCCATGTCGGCCTTTCCGACATGGTTTGGCTGTTGGAAACTGAAATTGGGGACCCGTAGCAGGGCCCCCTTCCACTCTGGCCCTCCACATTTGGCCCTGGGTGCCCCCCTAAACATCCCTGCACAATGTGGCAGGTACCATAAGGTGCCTGCCACTCGGTTCAGGGATGTTTGGAAGCATTCATTTTTCCATGGGAACTTATGCTGCGGGCGTTTTCTACACACCGCAGAAGCTCACATAGAAACATGGGGGCATATTAACAAGGGCTTTATCTCCGCTTTTTTGGCTTTAAAAGCCAAAGATGCGGAGATAAAAATATCGCCCTATCAACAACAGGGTGCTAACATGCAAAATCGCATGTTAGCACCCTTTTTCACTGCGCTTCCCTTTGCATCTCTAATGAGATGCAAAGTGGGCGTTCCAGAGCAAAATAATAGGAGAAATGTCGCTAAGCGACATTTCTCCTATTATCAAGCTTCACGCTAACCCTGTTAGAGACACAAAAAGCACGGCTAACGACGATTAGCGCTGCATTTTTACGTCTGCTAATTTTCAGACTTAGCCATGCAATCCAATGGGAGGTGGATTACATGGCTAAATCCACCATGGGCTATCAACAAGGATATCCCTATCCTTGTACTTTTATCGCTGTATTACCAGCGATAACCTCCCAAAATGCCGCTATCGCTGGATTTTTTATCGCCTAGGCAGTTAGCGTTGTTAATAACGCGATAACCAGGCGATATTATCCAGCGATAGCGGGCGTTAAAAAATTAACACTAAGCGCCCTTAGCGTTAATTTTCCCTGTTCCTTGTTAATATGCCCCATGGATGTTTAAGACTGCACTGTGTGCGGTCGCATCCAAATGATGCGATTGGAACCACCAAACTTAACTTGGTTGCTTCCCTTTCCCCAACGGTTGTACGCCTCACATCGTCATCAGGGCGTTTATATTATCGTTTGATGAGGAACCAGCTCTAGCTGTCCCTGATGCCTCTGTTGTAGTGAGCCCAGGCACCTACCACTTTAAAGAAACTAGAATGCCTCCCTGCACTGGGCTAACTAGTGGCTGCCCAAAAATGCCATAAGGCACATAAGGTGCCAAGTGGATTCTGTGTTAGCAATATGTTGACTAAACTCAGGCACGTAGCTAGGGGGGGGCGGTGGGTGCAGACCGCCCCAGGCGGCACTATTTTTAGGGCGGCCGCTCAGCACTGGTGGCCCGTTGCGGCTGCGGCGGCCTTTATAATTTATTTAGGGACAGACTTGACAGTCACTAAATAAATTATAAAGTCTGCCACGGCCGCAACGGCGCGCGCGGCGGGCGGCCTAGTTAAAAAGTTAAACTTCAAGCAGCGTGGTGAGTGCGCTACGCACTGCGCGCACCTGACCAGCAGACCTACTTGTGCGCCAGTGCGTCAGCGCCTGCTGCAGTGCTGCCTTGCCATCATGACGTGGGTTCTGGTTGGCAAGACTAGAGCCAAGACTTCGTATTGTCCGTCCCATTCCCAGCCTGCCTCCAGGGCCTCGCGATGAGAGCGTAGTGGTGACGCGTCACGCGCTTCACCACTACGCGTGAGGACCCAATTCTGTGCAGCACAGGTCGGAGTCGGAGAAAATGTTTGTTTATTCCTATTCCCCTTTCCTGACCCCTGCAGCTGCTTATCACATCAGGCTGTGACACAAAGTTCGACTAGTAGGTAAGAGAATGTGTTACTATTTTTTTTCTTGTAAAAATATGTGCAGGCCCAGCAGGACACATACTTCGTGTGCGCTTCATTTAAACAGTTTTTATCCTTCTCATGGCCGATGCAGGACACAATATGACAACGCAATTCAGAATGCCCAGATAACGCTGGTGATTAATGATCCTGCTGGAGAGCAATCGTTTGTCTGTTGGTAGTTTTTAAGTGCAGATGAACTGTATTTTATGTGGATAGCTCAGTGGGTTACTGCCATTGTCACAGAGATCCTTGTGTTACTTGCAGTTCAGAAGTTACAATCCTAATATAGGACAGTGACCAATGAACTGTCATCAAAGAGCTGCATACAAACATGAATGGTATAGTTTTTTTTGTTTTGTGATATAGTTAGAGCTTCCTCAGTCTTTCATCATTCTAATGTTGCTAAAATGAGTATGTTTGAGCAGAGATACATTTTTATCAGTAAAGCTGACCCCCATGGAATACTCTTTTAAATCCTAAGGTTGTGTTTCCCCAAACCAAACCCTCTCAAAATATACTGCCCACCAGTATGGATGACATGTGATTCCTACACCTTGTAATCCTCATTGGCTTATGTGACATTCCCTGTAGACTGATTTACATACTTGTATGATTGATTGTCTCTGTATAATGTGTTTGTGGTGTAAAGTGCTGACACACTACACTACACTGATATGAGTAGCGCTAAACAACAAATGCATATGAGAGAGGGGCTACGGAGCGATGAGGGGCACTGGTGGAGGGTGGCAGTGAGGGAATCTGAGGAGGAGGTAGTTGGAGGGGCTGTGGAGCGATGAGGGGCACTGGTGGAGGGTGACTGCAGGGCTCGAGTCGGGGTACCAGGCGGGTGGACGGTGTCCCCTCACTTATTTTAACGGGAGCTCTATTACTGGAGCAAATGGAGCCACACATTTACTCTTTGGCCTCTCTGGGGCGAGATTGGAGCTCATTCAGAACGCTGCTCACGCGCTGGCTTCTCTGATGCAATGGCATCTAAGGGGTGACCGAGGGGAGGCAATGAGTCTGATGGTGCAAGCCACTTTCGTGACATTACTTGCTGTTGTGACGTCAGCGTCCCCCCACTTCTTTTTTTAGAACTTGTGCCCTGGGTGACAGTGAGGGAATCCGAGGAAGAGGTCATGGTGTGGAGGGGGAGCTAGGGTGAGATGAGGAGCACTGGTGGAGGGTGGTAGTGAGGGAGTCTGAGGAGGAGGTCATGAGGGGGAGAGGCTACAGAGAGATAAGGGGCACTGGTGGATGGTGGCAGTGAGGGAGTCCAAGGATGAGGTCATGAGGGGGAGGGGCTATGGGGAGATGAGGGGCACTTGTGGCGTGAGGCAGTGAGGGAATCTGAGGAGGAGGTCACTAAGGGGGCCATGGAGGGACGAGGGGCACTGTTGGAAGGTGGTAGTAAAGGTATTTATGGAGAAAGAGGTTATTAGTGTGGCGCCAAAAAAGACTTTCGCATCAGCGCTAAAGCCGGCCCTGTCATGGCCTTTCTGTTTTTGTTTATTTAATTGGCAGTCGGGTCATAAGGGCTACTGTGGAACATACTTTAAAGTGCTGCTAATTATATTTACTGCTATATTCAATGTTTTAAGTTTGAAGGTGATTTTACTAATGTTTTTACCGGGAAAAAGCAAAGTGGAGCCCGATAGTGCCTGATATGGGGCTGGGGCCCAAGGTCAGCTGTGAGATAAGGTGCACTGGAGAGAGGAGTAGTGGATAATCAAGCCTGTAAGGGAGAGCGTTGCCGAGTCCGGGGTCAGGTGGAGGTAGTAATGAAGAGCGATCCTCCATGAAGGCGCAAACAGATGGAGCCTGAGTAGTATCACTTGCCTGATACTCCCACCTCAGAAACATCCTCTTCCCATCAAAGGAACATTACATGGAAAAAACACTTTTTGTGAGTGATACTATTTAGAAAGAGATTTGGAAAAGAGTGAGTTTTACTGGTCCTTATAAGACTAAGAAGAGATAAAGGAGGGCCCTGAAGCAGGCCTGCCCAGACATATATGCGACAAATCGAGCCCGCAGTGGCCCACCCAAATGCACCCTTGGCCCACCCAAATAAAAATTCCTGGAGCCGGGCCTGATGTGTGGCAAAAATATTTGTGCATGTTTGTTGTGTGGCATTGCTCTGTGGTGGTGACTGTTTTTAAGCTGCCTCATTTGGAGGCATCTGACTGGGCCTCAGTGGGTTTATCCTGCTGGCTACGATGCAGCTAGTATTTTACAATGAACATTTATATGTGCGATGGGGATAGTGATATATATGGTTAGGGTTGAATGGCCACACAGTGTTAAAGATCCTCAACCCTTTACGTTCAAAGAATGGGTGAGCACAGCTCTAAACGGTTTGAAGCTGAAAGGCTATCCACAGAGAAGAGGCATGGGGCTTCAGAAAGCATTCCATAAGCGATCAATGACTGGGTGTATAATAATGTTAACAGACAAATCTTGTGGTTCCAGCATCTGAGCAGTACTTCCAAAATTAAGACCCATTACACACATTAAAATCCCACTCCACATTGAGGAAGATTGTAACAGCTTGGACCCAGGGGCTTAGTTGATCCTCGACCATTTACATTCAAACAATGGATGTCTGAAGCTGACAGCATGGCACTCCACAGAGCAGCCCTGCCCTGGCACTGCCTCCCAGCCCGTGTCTCTCTCGGCAGTGGCTCCCTTCCTGTGCCTTGGGTAGACTTGGGGGTAAGTTACAGGCTCAGCCGACAGGACAGGCGACTCTCAGCTTCCCACCATTGGCTGCACTTCCAGTCCATTAGGAAAATGAAGACCTCTCTCCGGTTGCCCGAGCGGCTAATGCCGTTTTCTGGAAACCCTCCTCATTCTCTTTATCACTCCCTGGCCTCTCTCCCTCACACTGGCCCTCCTCATTCTCTCCCTGTCTCACCTGTTGGTCGCCCCCCTAAGTATGTGCATCTACAGTCCCTCTACCAATTTGCCTGCCTCTACTCCTTCATTACCTCCCGCTGCTCTCTGACACAAGCCTGACCATGTTATTGCACGTTCTTTTTTCTTCCTGCATCGCGTCCTCTTCCATGAGGTCCCCTCCCTGGCCGGAGTGTGTCTTGCTGTGCATTGCCCTCCCAGGTTCTTTCGTGTCCTCCGTCCCCAGACGTGAACCAACCCCTGCCATAGAGACCCTGGCTCTGGCTGCCACCACTGTGGAGTGCTGCTGGAGGCTGAGTGAGGTAAGAGCTAAACGTTTTCAGAGGGGATATTTAGTGAGTGGCAGAGTGGCAGCATAGCTGCCAAGGTTTCAGATGTGTGACATTTTCTCATAACTTCAGTGTAATTATGATTGACATTTCAACGATTATGAGCATAGCCCCCAAGGTTTCAAATTGCTATGTGTGACATTTTCATAATTCAATTGTAATTGTGAGTGACATTTCAACGACTATGAGTGACACTACTTTGCGAGCAAAACTCAAGCAATGAAGACGAGGGAAACATATATATATATATATATATATTCACTGAAAAAAACATAGGTTTCACACACGTTATAGTTAGGAATTAGCATTTAAAAAACCTTGCAAATTCACTGAAAAAACCATAGGTTTCAGACATGTTATAGTTAGCGGAAATTTTACTGATAAAAAACCAATGAAATTCCCCCGTTATAGTTAGTGCAGGCAACTATAACTTACGCGACCGCAATCCTCTGCTGATGCTAATACTGTATTTAGACACTTATTTGCCCATGTCTTCTTCCATAAATTTTTAGCTATACATATATTAGAAATATTTTTTTTTCATAAAGACACATATGTCATCAGCAGAAGATTGCGGTCGCGTGAGTTATAGTTGCCTGCACTAACTATAACGGGGGAATTTCATTGGTTTTTTATCAGTAAAATTTCCGCTAACTATAACATGTCTGAAACCTATGGTTTTTTCAGTGAATTTGCAAGGTTTTTTAAATGCTAATTCCTAACTATAACGTGTGTGAAACCTATGGTTTTTTCAGTGAATTTGTACGGTTTTTTAAATGCTAAGTTACTTTACGCCATTCGTGGCGTGCACGCCCACTTAACGCAGTTCGTTCCGTGCGCCCACTTTACGCAGTTAGTGCCGTACACGCAAGGTGGGCACGCAGTGCGCTACGCGCACCGCGTGCCCACGTTACGCACCGTGCGCACATGGAGGACATATTATGCGCTTCCTTGTGATAGGTAATCTGTTAAATTTAATTTGTAAGTGATGACAATAATATGCCATGCACAGAGAGTGTTTTTTTTTTTTTATTAAAATTTTTAGCGTAAGCGCACCGTACGCGTACGGTAAGCGTAATCGGCGAAATTTTCAAAAAATAAAAATTTACCGTTTTTGGCCTTTGAGAACTCAACTAACATGGCTATGTGCATGGGCGCTGTCTAAACAGCCCCTTTATATGTTTTTTGCCTTTATTTACAGCCCCCCCCTCAGAGTGCGAGAGAGAAAATGGCGGCCGCCGCTTCCTGGTTTCGACCGATTCGAATGTTTACTTAGATGTAACAGCCAATCAGAATCGCGCTCGCGCACGCCACCGTACGCGTACGGTAAGCTTACGGTAAGCGTACCGTAAGCTGGCTCAGATATATATATTGATTTAAAGGCTATTTTCTCAGAATCTACTGAACAGATTTACACCAAACCTACAAAAGGCACTTCCTTGACCTGAGGACTACCTCTCTGCCAAATTTCTAGTAATTCTGTTCAGCCGTTCGGGCTGTAGCCCTGTCTAAAGGTCCTATGGAAAAATGCATGGGAAAAACGCGTTTTGGGACCCCCCTTTTATCTCAGCCCCCGCTTGACGAATCCCCCCGAGACTTTCAGGGTAGGAGCGGAGCGTAGCGCCCCACCTATTTTGAGAAATTCGCGAGGATTCGTCGACCGGCGCCAAAGTTATTCAAAATAGAATGTTGCGGATTTCCTATGGAAAAGGGGTCCTAACTATAACTACCTACTGGCGACCGCCAGTAGGTAATATATATATATATATATATATATATATATATATATATATATATATATATATACATCAGTAATTACACCCATTTGAGCAATGAGAAACTCTAAGAAGACTAAAACTGGTGCAAATGTCTGCGGCGGCGGACTCATAATTGCAATAAAATTATGAAAATATCACACCCAGCAATCTGAAAGCTTGGCAGCTATGCACTTTGAGGCTGCTCTTTACCAACTGACGTTGGAACTACTCAAAACAACAATGTACAGTAGAACTCTTCTTACTGTGTATCATCTGTGACTTGTCCATGCACATCAAGGGTTGAATCTCTTTGGCAGTGCCCCCATATAAGTCATGTAGATTGCACAATTTTCTTCTCTAATGTATAATTCAGATGTAGCTTACTCAAATTATTTTAACTTATGTTGGTAATAGATGTTAATGGGCACATATAACAGGGGGGCACAGTAGTATAGCACAATACAGCCCATCCCATAATCTCCATGATTATCTCATGTACATCCAGGGTTCGATTCCCTGGCTTTACATCCCTTAATTTTCAGTTTGATTGTTATTGTCTTCTTTAATTTAGCCATAATGTATGTGTGGTATTAGTTTGGCAATATATTTAAATAGACACACCTAACAGCATCTCATGTAAGTTTAGCATAATGCAGCCTAGCTGGTATGCTCAAGACTCACCTATGTACATCTACTTCCTTTAATCTAGATGTATTTCACTTAAATTTTAGCAGCTGGCAATCACACTTAACGTGCTTCATGTCGTCTTTGTCTTGTATCTATTTATTTGCCCTGCACATTTCTTTATTTCGAAACATTGACCATTCTTGGCCGACATCACTGTGGTTTAATATTTCTTGTTTCTTCTGAATATTCAAGGAGTGCTGCAGCGCCGGAACAGTTTGTCCCGGGTCTTGGATAGAGTTGAACAAGTTCCCATGGCCCCCACAACTGTGTTTAAGGATTGTGATCATAATGTGTCGCCCCTCCCTGTATTTTAGCTTTGGGCCCCCAGGCAGGCTGTGCACCATGTGTGTGCTGAGGCTGCTATGAAGGAGAGATGCACTATTACAACCTGATTTTGGGTACCAAGAGCACACGTCTTTTCATTCCCAGGGAGTTGGTTGCTGCTGCTTGGAAGTAATGACAGGGAGTGACCCCTGGTTGTTGCCTTTGGGCCACCAGAGTGGGCTTTGTATCTGGTCTGTGTTGGCAAGGTGGAGCTGACTGACCCCTTTATGCTGCGTTTAGTTTTAAAGGCACACAGTGAATCATTCCCTGTGAATAATTAATTTGCTATTTTTGAAAGATAAAGAATCACAGGCTTCGACACTGTTAAGTTGGTTTTGGGTCCACAGAGCACATCACGTTTGTGCAGGTCCCCACTGCTTTAATGGTGGGACCATGATGTATGGTCATTTAATGTCAGCTGTAGATGAAGGTTACATGAACAGTGTCATGTGTGTGCATGTTTGCATTGTGTTGAGGGGATTACCAGGTAATTGTTCACGCAGCTCTCTGATGGATGTCATATGAGGTTTTTCTGAGTCCCCAGATAGATCATGCAGTCTGTGTGTTCTCTTTTGTACTGCCAGTCACCGGTGTATTCAACTGAGTAGCCTCGGACCGTGTCATGTATGTGCATGTAACTTGCATGATCAAGTTAACTATTAGCGGCGATATTACGTTTTTCTCGGACCTCTTTGAAGTGCATGCCCTCCTGCCGGGGGGGGGGGGGGCGGCAATCTGAGGGATAGCCCCGGGCGCCACAAGCTCTAGCTACGCCACTGACTAAACTAGCCAGCCAAGTGAACCCCTAAAGAACAAGATGCTTAGCAGGGCTTTTGATTTTAAAAATAGATGGAACCTGCGCAGCACCGCAGGGATTCAAGTGCATCGAGTGTGGGTGCAAACCATAAGTGTAGTCCTATGTTGACTGGCTGCTGAAACAAGCGTATAAAATGCTGAGGTGAGTGAAGTGCAAGTGGAGCTCATGTAACAGGTGGAAATTAGAGTTGTCCTGTAGTGAGATGTCTGCCCTTCGGGCAACCCACCTTAGGTTGTGCCCGCTATTGAATGCCACAATCCGTTCAGCGAGCTTCTGCGGTGGTCACTCTCCCTGCGGGACCTAAGTGGCCCTGAAAACCCATAAAAGACCAGGTTGCCTCTAAGAATTTGCTACGTGCCCCTAAAACAGTGAGCCGGGATAGGAGCGGGTTGGTGCTCATAGCCCCTAGCAGCGCATCCTTTCTGTGGGTGCGTCTGGAGACTGATCATAACTAGAGGCCCCTAAAACGAAGGGTAAGGCGGGGGATAGTTGGCACTTGGAGCCCCCTATCCTGGCTCATGTGAATATTATGGAAAAAGCGATAAAAACATTTCCACTTAAAGGAGCTACTATGCAAACCCTTGGGCAATTTCAGTGTAGCCTCCACTACTCCATGCTGCTTCTGGTGAAGAATGAATAGGAATGAAAGTATTAATGAACCATTTATGGGGCGTGCAGCCAGTTGCCTGAAAGGCCCCAGCGCTAAATAGCACGAGGTGGATAATTAATAGAAAATCGGCCCCATTGCGAACGCGCAAAGGTATTTCCAAATGTACAAACCTCGAATTGCGAATCAGTAACCTGTTGCTGAATCACAATTTGTTTTTGCGACTCCATATTTGGAAGCGGCGTGTTTAGGGCGTCACCTCTAAATACAGATTGCATTGGTATGTACAGATGTTTTGCGACCACATATTCTCACTTTACCACCAACTCAAAGTTGGTGGTAAACTATTTGCAATTGGGAAGTGTCCCTTTACCTTTGAGAATGCTTATACATTTTTGTTTAAGAACAGGCAGTGATCCAAGGAACCACTGCCTACTTAAAAAAAAAAATCAAACGTAAGGGTTACATTTCTTTTTAAACGCATCCTGTTTTGCTTTAAGGTAAAGATTTCAGTTGTTTTTGGAAGCCTTGTTCATGCAAAATGCATGTCAAACATGTGTAAAGTACATTCTGCTGTTAAGGGCAGAAGTGAGACTCTCCATTGTGGAACAGGCAGGGAACCCCCACACAACTGGCTCGAATGCAGTGTAATTGGTTTCACAAAGGGGTAAAAACACACACACAGACTCACTTCTGTGCTCAGCATCCCTGTGCTCATTTCCTGAGGCACCTCTGTGTGTGTTTCCTTTGTTGCTGCATTTTAATGAGAGTCACTGCTGTGAGGTGGCTGCTTGCTGCCTAAAGGCTTCATTGTGTCTTTACATTTAATTCATGAGATTTCATTAATGAGTCACTGCCAGTCTGTCTGATGGCAAACACAAAGGCATTATTGATGCCAGCAGCGTCCTGCCTCTGCACAGGTGCCCTCTCCTGTTGGGTTAATATATTTGATTTCTGTTGGAGAGGGTCTCCAGAAGTGTAGGAAAGTAATTATGATTTTTTTATGTTTATTTCTGGAAGTTACCCTCTGGCATAATTTCTAGAAAGCTCTCCCACATGAATATTCCCTTCCTGGCAGGAACTACTCGTTCATTAGGGCGACCAATCACCTTCAATCAATCAAGCAGGTGTTTGTTAAGCGCGACTACTCACCCGTAAGGGTCTCAAGGCGCTGGGGGGTTCGCAGGTTCCAGTCCATCAAGGAGGGGGTCTGTCAAAGAGCCAGGTTTTGAGGTTTCTTGCGAAGATGAGGAGTGATGTTGTCTGTCTGAGGTGGAGCGGAAGGTCGTTCCAGGCTCTGGCTGCGAGGAAGAAGGAGCGGCCTCCTGATCTGGTCTTTCTGGTGCGGGGGACCACGGCGTGGGAGAACTGGGCTAATCGTAGGGTCCTTTGGGGTGCGTGGAATTTGAGTCGGCTATTCAGGTATGCTGGTCTGGTGTCGTGGAGGCCTTGTGAGCGTGGGCTAGCATCTTGAAGGTGACTCTAGCTTCAATGGGGAGCCAGTGGAGTGTGCACAGGTGCTGGGAGATGTGGCAGTGTCTTGGCAGGTTGAGGACCAGTCTTGCAGTGGCATTTTGGAAATTCTGTAGCTTGCGGGTGAGGTTTTTGCTTATTCCGGCATAGAGTGAATTGTCGTAGTCGAGCCTGCTGGTGACCAGGGCGTGAGTGGCGTTCTTTCTATGTTCGAGGGGGATCCATTTGAAGGTCTTTGGTTGGAGGGTGTGGAAGCAGGAGGACGAGACAGAGTTGATCTGGCGGTCCATTTTGAGCTCTGAGTCCAGGAGGATTCCCAGGTTGCGTGCGTTGTCCGTGGGGGTGGGCAGGCTTCCGAGGCCGGGGGGCCACCAGGTGTCGTTCTAGACGTTGGGGTTTGGGCCCATGATGAGTACTTCCGTTTTGTTGGTGTTTAGTTGTAGGCAGCTGTTTTTCATCCATTTGGCGATGGCTTCCATGCCTTCTCAAAAGTTGTGTCTGGCGGTGTTGGGTTGGTTGGATAGGGAGAGGATGAGTTGGGTCTCGTCTACGTATGACACAATGTTGAGTCTGTAGGTTCTGACGATGGGGGCAAGCGGAATCATGTAGATGTTGAAGAGCATAGGGCTGAGGGAGGACCCCTGGGGGACTCCGCAGGTGGTAGGTGTAGGGTCTAAGAGTAATGGGGGAGTCTGACCCGCCGTGTTCTGCCGGAGAAGAAGGAGCGGATCCAGTCGAGGTCCTTGTCTTTGATCCCTGCGTCGTGGAGTCTGTGATTAGGGTGCGGTGAGAGACTGTGTCAAACGCCGCTGAGAGGTCGAGGAGGATGAGGGCTGCTGTTTCTCCTTTGTCCAGTAAGGTGCGGATGTCGTCTGTTGTGGCGAGGAGGGCGGTTTCCGTACTGTGGTTTTTCTGAAGCCGGATTGGGAGGAGTCGAGGATGTTGTGCTCTTCGATGAATGTGGTGAGTTGGCTGTTGATGGCTTTCTCAGTGACTTTCTCTGGGAATGGGAGCAGGGAGATGGGTCTGTAGTTTTTGAGGTCGGTGGGGTCCGCCGAGGGTTTCTTCAGGAGGGGGTTGATCTCAGCGTGTTTCCAGTCATCGGGGACCATGGCGGTTGCCAGGGAGCGGTTGATGGTGTGGCAGAGCATGGGTGCGATGGTGTTGGCGGCTCTGTTGAAAATGTGGTGGGGGCAGGGGTCCGTGGGGGCCCTGGAGTTGATTGACTTCATCGTCTTCAGTGTGTCTTTGATGGTGAGGGCTGTCCAGTTGTTGATCGCTGGCTTCAGGGTGTCGGGGGTGGTTGGTGAGGGTTCGGTGTGTTGGTTGTCTTCGTCGAAGTTGTCGTAGATGCTCTTGATTTTGTGGTGGAAAAAGGTGCTGAGTTTGTCGCAGAGGTCTTGTGAGGGAGGGATGTCGGTGGACTCGCTGGTGGATTGGGCGAACTCCTTGATGATGTTGAAGAATTCTTTGCTGTTGTGTGCATGAGTGGAGATTCTGTCTTCAATCGCTTTTTTCCTCGTTTTTCTGATGAGTTAGTGGTGGGCGTTGGTGGCAGCTCTGAAGTTGTTGTGGGCTTCTGTGGATTTGGCGTTCCTCCAGGCCTTTTTAGAGGCGGCGACAAGTGTGTCTGGACTCTCAAAGTTCGGTGGTGAACCATCTAGCTTTCTTAGCGTGGGTGTTGTTGTTTTTCTTGAGGGGGCTATGGTGTTGGCGCTGTCGGAGACCATTCTGTGCAGAGTTCGGGCTGCGGTATTAGGGTCGTCGCTTTCCGCAATGGTTGGGGTGGAGTTGCTGAGTGATGAGGTTAGCTGGTCATCGGTGATTCTGGTCCAGTTTCTTCGTGGGAGCAGGTACTAGTGTCTGTGGATGGTGGGTGTTCTAAAGGTGAAGTGGACGCATCGATGGTCAGTCCATGGGAGTTCGGTGGTGTGGCTGAAGGTGATGGAGTTTCCTGTTGTGAAGAGGGGGTCGAGGGTGTGTCCTGCTGACGGCGTGGGTTCGGTCACGATCTGGTGGAGTCCTATGTTGTGGAGGATGTCCAGGAGGGATGTGGTGCTGGGGTCCAGTTGGTTGTCGAGGTGGAAGTTGAGGTCTCCCAGTAGGGTGTAGTTGGTGGACGCGATGGCATGCGGAGAGATGATATCTGTGATGGAGTTGGCGAAAAGTCTGCGGGGTCCAGGGGGTAGGTAGATGAGGGTTCCTCAGAGGGTGGAGGTAGGGCTGGCCAGTATCTTGAAGTGAAGGTGTTCCATCAGGTCTGTGGGCTTGTCAGGTAATGTGCTCAGGCGGAGGGGGGATTTGTGGACAATGGTGATTCCTCCTACCGGGTAGGTGGGGTGGTCCTTCCTGGAGATCTTGTATCCTTGGGGAATGGCAATGGCGATGTCCGGTGCTGAGGTGGTGTTGGTCCAGGTTTTGTTAAAGAATGCTACGTCCGGGGTGGTGCTGTCGAGGAGGTCCCAGATTTTGGTGGCGTGTTTGTGGAGGGATCGGACGTTGAGGAGGATGCATTGCAGAGTCTTCAGTTCGGTTGTGTTCTTGTGGGCAGGTTGCGCTGGGTCTGTGGTCTTGGCGGTGCTGCAGGTGTGCCGGCAGCGGTGACAGCTGAAGGGTCCGTGGGTGTCGGCTGGTGATGGTAGCTTGTAGTTGTTGTTGCGGCCTGGGCTGAGAGCATGGAGTGCCGCTGGGTCGTAGCATTGGTGGTGCAGAGTTACAGGATTCCTGGCGCTGGTCGCAGTCGGGTCGCGGACGGGTGCAGACGGGCTTGACTTTGGTGCAGCTGCACAGCGGCCGCGCAGTGGCCACCATTAAGTAGGGATCGGGGAGGACTGGACAGCTGGGAGGCGGGAGTGGTGAGGGGAGCTGGGTTGGGCCGGTTGCACTGGTCGTGCTGGGAAGGAGAGGCCGCAGGGGCAGCAGTGGCAGGGAAAAACGGGCTGAAAATGGCAAAAGGAAAAAGGCAAAACGAGAGAGAAAAGTGCAAATAAGGCAGCAAAAGTGCAAGAAAGAGTGGAGGAAAGACAGAGGACACAGAAGGAGAGTGAAAGGGGGAGATTGAGATGAGGGTAAGAAACGAGTGAAAAACAGAGGAAAGACACAGAAGGAAAGTGAAGGGGGGAGCTTGAAATGAGGGGAAAACGACAGAAAACGGAGGAACGACCCAGAAGGAGAGTGAAGGGGGGAGATAGAAGTGAGGGAAAAAAACGAGCGAAAAAGGAGAGAAAAAGCGGAGCGAGAGAATGGAGACAGAGGTCCACTGGAACACCAGGGATGAGGCACAGGTGAAACCTGCGGGTGGAGGAGGGCCTCGAACACCAACACTCGAGAGTGCAGGGGCTCTGGGGAAGGCCTCACTTAATGGTTGAGCTGCGAGGGAGGGAGAGCAATTTCACTGACAATGAGTCAGTGGTCTTGCTCCTTCTGTGTATTTTAGACTTTTGCCACTAGTGGTAATAGGTAATTGGTGTCTAAACGTGAGAGGAGCTCTGTTTTAGGATTGGAGCATTAAATGTAGCCAAAATACAAAATCTGTAAAATCCGCACTATTTGTCAGTCTACATGCAGAGTGGTATCCTTTTCATTAGGGTGGGTAGAACTCGCAGAATTTGACTTCGCAGAATTCTGCAGAGTTATATAAAAAAAGCCCCTATCGCAACCACAACGTTACTTTTAGTAACATTGTGTTGGCCGATAGGGGCCTTGCCTTATTTATTTTATTTTTATTTATTTTATTTATTTATTTGACAAGTTTTATATAGCCTGGCTAGACCCAGAGGTATCAGAACGCTTTACATAAGGAACAGCGAGTTGTAAGTTACAAAAATTAAACATTAGTTACACAAAGTTACATGGTAAAACAAGAGTAACTAGAGAATAGCAAATAAGGACACATAATAAAACAAAGTTACACAGTAGTATGCATTACAAGAGCATGGCGTAACAGAGAACAAAACATCCTAAGGGGCAAAGAAGGTACGGTAAAAGTAAAAAGGGGTAAGGAAAGCAGATCAGGACAGGAAAGTGAAAGTGAAAGAAAAACAATCTGGTATTTGAACCAGCAATCTCAACAACCGATGACTCGGAGCCTGTAATTGGTGAGAGGAATGTAGGGGACCTAAGGGGGGGTTAGAGTTAAAGGTCAGTCAGACGAGAATGTAGAACAGTCCAGCAGAAAAGGTAAACGTTCGAAGGTTGCCAAGATGGAGTCCAGCGGGAAAAAGGAACGGACAAAGGTCAACAAGATAGAGGATCCAGGTCATGGGCACCGACAGAACCATCCCAAAATGGCGGGTCACACACAAATCAAAGCCCAAAAAACCAAGAGAGCTGATTCTACAGAGAGGAGCCAGAGGGGGGAAGCATCCACAGCACCAAAGGAGGGCGGAGGGCTGGAGAATGCCGAACAAAAACGGGCCGTCTGCGATCACAGGCTCTGGGCCGCGGGGGCAGCAGTGCCATCGATCCGCACGCCGTAGGTCAGGGGAAGTCTGCCTGGGTGCAAGGGCATCAGTCCCAGAAAAAGGGAGGCAGCAGCGCAGTCCAGGAGGGCTCGCCTCCCAGGCTCAGAAAGCAAAGAAAAGCCCGGGGGCATTGCACCGCAGTGCCATGAATCTCACCGACATTGCACCCTCGTACCTGGAAACAAGACTCACGAGTGTTAAGCCACTTAACGTGGTTTAACGCTGCCTTGAAAATAAGGCACCCTTTGATGCTGTATTCAACATGTAAGGGAAGGGCAATGGCTGTTGCGGTGGGCGTTCTACTGCAACACCCACTGATTTTGGCGCTGCCCCCTATATACAAGGGCAGCGTACATAGGAGGCTGCGCCAGAATGAAGACCAGGGAAAAACTGGTCTTAAACAGGGCAGCATACATGGAAACAGCAAATTGCCTATTATTGTTAATGTGCAGGAAGGTCCCCTTTCCTGCACATTAACAATAATTTTAAAAAAATGCTGTTTTGCCACTTCTCTGTGTGCTGCATTAATCAGCGCACATTAAAGTTACAAAACGGCATTTAAAGATTGTTTATTTGAAGGAAGGGCAGCCTTCCTGCATATAAACAATCTTACCGTCAACACAGGCCCTCTTGCACTAAGTTAGCGTCAGCGCAGGGGGAAATGCAGGGCTGCACCATATTCCAGTAAATATGGTTAGTCCTTCGTTTCTAAAGTGACTAAGTGTGTTGTTAGTGTTCTTGGCCTAACAACACGCTTTGTCACTTTATTGTAAATATGCCCCTCAGTGACATTCTGTGAAGTTTTGCCAATGGGCAGAAATAGGTACGTTACGCTGCTCAAGCTGAGATTTAGCACCGGGAACATGTTGCACGTTGAAATATCAACGCAAACAGCACCACACAGTACGCCAGAGGGCGCAGCTTATACAGTTGATTTTGCTGCAACTTGAGAACATTTTCTACAGTCTGGACCGCCTGCATTACAAGAATCTCACCAGATGTACTCCGAGCGACTAGGAATCATGCTAGGGGATGACAAATCTTGCTCGTGCTTGCCATCTTCCCTACGAGAAACAATTCCGCCACACGGCGCTTGGCAGAATTTAGTTAGAACTCTGTGTTACAAGAGTAATGTGGAGTCACCAAAATTCCACCAATTCCATGGGCAGAACTGAATATTCTGCCCACCTCTACTTCTTTTCAGAGATATGAGGGTTAGGCGCGAGTACCAGCAGCCAATCTGAACTGACCTAACATTGGAATCTATTCATAGTGTGTGAAAGGCTGGTCAGTCAGGGTAGCAAAGCAGCATGATGTTTTGAGCAATCTGATTGTCCTCCATACAACCAGGACTGGGCCCTAAGTTAGGCCCATTGTGATTGAGTGCTGGCAGCTAATCAGAATAGGTGTGATATAAACTGCCTACCACGCACAAGCTTGCTGGCAGTCTTGAAGCGAACCATTGACTGTTGAAAAATACTGCCTGTTGTATACCTATTTTCAGCTTCTCTAATGATCATACATGTAAGAGATGAGATGCGTTCCCTTCTGTGTGGGAAATGATCATGTCACGGTGTTCCACTCTTAAAGTGATGTAGCAGTAAATGAGATGAGGTTTATTTTGGTTCACTGACACAACATCAATGTAAAAAATATCAATGTTAAAAATATTGAGTAAAAAATATAGACTATAAAAATATCGACCCCTATACTTAAAGAGGTAAGTACAAAAACATTGACTAAAAAATATCGATGTAAGAAATATAGATGTATAAAATATCAACTTTTATATAAAATAAAATAATATATATTGGATATATTAAATATAAAGTATAATTTAAACAAAATAAAATAAATGTAATATATATTTTAATAAATTACAAATAAACTTAATAACAAAATAAACAGACAAACATAATAATTTATACATATATATTTTCTTTAGAACAAGTAATAAACTATTATTTTTAATTTATGTTTAAAGTTTAAAATAATATAAAAAATAAAAATGGATATTAATCAGTTATAATATAAAAACAAAAATCTATAATAAATTAAAACATTAAACTATTAAAACATATTTAAAAACTTCAATTTCACAATACAATCAGGGCAACAGTAGGGAAAGTGTTGGATAGCAAAGGGGTAAAAATAACTGTTCCCACTCCAGTGAGTGCAACAGTAGGATAAGTGTTGGATAGCGGAGAAATTAAATTTACTATCCCAATTCCAGTGAGTGCAACAGTAGGGAAAGTGTTGAATAGCGGAGAGAAAAAATACTATTCCCACTCCAAAAAGTGCATCAGATGGGAAAGTGTTGGATAACAGCGGGGTAAAAATTACTATTCCCACTCCACTGAGTGAAACAGTACGATAAGTGTTGGATAGCGGAGGGGTAACATTTACTATTCCCACTCCACTGAGTGCAACAGTAGTGGAAAGTGTTGGATAGCTGAGGAGTAAAAACTACTAATCCAACTCCAGTGAGTGCAACAGTAGAGAAACTGTTGGATAGCGGAGGGATACAATGTACTATTCCTACACCACTGAGAGCAGCAGTATGGAAAGTGTTAGAGAGCGGAGGGGCAAACATTACTATTCCCACTCTAAAGAGCACAACAGTAGAGAAAGTGTTGGATAGCGGAGAGGTAAAAATTAATATTTCCACTCTACTAAATGCAACAGTAGGATAAGTGTTGGATAGGAGAGGGATAAAAAATGTTATTCCCACTCCTGTGAGTACAACAGTAGGGAAAGTGTTGAATAGCGGAGAGGTAAAAATTACTATTCCCACTCCAGTGAGTGCAACAGTAGGGACATTTTGGATAGCAGAGTGGTAAAATTAACTATTCCCTCTCCAGTGAGTGAAACAGTAGGGAAAGTGCTTGATTGTGGAGGGGTAAAAATTACTATTCCCACTCCAGTGAGTGCAACAGTAGGGAAACTGTTGGATAGCGGAGAGGTCAAAATTACTATTCAAACTCAAACAGTTATAAAAAAAAAAGATTTATTAAAAAGTAAACAAAATCATAAAAATAAACAATATTAAAAAAATTAAAAATCAAATATATTAGATATATAAAAAGAAAACATATTATAATATTAATTGCATATAACAAACACCCACATATATCATATAAAATAAAATAATACATAATTTTTTTTAAAGTATTTTTTTAAACTAGAAATTATTTACAAACAAAAAATTAATTAATACACAAATGTATTTATTTTATTTCCTACCCTCTAACAGCACACCAAAAACAAAACAATTCAACATTTTAAATCAAATTTACTTCCACATTTAACATAATTAACAATCAATTAAAACTATATTATTAATTAAAAAAACATTAATAAACTACACACACTTTAACACTATAATAGCCACAAAGCACACCTAAATTAAACTATAAAATAATAAAGCACAATTAAACTTCTTTTAAATTAAAAACTATTACTATTAACAACTAATAATAAAGAAATTAAAATATATTTAATACCCACCCTTTACCCCTTTAAAAGTAAAAACAACACACACCAAAATAAACAATTACCCAACATAAATATCAAATAATTAACATTAATTAACAACTATATATTAATTAAACACAAAATGCTTCCCACCTTTACTCCTATAAATATCACAACACACACCTAAAATTAATTACCCAATTACCATAGTAAAATGTTAATTAATGTAATTAATATCAGTTAGCAAAAAAAAAAAAAAAAAAAAAACTACTTAATACCCTTTACCCCTATAAACCCCAATACACACACCGAAAATTATTTACACCAATACCATAATTAATTACCAATTCATTATTTAAAATGTATTAACAACCAATTATTAATTCATCAATTACAAATAAATTAATTCCCACCCTTTACACTTATAAACACACACCTACAATTAATTACACAATTACCATAATTAATTACCAATTAATTAATTAAAATTATTTAACAACCAATTATTAATTCATAAATTGATAATAAATTACTTCCCACCCTCTACACCTATAAACACCACAACACACACCTAAAATGTACTACACAATTATCATAATTAATTACCAATGAATTAATTAAAATTAATTAACAACCAATTTCTAATTAATTAATGTTAAATTAGGTCATATATTTAAAATGATAAAATAGCAAATAAACAAATATTAATTAATAAAAAATAATCAGTTCATTAAATATAATTAAATTACTTCCCACCCTATTCAACTATAAACCCACAACCCGCTACGGAACTAAATACGCAAAATTGAAATATTTTTTTTTAATAACTACTAAAAATGTAACACATATATTAAAATACAAACAATTCTTATACAATAAGGCATAAATCACATACATATAAAATATATACTAAAATACATAACATTAGTTAAATAAACGATATTTTTAACCACTATGGGGCCGATTCCGATCCGGGTCGGAAAGCACTCCGACCGAGTCGGATCAGGAGTGTTTTCCGACTGAGCCGGACCCCTACAGTCCGACCGACCGAGTACGATGCGCACGTATGCTGTCGGACTCGGTTCGGTCAGACTCCCATGGAAGTCAATGGGAGACAGTTGTACGACGCGTACATCCGCTCCCATTGACTGAATGGGTACGTCTCGAACAAGTGCGCCCCCTACAGTGGGTACGCGTCGGTACCATCCGCACCGTGCATGCCTGTGTTGGGGAGACCCATAGGTCTCCTCCTGTGTGTGAGTCGTACAGCTGCGGGTGTCGGGGGGTCCGACGCCGACCCCCGAAGTCCGACTCCGGGAGTTTTTGCGAGCCGGACACTCCGGCTCGCACAGGCTGTCTTACGCGTGCATCGTACTGGCTCGGTCGTGAATCGCATCCATTGCACGCCACGGTTAGCTTCCGAATTTCATGTAGCTCACATCGTCCTGGCTCGATCGTACAGCTGTACGGGTCGGCTGGAAAACACACGTACGGCTCGTAGTTTTTCTGGCCGGATCGCGTTTGGTGCCCTTCCGACCCGGATCGGAATCTGCCCCTATATTTTTGCAATTAAACACTTCGATATTACTTACCCTAAGTTGATATTCTTGACCACGATATTCTTGCTGTCGATATTTCTGAATCACAATATTTATAACTTGATATTTGTGCAACTCAATATTTTTTACTTGATATTCTGTCTGCACACCCTTCCCTAGCAGTAGTTTGTGGTATTCAAGCATCATTTAATCCATTATATATGTCGTGGTGTACTGCAAGTGGTAGAAGCAACTTGGTGGCTATCTTGGAAGAATACAATGATATCATTTCAAAGCATTGCACTAGAGAAAGGTCTGGGCTTTGTCCCCACCCCTCGGGTGGATTAATTTAAACAACATTGTGAACTTCACCAATTTTTTCGTAAACTACGCCTCAAAGCATTCTTTGATGGCAAGGATTACCAACGGGAAGATGACTCAGGGTTACACAACCCATCCACTTTTACTCCCAGTAACGGGATGGTTCCCACAGAAGTTATTACTTACGAACAAGCCGTACTCAAAGAGGTAAAATCCCTCACTAACTCCAGACCCTTCTACAACATGTCTAAGAAAGAGATGCTTGCCGTAGAATCATTAGCTAATGACCTCACTATCACAATCAAACAGGCTGATAAAGGGGGAGCAACAGTGATAATGGCAACCTTGGACTATAACACAGAGTGTCTCAGACAATTGAGTAATAGGAATTACTACACCCCTATTACCAGGAACCCCACACAACGCCTGAAGAATACCATCACAGGCCTTATTGACTCTGCTGAAAATCAAGGTTGTCTGAGTAAAAAGGAAGCCTTATTCTTGAATAAAAAAACAAACCAGAACCCCCTATTTCGACATACTCCCAAAGATTCATAAGGGGATCACCCCAGTACCAGGGAGACCCATCGTCTCTGGTATAGGTTCGATCCTGGAACCTTTATCACAGTTCTGTGATCACTTCCTCCAACCCTTGGTGAAGCTGATACCTTCTTACTTGCAGGACACTACAGATGCATTACGCTTACTTGATCATTTTCCACGAGCTGACGAGATAGACTTCCTCATCACCCTTGATGTAGAAGCACTTTATACTAACATTCCACAGAGGGCCACCTTGGAGGTGATTGAGGAAGATCTTAACCTTACCAACTGGGAATCATTGACACCCCCCAGCTTTGTCATGGAATGCGCAGCACTGGCTTTGACTGAGAATTTCTTTGAATTCAAGGGGCAACTTTACCACCAGACCCAAGGTACTTCCATGGGGAGTACCTTCGCACCCAGTGTAGCATGCCTCTATATGGCGGCTTTTGAGAGACGACATATCAACCATGTCTCTAACCCATACCGAGAGAACATTCTGGTCTGGAAGCGTTTTATTGACGACATCTTAATCAAGGTAACCCTGAATCCCACAGGGGTTTCCTATAGTGGATAAATAACCTTAATCCCTACTTAAACTTCCCCATCACTGTTTCACCTACACACATATCCTTTTTGGATCTTACTATCAAAATCGAAGCAGGTCACCTGGTCACTACTATGTACAAGAAAGGCACTGACCGCAACAGCCTCTTACACTACGACAGCCACCACCCTAAATCATTCAAAGAAAACTTACCCTTTGGACAATTCCTTAGGATAAGGAGAAATTGTAGCATGGTGAATGATTACAAATCTGAGGCTGAGGCTCTTGCTAAGAATCTGTCAGCAAGAAACTATCCACCTAAGAGTATTGCATTAGCAAGAAAGCGCGCACGCAACAACAATAGAGAGGCTCTCCTAGAACCAAAAGATGAGAGGGCGTCTGAGACTCAAACACTGACTTGCGTCACAACCTTTACACGAAGATCCAATAGACTCACCAAAGTGTTGAGGAAACATTGGGCAATTCTGAAGACAGGGTCTTTGGACCTAGAACTACCGCGTTTTGCATTCAAACGCTCAATAAATCTAAAAGATATGCTGATTAAAACCAGAACCAGGCCCAAGAACACAAGTAGACAGGGAACACTATGGCAATTGCCTACTGTCACTTGGCTTTACCCGTGTGGTTCGTGTGCGGCGTGTGCCTTCACGTCTGTTCACAAGACGATCACACTGAATGGGACCTTTGTCTGGGAAATGAGAAGCCACACAAACTGCAACACGGCTAACTGCATTTACTTACTGACCTGCCCATGTAATCTTTATTACATAGGCATGACTACTCGACCTATCAAGCTGCGCATTTCAGAACACCGCAGCAACTTTCGATGCCACAAGAACAACACCAAAATGTGTGCACATTTTCTGGAAAAAACACACTCTCCGGACTCCCTTAATTGGGTAATTCTGGAAACCACACACAATTCCTCTAAAACTAGCCTCTTCACTAAAGAACAAAGATGGATACATTGTTTTTCCACACACGACAGAGGTCTGAATGATGATATCCCTTGGAGTTCTATTCAGATCTAGGTGATCTCCCGAGATTGCACATTGGAACAGATATATCTGTGCCCTATAGCACCCATTCCAACATCTATATATGACTGACTTACACATCGTGATGAAACGAAGGTCAATATGACCCTATGAGTAGTGCTTTCACCCACCTCAATAGGATTTAATGATTGCCATTTCAATTTCAATATTAACCCCATCGGGCCGCGACCCGTGACTAGTCTCCTCTCTGTCTCGCTCTCACTCCCCGCAGTCCTACCTGACTCATCACTCACTTCCGATGAGTGTCCGCGAGTGGACATTATCCAGCGGTACAACAATATCAACTACGGACCATAGACAGTCCCCCCACCGGTCCTTTTAATTTTGTATAGTTTATTTCGTATACTACACATTTTAGACAAGCGCCATGTGCAATCATAACCTCAAGATACACGTTGCCAAACTAGCCGTCGACCATTAAAACACTTTCTAGTAGTCTAGAGAATAGATATTTAATACCACTCCTGTAGATATAGCCTACAGGTGAGAATTTTTCCAATTTCTCCAATACTCGCTCTTTATTTATATATACAGACAATGTTCCAAGATGGCCGCCAAGTTTAACGACACGATTAGTGTAATCTTTCCCCTTGCTCCACCCACACCTTTAGGCACATGATCCACGCTGTCCTGAACTGTAACCTTCACCTCCCGAAACCCGGTGGAAAGGGCAGGTCTTCCTCCGAGCACCAAGCACCTTAACTGTAAGTAACCAAGCGGATTTTGCCGCTCCGATACACTGCGTGTATATGTTAACAGTTTGTTCAGGCTAAATCTCCAACTCGGTTGAGAGTCCGACCTGGGCGACCCACGCCCACACACGATCACGCCCACTCAGAGTCAGCGTGAAAACGATTTGCTAGTGTTTACGGGGAAACAACGATCAGAGGGGCCCAACTTTGTTTATGCATTATACCTCACGATTAGAGATTAAAGTTCGATCACTTCGCACTCCCGCCCCTTCCACATGTAGAGCTCGGGGCTTTTCTGACGACCCATAAACAATACTTCTTGACTTACTAGAGGGAGGTTTTTACACTTCCATGTCCAACACGAACTACAAGGCCAGTCGCACTCTGTGGGTACATATGTGACCTTTTCCAGACCTGTTACCTTGGGAGATCACACCCCTGAACTCTGACATCGTCTGTCAGATTACCTACAGATTTTTTGCATCAGCAAAACTGACCATATGGATACTCTCCCGACCTGCCCACCGATTTGTTAATCCATCCTAACTTGGTCAATATTCATTAGCAGACCAGATTCACAAGAGCGAACATTATACTCAATCCTGGTCTCCTTCAAATATCAATATGGTACACTGAATCTGGTGTTCCCTACTTAATTGATTGCCTAGGTTGATATAGGGAACCCCTATTGACTTTAATGACATGTCTAATACTTAAATAAAAAAAACCTTCTACTCGACACTGAACTACAGCCCCTCTCATCTTTAATATATGAATTGTGTCTATGCTTAGTCCTCCAATCTTTAGGAATCGAGCGCTGGGCATATCCTACCGGGTACTGTTGATGCCTGGGGATCATACCAACGAGGGTGAGTACCCTTATACGTTTCTGCTGCACTACGGTATTCCATAGGGGCTTAGAATCACACTAGCTCACTATGGAGACCTACCACTGTTTTTATCATTTTAAGTTCCGTCAACGTAATAACGTTTATTTCACAAGATATCTAGTAGAAGTCAGAGTCACCGATAGACAGTGCTGATGTTTATACTGTACCACTTCAACCTGATTGTTGGTTTCATGTCTTTTTCTCCCTCAACAGGTAGATTCAGGTACAATATCCACGAGACACTTCCATTGTGAGTAAAAATAAACCACATAATATAAGTGTAGATAATTATCACTATTTAGGTCCTGAAGAATCGCTAGGATAAAAATCCAAGAGCAAGAAACATGTTGACCCACCTTGAATAAAATAAGGGATTACACTACACGAGACATTACACTCGGGGTAGTGCCTTGTTTTTTGTTTTTACTTACGGTAGGAGACACCCAGAATAAATACTTACTTACTTCGGTACTACCAATCCTATTTTAATCTTATTATATCTACACAACACTGCCCCCACACCCGCACTTCACCATACGGCATTCGGATAAAAAGATCTCCGGTAAAGTGCCCCTTATATAGGGTGCCCGTCGGGTATTGCACTGCCGACCCGATGAGGAGCAGCCCAGATGATGAAGCATGACACCTGCAAAGCTGTGTGAGGGCATTACTATCCGACTTAGGAATTCCCCACCCTGACCCCAACTCTCGGGGCAGCCGTGATCTCTTCTTTGACTCTGCACTACTACTGTTTTACATTAGAGGAACGGCATAACCTATTCTTTGTAAAAGAAAGCATTGGCAGAGCCATCAACTCTGGCCACAGATTTTGGAAGGTTATTTTCGATACTCCTAAAATGGCGGCCATTTTACAACTAGATGCAATAAGAACAACCAGAATGTGAGAAGCTGTTGTTCACCGTACTGGTGTTTTTGCACTATTGTTTTTAGCATAAAATGTGTGTTCACATCCAAAACTGATATAAGGACACATTTTGTGCTAAAAATTGCAGTTCATGTAAATATGCGTAATGTTCCATAGTTCGATGGAGAAATGTTTTTAATACATGACCCATAATCTCCCTTATTGCTGTCTGTCCCCCCCATGTAGGTTAGAGGGAGTGAGGGAAAGGAGGAGAGCAGACGGGGTGGGTGTTAAGACAGCAGTGAGGGAGGCATGCATTTGTCCTATTAGGATGCAGAGTGGCAGGCGTGACCTGGCGCACGTCGTCTTCACTCAGCTCCCCTGCTGGTGATGCTCTGGCACTGCCAACACATGCTAAAACAAACATGTCCTGAACCTACGGAAAGCGGCAGGGGTGCAAAATAATTGGCTTTCTGCCACCCACTTCTCCCCACCACTGCAGGGACAGCAGAGCCTCATGCCTTCTGTTTCAGCTATGAATGGATGTGTGTGAGCGTACACATGTTGGTGTAGGTGAACTCCACAGGCCAATTCAGACCTCAGCATTAGAGTGGATGTAAAATGACTTCCATAGATGTACATGGAGCAGACCCTGCAGGTCTGCTTTCCGACAACTCAGATCTGTGTCTTTCTGTGACCACCAGTCTGAGTCTCAGCTGTGACCACTGTTCTATGTCTGTTCTGCGACCACAGGTCTGTCTAACTACTGTGACTCCTTGTCTGTGTCTCTTGTCTCACTCCAGTCTTTGTCAGTCACACTACAGCAGGTCTGTCTAACCTCTTTGACTCCTTGTCTGTGTCTCTTGTCTCACCTACAGTCTTTGTCCGTCACATCACAGCAGGTCTTTATAACTTCTGTGACTCCTTTCTGCATCTGTGGCTCACTCCCAATCTGTGTCCATCCTGTGACCACAGCTCTCTGTAACATCCTTGATTCTTTGTCTGTGTTTTATGTTTCACTCCCAGTCTGTGTCTATCCTGCAAGCACAGGTTTGTGTAACTTCTGTGACTCCTTTTCTACGCCTGTGGCTCACTCCCAGTCTGTGTCCGTCCTGTGACCACAGCTCTGTGTAACTTCTGTGATTCTTTGTCTGTGTTTTATGTTTCACTCCCAATCTGTGTCCGTCCTGCGACCACAGGTTTGTATAATGTCTGTGACTCCTTGTCTGTGTTTTATGTTTCACTCCCAGTCTGTGTACGTCCTGCGACCACAGATTTGTATAACATCTGTGACTCCTTGTCTGTGTTTTATGTTTCACTACCAGTCTGTGTCTTCCCTGCGACCTCAGGTCTGGGTAACTTCTGTGACTCCTTGTCTGTGTCTTCTGTCTCACTCCCAGTCTGGGCCCATCCTGTGACCAAATCTCTGTGTAACTTCTGTGACTCCTTGTCTGCGTCTCTTTCTCTTGTCTCACTTCCAGTCTATGGTCGTCCTGCGACCACAGGTCTGTCTAACTTCTGGGACTCCTTGTCCGTACCTCTTGTCTTACTTCCAGTCTTTGTCCATCACATCACAGCAGGTCTGCCTAACGTCTGTGACTCCTTGTCTGCATCTATGGCCCACTCCCAGTCTGTGTATGTCCTGTGACTACAGCTCTTTGTAACTTCTGTGACTCCTTGTCTGTGTTTCTTGTCTCACTCCCAGTCTTTGTTTGTACTGTAACCACAGGTCTGTATAACGTCGATGAGTCCTTGTCTGCATCTCTTGTCTCACTCCCAGTCTGTGTCTGTCATGTGACTACAGGTCTGTGTAGCTCTGTGACTCCTTGTCTGTGTCTCTTGTCTCACTCCCAGTCTGTGTCCGTCCTGTGAGCACAGCTCTTTGTAACTTCTGTGACTCCTAGTCTCTGTCTCTTGTCTCACTCCCAGTTTGTGTCCGTCCTGTGACCACAGCTCTTTTTAACTTCTGTGACTCCTAGTCTGTCTCTCTTGTCTCACTCCCAGTCCATGCCCATCCTGTGACAACAGCTCTGTGTAACTTCTGTGATTCTTTGTCTGTGTTTTATGTTTCACTTCCAGTCTGTGTCTGTTCTGTGACCACAGGTCTGTATAATGTCTGTGACTCCTTCTCTGTGTCTCTTGACTCACTCCCAGTCTGTGTCCGTCCTGTGGCCACATCTCTGTGTAACTTCTGTGACTCCTTGTCTGTGTCTCTTGTCTCTCTCCCAGTCTGTGCCAGTCCTGTGACTACAGGTCTGTGTAACTCTGTGACTCCTTGTATGTGCCTCTTGTCTCACTCCCAGTGTGTATCTGTCCTGTGACCACAGGTCTGTGTAACTCTGTGACTTCTTGTCTGTGTCTCTTGTCTCACTCCCAGTCTGTGTTCATCCTGTGACCACAGGTCTGTACAACGTCTATGAGTCCTTGTCTCTTTCTCTTGTCTCACTCCCTGTCTGTGTCCGTCCTGTGACTACAGTTCTGTGTAACTCTGTGACTCCTAGTCTGTGTCTCTTGTCTCACTCCCAGTCTGTGTCCGTTCTGTGACCTCAGCTCTTTGTAACTTCTGTGACTCCTAGTCTGTGTTTCTTTTCCCATTTTCAGTCCGTGGCCGTCCTGTGACCACAGCTCAGTGTAACTTCTGTGATTCTTTGTCTGTATTTTATGTTTCTCTCCCAGTCTGTGTCTGTCCTGTGACCACAGATCTGTATAATGTCTGTGACACCTTGTCTGTGTCTCTTGTCTCACTCCCAATCTGTGTCCGTCCTGTCACCACAGGTCTGTGTAACTCTGTGACTCCTTGTCTGTGTCTCTTGTCTCACTCCTACTCTGTGTCCGTCCTGTCACCGCGGGTCTGTCTAACTTCTGTGACTCCTTGTCTGTGTCTCTTGTCTCCCTCGCAGTCTGTGTCCATTTTGTGACCACAGCTCTGTGTAACTTCTGTGACTCCTTGTCTATATCTGTCTGTCTTACTCCCAATCTGTGTCTGTCCTGTGTCCACAGGTCTGTATAACGTCTATGAGTCCTTGTCTGTGTCTCTTGTCTCACTTCCAGTCTGTGTACGCCCTGTGGCCACAGGTCTTTGTAACTACTGTGACTCCTTGTCTGTGTCTCTTTGTCTTACTCCCAGTCTGTGTACATCCTTTGACCACAGGTCTGTGTAACTTCTGTGACTATGTGTCTGTGTTTCTTGTCTCACTCCCATTCGTTGTCCATCCTGTCACTGCAGGCCTGTCCAATTTCTGTGACTCCTTGTCTGTGTCTCTTTGTCTTACTCCCAGTCTGTGTACATCCTTTGACCACAGGTCTGTGTAACTTATGTGACTATTTGTCTGTGTCTCTTGTCTCCCTCCCAGTCTTTGTCCATCCTGTAACCACAGCTCTGTGTAACTTCTTCTTTGTCCCTGGCTCACTCCCAGTCTGTGTCTGTCCTGTGCCCACAGCTCTGTCTATCTTGTTTGACTCGTTATCTGCAGTAGCGGCTGCTATCAGACCCGGTTGGTTAGACGGGGGCGAGGGCAGGGGGCAAACGGGATGAAAAAAGTAAAAAAAATCTTACCTGTGACGGCCAGCCAGGCACCGCCTCGCCTCCATCCTCTTCTTCCTGACTCCAGTCCCGCAGCAGGATTCAGAAAGCAGCAGGATGCACCCAGATCCCAGCCTCCCAATAGCCAATCACAACGTTGCAGTGAAGCGTTCTGATTGGTCTGAGCGCCGTGGATCATGCTCAGCTAGGGAATGGGGTCTGGGCATGTTCTCCACGCAGGCTGGAATGCAGCCTGCATGGAGGAGATGCCAAGTGCACATGAATGTTTGCCCGGCCTGAGATGGCCGGCCAAACAGTCATATGCACTTAGGATTGGGCAACCACTCCTCCCCTGCTCCTCTGTCGTCGGAACAGCCCTGCCCCAAACGCAAAGCGGTAGCTGAAGTAAACATAAAATGATTATAACATGAGTTATTATCATTTTATGTTTCGTTTACTTACTGCTGCGAAGCAGTGGGGCGACGCTCCTCCGCCTTAGCGGAGGAGCCACCACTGGTTGTCTGTGCTTTTTGCCTCACTTCCAGTCTGTATCTGTTCAATCATTCCCTCCTTTGTCTGGTCCGTGACTTCTGGTCTGTACAGGGGCATACCGGCATAGCTTGGCCAGTAAGATTGAGGAGGGGCGAGCTTCAAACTTCCCAACAATCATGCTGACATATCCTGAAAAAATACATTATCTGAGAAGCGGGACATGATGGGGCTTAAGGGGCAGGTGGAAGGGAGAGCAGTGCAGACTGTTTGGGCTACTTATAAGACAAAGTCCCATCTGTACGAAATTCCCAATTTGCATTTCCAAAATAGTGAATGTATGAAACTTACGATTTACTAAGAACGATTCCTATATAGGTGCATCGCTCTTAGGAAATCGCAAATTTGTGATTTCCTAATGGGAAATAGCACTTTTGGAAATGCAAAACCATTCTCAACTATTAGTTTTAGGTCCTCCTGAAATGTACTGTTAAAAAAAGTGGTGCTCCAGCACAGCGCTCCAATGCCCTCGGGTGGGTGTTCGCTCTATATGGCACTGCAAATACAGCATTAGGGTGCCTTTTTTGGATATGCATATAATTCACATTGGATTGGATTTGTTGGTAATAACATTTCTTAAATGCCCGCTTGGCCTTTAGGAAATGCTATGTACATGCGGCTAAAAAATGGGAAATTCCAATTTGCGATTTTCTATTTTGGCAATCGCAAAGTGCGATTTCTAATGGGTAGAAATCACATTTAATGACTGTGTTATTGTGTTTGTATATGGCAAAAGGCTATTTAGCATTTCTTAATGGCCCAAAATTGTGATGCGGTCTGTTAAGAAATGCTAACGACTTTTGGACATATGGGTCATTATGTTGGAAAATCAGTCGCAGTCGGAATGACACGCAGTGGCGGGGGGGGGGGGGAGGGGGGGCGTTTCACACAGGGAGGGTGTCGCGCAGGGAGGGTGGTTTGATTTTAAATAATAAAAAAAAGTTAACTTACCTTCGCCAGCCCGGTCTGGTCAAGGGTCGCCTCTTCTTCTCTGCTCCACACAGGAAGCAGGCAGCCTCCCTCTCCTCTCCTCCTCTCCTAAGCCAATCACAATGCTGCAGTGGCAGCGTTGTGATAGGTTGGGACGCTAACCACACAGGCGTCTATGGGGAGGACATTTTCTTCATTCAGGCTGCATGCAGCCTGCATGGAGAAAAGGGAGAGTACGTATGACTGGGCAGTGCCCTCAGAGTGGGCAAGCCACTCCTCCACTGCCCTAGGGTAGGAACGCCCACCCGCCCACCCCCAACCAAACCCTTCTCCTTTCTCGCAGTGCGTGAAGCAGGAACATAAAATTGTATATATAATACCATTATACGTTTCTGCTACTCGCACTGAGATAAAGCTGTGGGGTGACTCTCCTCCGCCCACATGGAGGAGCCACATCTGTGTAAAATAACCAACAGTTTGAAAAACCTCAAAACAGAGAGGAGAGAGTGTGTGTGTTTTAGTCAGTGTGGACATGTAAAAATCCGGGGTGAAATCCGACAGCCGCTTCACCATAACTGACTGAAAGCACCTGTTCCCAACTATTTACTAGTGAATACATGTTTTCCCTAGCAACACCCCAAACACCACCCCCCCCTGAAGCTACGCCCCTAGGTCTACATGTTTTTGTGACCCCCCAGTGTGTATCTGGTCCAGACTCTCTGTCTTTGTTCTGTGACTTTTAATCTGTGTTTTCTATCTGGCCCTGAGGGTGTTTTTTGTGTAAATGTTTTACCTGTGTGAGGAGGGGTGCTGGGCTTTGTAGGGGTTGGGCTGCTGTGTGCCAAGAACATGCTAAGGCATGTTAATTTTGCATGGTTGCTGCAAAATTGGGGAGGTGAGCTGCAGATTTTCCAACAATAATACTCTCACAAAATGTTAAAACACATTATACGACAATCAAGACGTATGAGAGGGGCGTAATGGACAGCAGAAAGAGAGGAATGTGGATTGGTAGGAGTACCAAGTGTGAAAAAATACAATCTTTTCTAAAATAACCAACATTTTTGAAGATTTTTAAAACAGTGATACGGCGAAAGTGCGTGTGCATTTTTGTCTGTGTGTATGTAAAAACTACTGGTGAATTCTGACAAACACCCAACTAGGAGCACCTGTAGCCAACTATATATCTGAAAATGCAGTTAACAAAACTACTGAAGCTACACCCCTGGAGAGGATACACACCCCATAATTGATATCCGCTGCACAGAGCCTCTAGACAATGAGCTGCAAACCTGCCCCTTGTAAGGTTTCTAGCTCATTTTTGCACACTGTGTGAAATCAGTTCCTCACCGTGTGACCACGTGAAAGTAACGATATCGTGTGACACACGGTGGCACTGTTTGTGTTAGAACATCTGGACCCATGGCCTCTCTGTTCTCATACTCCCAGCCTGTGTCTTTATGTATATTTTGAGTCCGGTCACAGCTATGTAGGACACAGAGGTGTTTGGTCAAAATATTGTGAAAAAAATATTGCCTTGCAGAAATATCGAGGACCTCATTTATGAGAAGTGACGGATCGCTGCGTGAAAGCAGCGATCCGTCACTTCTCAGTGCGCCCTTCTTGCGACACCAATGATGCGTCATATTTATAATATGACGCATCATGACGCAAGGAAGGACAGATACGTCAGTGTAACTGACGTATCTGTCGGCGCAAAAGTGACCCATTGCTGGAGTTGTGTTGGAAGCCTGATGCAACTCCAGCAATGTTCCTTTCACATGGGGCAAGCCCCATGTGAAAGGGCCTGCGTTACCCTTACGCCTGCCATGAGGCAGGCGTAAGGTTTTGACACATTGGCATCCTATAAGTGGCGCAGCAAAATCTCATAGATTTTGCTGCGCCACTCCTAAGACCCTTTTTTGCGGGGGTATGTCCACCCTGCTTACATTATACCTGGTGCAGGTATAATGTAGCGCAGGGGTTTACGAAGTGACGCATCTACCTAGATGCGTCACTTCGTAAATATGGCACGACATGGCGCATGTTTTACGCCACTGGTGCGTCACAAAAAGTGATGCACCGGTGGCGCAAAAGTGACGCAGGGGCTCATAAATGAGCCCCCGAGTTTTCAAGATAGTGATACACAAATATTGTGATGCAGGAATATCACTGACACGAATCTCGATGTTCTAAGGTAAGTGATATCAATGTTAAAAATATCTATGTTGTAAATATCGTTTACAAAGGTATCGTTGTTAATAATATTGTTTTTTTATTATTTTTATGTATTTTAGTATATGGTTTAATTGTAGATGTTATATAGTTCTTGTATAATTACTGCTAATGTTTTTGAATATAGTTTGTAAATTTTCAGATGTTTTTTAAATTTTATTTAATATTTTTTTTTTGTCTTAGTGGCTTGTTGGTTTTGTAGGGGTACAGGGTGGAAGTATTTTAATTACAGTTAGTTAACAATTCGTTTTTAATTATGATTCATTATTTAATTGATGATTATGTAAATTGTGTACTTAATTAATTTTTTTATGTTAGGTGTTCGGTTTTGGTTCTGGGGTTTGTAGAAGTACAGGGTGGGAAGTAAATGAATTATAAATTATAATTTATAATTAATTAGTAATTAAGTTTTGAATCATTATTAAATATTTAATTAATAATGAATGATGTAAATTGTGTAATTAATTTATTTTTTAAGTTATGTTTTAGGAGCTGGCTGTGATGTTTGTACAGTAAAGGTTGGGAAGTAAATACATTTTTATTCATTTTAATTTATGGGATCAGGAACCGAAGCTAGGTGATAAGCCTAGAGCGGAGATACTTGCTTTGCCCGGCCGTATCATTATGTATATGCATTCTCTTATCCCTCCGAGAAAAGTCGATTGGGACAAGTTATCGGCTTGGCGTCAGAAGAAAGATGAGAGTGTGTCTGATTTTTTTACTCAGTTTGAAGGTGTGTTTCTAGATTATAGTGGACAGGATTTGTCGATCAAAGCTGGTGTGCGACTGTTTGTTAACAGGTTTGTTTCTAATTTGCTTCCTGAAATTGTGACCCAATTGCAGGCTTCCGAGAGCACCTGGACCACATCTTCCCCTTCTGTCATTTTGAATATGGCGCAGTAATATGAACACAGGGAAAATGAGGATAAAGAGAGGTCAGAGAAGAAGCACAAGGATTTGAAGACAAAGATATTGTTGCAGCAGGATTCTGGGGGGAATGGTAGAGGATGTGGTGGTTCGGCCGGACAGCTTCCAGGCTTTAGCAGGCCACAAAATACTACGCCTTTAGGGCTGAATAACTGCGCGTATTGTAAAGAGGAAGGACACTGGTATAGCGAGTGTCCGGTGCTTTTGCAAAAGGTGGTGGTCCAGAGAAGATGAGGTTCTCGTGGATGAGGTTGTGGAGCTGGTGGCCAGGACAGTGCTCAGAATGCTGTGGTCCTGCAGGTACAAAAGGGGGTGGTTATGGATGGAGCATCAGAACCAATCAAACACTCACACCCAGTCAACAGATCTGGGTTTGATCCATCACCGTTCTTTAGCCCACTCTGCCACCCCAGTTCAGACATGGCCATATGCAAATCAGTCTGACCCTGTGCCTCATGGGAACAGTCCAGCTCGAACTGCCAAGCCATGCCTTCCCTGGACCGGAAAAAAGCTTCCTAGGACCGGTTTCTGGCATTTCAGCCGTCTTCAGCCGGCTGAAATGGTTTTTGCTTTGTTCGCCATAAGTTGGTAGGGTATGCTCAGACGTGAGTCCCTTGCTCACTTTGCCACTGGATTCAAGCAAGCCTGGCTGAAGACGGCTGAAATGCCAGAAACCGGTCCTAGGAAGCTTGTCTCCGGTCCAGGGAAGACATGGCTTGGCAGTTCGGGCTGGACTGTTCCCATGAGGCACAGGGTCACACTGATTTGCATATGGCCATGTCTGAACTGGGGTGGCAGAGTGGGCTAAAGAACGGTGATGGATTAAACCCAGATCAGTTGACTGGGGGTGAGTGCTTGCAATGTTCAACACTCCGTCCATCATTTCCTTTGGTTTTTGCTTTGTTCGCCATAAGTTGGTAGGGTATGCTCAGACGTGAGTCCCTTGCTCACTTTGCCACTGGATTCAAGCAAACCTGGCTGAAGACGGCTGAAATGCCAGAAACCGGTCCTAGGAAGCTTGTTTCCGGTTCAGGGAAGACATGGCTTGGCAGTTCGGGCTGGACTGTTCCCATGAGGCACAGGGTCAGACTGATTTGCATATGGCCATGTCTGAACTGGGGTGGCAGAGTGGGCTAAAGAACGGTGATGGATTAAACCCAGATCAGTTGACTGGGGGTGAGTGCTTGCAATGTTCAACACTCCGTCCATCATTTCCTTTGGTTTTTGCTTTGTTCGCCATAAGTTGGTAGGGTATGCTCAGACGTGAGTCCCTTGCTCACTTTGCCACTGGATTCAAGCAAGCCTGGCTAAAGACGGCTGAAATGCCAGAAACCGGTCCTAGGAAGCTTGTTTCCGGTCCAGGGAAGACATGGCTTGGCAGTTCGGGCTGGACTGTTCCCATGAGGCACAGGGTCAGACTGATTTGCATATGGCCATGTCTGAACTGGGGTGGCAGAGTGGGCTAAAGAACGGTGATGGATTAAACCCAGATCAGTTGACTGGGGGTGAGTGCTTGCAATGTTCAACACTCCGTCCATCATTTCCTTTGGTTTTTGCTGTGGTCCTGCAGGGTCATTCTGACCAGAATTATTTTGATGACCCCCGGGGAGGACAATATTATCATTATGATTTTGACAGGGATGTCTTATGTAGGAGAGTAGGATCTGCTTCACATGGGTACCCCAACTTTTTGCTGGTGTTTCACTGTTTTTCGACCTTAGTCTGGCTGTGGCCCTGCTAATCAGGACCACAGCCTAGCTGCTTCCTCTCTAAAATGGTTTGCATGTACATTTGGTACATATCTAATTGGATTCTGGAGGAGTGCCTTATAAGCCCCTAGTATATGGTATACTATGTACCTAGGGCTTAGGTACCTCAGAGGCCTACCAGGGGCTGAAGCATGTATTATACCACCCCTGGGAAGCACTCCAAAATGGCACCACAGGTCTGCTACTGCAGTCTGGGTAAGGGTGTGCTTGCACCCCTTACAGTGGTATAGGCTACCTATATCACTACAATTGCACACACATATAAAACCTATAAGTCACTCCTATGGCAGGCCTTAACAATCCTGAAGGCAGAGTGTGTTGTTTTTATGTGAGAGGGTGCCCCTGCATGAGCAGAGCCCCACTGCAGCATTCGGAGTACCTCCTCTGATGCTGTCTGTGGTGCAGCCTCACCATATACTCTTAAGTGCATTATAACCTCGCGGTAAATGCTAACTTTGGGATGGCTGCACAGAAACATGTTGTGTTTGGTGTCAAACGCTTTGGAATACTACACCCCCCCCCGCCCCCCGCCAGTTCTGGCGGCAGGGGTAGCATTCCACCCTTCTAGAGGGAGAGACATATTCACACTGGTCTAACCAGGTAGGACTTTCTACAGCCCTGGCATCACAAAATGGATGCCTCTGCCAAAGACACGTGTCCGGCCTCCTGCATCTGACCAAAACTCCGGCAGGGTAGGCCTGGACAATAGGTTTCCTGTTGAAGGGAGGTGTAACCACCTCCCCAGACAGGCAGATGTGTATTGGGGCTGGGCGGGAACACTCTCTGGTGCTTTGAAGTCCTGCACTGGGGGCACATTTGGTGTCCCTGTGCATAGTCCAGTTCAAACCGGTTGCAGGGGCTACCTGCCCCTGCTCTGGCACAAAACTGGACAAAGGAAATGGGTGTAGCCACCCCTTTTTTCAAACCCTCCCATAGGTGGGTCCTTAGAGTATGTCCAACCCCCAAACTTTGTATAAGTATGGGAACCCAGTCCTTGAGACTTTAGATTACCATGGACGAAACTCTGCAATATATATCCTGGACCTTCGACGTTCTATCCTGACTAGAAGACTGAAGAAATCTCCCTTGGGGTCAAGGAGTGACTCCCCTGCTTGGCAGGCACCAAAGAAGCAACTGTCCGGTCTGCAATTCTGAAGCTCCCGCTGGATGCTGAAGTCTCTGCATCACCAGAGGTGGATTTCCTGACTTCCCCGAGGCTACCCTGAGTCCACAGCAAAGATGAGGCCTGTGGCTATCGTGGGTGACGAGGAACCTTGACCCCTGTGTTCCGCGTACTATTGCTGATACATCGACTTTTTGTTCATCCTTGAAGTTCTGCTTTGGGCTCCGAGTAGCCCCAGCCTTGAGCACTGACTGCACTGAAGATCTCTGGCTTCCACTCCACAAGTGACCCGTGGGCCGGGTTCCAGTGTGACCGCTTGCGGCTCCTTTGCGATCGCTAGCCCGTTGGCTAGTGGGTCTCCACGAAGACAACTCCTCTTCTGATTAGGCTTTCCTGGTTGCTCTAGATGTGCCCTGACTTACCCTCGCTGGGTGAGTCCCTCAGACCTTGCTGGTCTGCACCGATTTCCTTCTTCTTTTTCCACGAGACTTGCCGTTGCCAAGACTTGTTGGGTCCAATCTGGTACTGACACCGCAGCACTTGACAGACTTCATGGGGCAGCTCGAATCCGGCTCGTAAACTTTGTCGACGCCTCCTGGATCTCGTGGCTGAAGAGTCAAGACACCCGTCAACTCACCTGAAGCACCCGACATCTGTGGGCATTGGTCCATCCTGCCCTCGGTCACTGGCTAGTGACCCAGACTCTGTCCCCTCTGCTTTCAGGTTCCTTCCAACCTAGATCCAGGCTTGGATCTCTTCAGACACTTCTCCTCTTCACGGCAGCTGCAGTTCTTCGCCAGCTTCCATTGTAATCGACGACGCAACCCGACACCAAAAGACACCTATGCACCCGGCTTCCCTGGGTGAGGTAATTCGAGTACTCCGGTGCTCTCGTGGGTGCTAGCCCTACAAATTCTTAAGTCCAAAAGGGTTTGGTCCTGACTCGATTCTAAGTTTCCCTAATCTTTAAATTTCCAACCGCGACATTGCCCATAGAAGCTAACGGGAACCCGCGGTTGTGTTTACACACTGCACACAGTCCCCGTGGGTCCCTTGTGTCACTACCTTGGGTGGTTCCTTGGGGTCCCAGCGATTCTACAGGCTCTAGGCCTTGTGTCTAGTTCAGTCGTGGTACTTTTACCACTTTATTGGTATATGGTTTGGTACGCCCCTAGGGCCCAAACGTGTATTTGTGCTAATACTGTTGATTACTAACTTGTAAATTAAGTACTTCAAACTCCAGTCTCATAAAGAGACTAGAGGGGTGTGATTTATATTAAATACATATATTTTAAATATATACCTGGTGTGGTTGTCCTTTCATTTGATCATTCAAGAGATTATAAACTGGTAAAACAAGCTGCTTTACATTCCTTCAAGACTTAGCCTGAAGGCGGCTCTCCATAGCTACCACCAGGATAGCTTTCAATAAAGGTTGCCTTTAACCAATTCCCCATAAGGGGTTGTTTGGACTGATACAAGGTGCCCACTAGAACTAGTGGACAGCATATATCAGGCTACCTTCTCACATCTTAGAGCTAGGACAGCCAGGGACAGAGTGAGGGACCATTTCCGATACCTGTAGATCAATGTGGTCCATATGTTAGTGCGGATGTATATTGTTCAGCTACGGAGGTTTTGGTGGATACAGGTGTGACGAACAGTTCTATTTCTCATTCCTTGGTTCTCTGTCTGGCCATAATAATGTTTCGGTAGGATTTCTGGTGTACCGGTTGTGAGCCCCATTTCTAAACCTCTTGTGTTAACAATTGGTCTTTTCACTATGGATTCGCCATTCTTGCTGACGTCTAATTGTGGGGAAAATTTGATGGATTTGGACTTGTTGAAGAAATTGCATGCTATGATTTATTGCTCTCCGGCAGGTGTTTACCTGACAATGGGTCTGGATGTCGTGCACAGTACACAATGTCTGTCCAAAGGTTCACCTCTTCCTGCAGAGTTTAAAGATGTGCCGCCAACTCTTTGTGTTACAGGTGACACAGATGTGGGATTGTTACAGATACCGCCAGTTTCAGTCCCAGTTAAAGACATTGCCATTTTGCCTCGCATCCCTCAGTATAAAATACCGCAGGCAGGTAAGCAAGCTTTATTGCAAATTGTACAGGATTTGATTGAGAAAGGATTGGTTGAGGAGAAAACTGCTAATGTTTGTAATAGCCCTATTCTTCCCCTCCTCAAAAGGAGGACTCCTTTGGGTTCCTCTGATGATCATGCAGATGTTTATCGCTTTGGGATTGACTTGTGGGAAGTTAATAAAATAGTGATTCCTCAGTTTCCAGTGGTCCCTGACATTACGACTCTTTTGACAATGATTCCTTCTTCTGCTACATACTTTTCTGTTATTGACTTGAAAAACGCATTCTTCAGTATTCCCATTTATCCTGACAGCAGGTATCTGTTTGGGTTCACCCTAGCTGGTAGAAGCTTTAGATTCTTTTGCGCTCCTCAAGGCTATACAAAGAGTCTGTGTATCTATAGTCAGGCATCGAAAGGTCAGTTGGATTCCTTGTCGCTCCCAACAGGTAATGTATTGCTTCAGTATGTCGATGACTGGCTCATCGCCTCTGATACGGAACAAGGTTTCAGAGACAGTATGGTTAAATTGTTGCTACATTTAGCTCACCATGGCCATAAAGTATCCCTTTCCAAATTTCAGTATTGTCGACAGGAGGTCACCTATTTAGGTCACCTACTGTCGAAGGAGGGTAGGAAAGTGACCACTGAGAGCATCAGTACAATTGTTAAAATGCCAATTCCACAAACTCAAAAAGATGTGCACTCTTTTATTGGCATTACTTCCTACTGTCGCCAGTGGATTCCAAATGATTCCCTACTAACCAAACCCCTGCTTCCTCTCACTGCTAAAGATGTGCATGAGCCCCTGCCTTGGACGCCTGAATGTCAACAGTCTTTTGAGCAATTAAAAAGTGCACTTTGTTCAGTTCCAGTGTTTGGCATTCCTAACTACAGCAAGCCATTTTTACTATATGTCCATGAGATGGCTGGTTGTGCGCTTTCTGTTTTAACAAACAAATTTGGAGATAAGCAATGGCTGTGTGCTTATTTCTCTGCTGTACTTGACCCTCTCGCCCGAGCTCTCCAGAGCTTTATAAGAGCAGTCGCGGCTGTGGCGGTCTCGGTAAGACAATCTGCTGGACTCATACTTTATACTGACTTCACAGTTATGGTACCCCATGCTGTGGATACACATTTTAATAAGACAAAGACACAGCACCTCACCAGTGCACGTCTGACAGGTTATGAGCTAACGCTCTTCACTAAACACATTACGATCAGACGATGTGCCACTCTGAACCAAGACACGTTACTACCACTGCCTTCAGATAATAATGAGATTGACATACATGATTGTATCTTCCATACGGAAGAAGAGGCGAAAGGACGGGTAGACCTGACTGATGTTCCCTTATCTGACCCTCCAGGGGAACTATATGTCAATGGCTCTTTTTTAAAATTACCAGATGACACTACAACTGCCGCGGATGCTATTACTACGCTGCATTTGATAGTTGAGAGATCACTGGTTTCCTATCAGTCGGCCGAAGCTGCAGAGCACATAGCCCTAATACGAGCCTGTGAATTGAGTGAGGGGCTAGTTGTCAATATTTATACTAACAGGGAGTACGCTTTTGGAGTCGCCCATAACTTTGGGCAGCTCTGGGCAGAGAGAGGGTTCCTTACTGCCCATGAAATAAAAATCCAGCACGGTCACCTTATCTATAGGCTTTTGTCCGCTTTGACACTCCGTAAGAAATTGGCAATAGTGAAGTGCAGTGCCCATAGGAAAGTTACTGACTATGTGGTTCAAGGGAACGCTTTTGCAGATCAGACAGCTAAGGAAACATCCCAAACTAAGAAGAAAAGAATGTTCGTAGCAGGTCCCTCTAGGTGGGTGCCCAAGGTCACAATGTTCGAGGATACACTTGAGAATGTGAAGGAGAGTCAGAGTGAGGCAGCAGTAGAGGAATTAGCAGTGTGGCAAGAAAGTACAGTACAATTAAATGATGAGGGATGTTGGACTGACAAGTCAAGGAAGCAAAGATGGATGTTGCCAGATGCATATGTTCTTCCTGTAGTCAGGATGGCTCATGGCCCAGCTCATATCAATGCAAGTTGTTAGACCCCGTATGGCAAAATGGCAACATTTCGAAGACAGCTACACATTTAGTGAAGTACTGTATGGTGTGCATGATTCACAATCCTGGGAAGGGTACCTCCACGCCACCCGGTAATTTTGCACCACCCACTTTCCCTTTTGAGGTCCTTCAGTTAGACTATATTGAATTGGACAGGGTCAATAAATTGAAGTATGTGTTGGTGGTTGTTTGCACTTTCAGTAAATGGGTTGAAGCATACACCACCAAAGGCAATACAGCCATGACGACTGCAAAGGTACTCCTGAAGGGGTTCTTTCCTTGTTTCGGCTTGCCTCGCTTGATCTGGAGTGATAACGGAAGTCATTTCAATGCCAAGGTTATCCAGTTAATTTGCGACGGTTTGCACATAAAGCAGAAGTTTCATGCTGCAAATCACCCCCAGTCAGCAGATTTGGTTGAGAAGTACAATGGTACTCTCAAACTGTAATTGGCAAAGATTCAGGAGACAACAGGGTTACAGTGGCCAGATGCTTTACCATTAGCTCTTTTGTCGACAAGAACAATAGCTCATTCTAGAACAGGATTGGCACCTTACGAGGTCATTATTGGATGCCCGGCGAATGTCTGGGGCGTCACGTACCCTCATACATTTTCTGATATTGAGTACCTATTATAGACAGATTATCTGTGCCAGTTAATTGACAATTTGCGTTCTATTCACCAACAGGTCCGGGACACTCTCCCCGATATACCAGAGGGGCCCGGATACAACATTCAGCCTGGCAACTAGATTCTGCTGCACAATTTTCAGCGGAAGAAGAGCTTGGAGCCCCGCTGGAAGGGACCTGAACAGGTACTTCTGGCCACCCGCACAGCTGTGAAGGTCGCTGGCCGAAAGAACTAGACCCACGGCACTAGCTGTAAACGAGTGCCCCTACCTTTACCCTATGACCAGTGGGTCGCTGTTGGAGTTGGGGAAACTGAATATGAAAAGGTGCTACAGTTTATCCCCTTCAGCGAAGGAAAATTAATGTGGACCCAAACGGATGCAGAAAATGAAGACGAGCTGAATGCAGTGGTTCCGCTGGAAATTCGAGCCAATAAGGAGCTGTGGTTTGCTGAACCCTCTGTGCCTGGGGTCACCAGGGACAATTTGCACCCTTGGATGAGGAATGGTGCACCAAAGGAGAAGTCAGATAAGTTAGGGATGGACTGTGCAAGTTAGGGTGTACTTTGCTATAGTACCAATGGTGTTAGTTCAGAGTGCTGTCAGATTGGTGCACTGTTCTGTTATTGGACAGGATGAATCGAATGTGCTCCCTTGGAGGGGGGTACATTATCCTGTGCGACGTGGGATTCATCATGAGCTAGGACTGAGCAAGCCCCACCGCCGGTGCTCAAGAGCATCAACGTTGAGGAACAATAAGAGCCTGTACCAGTGAGGCTCAGACGGACACTGGGAACAATTGCCTCTGCCATCGGTTTTATTGCATTCCCTTTTTTGCTTCATAATGCATCCATTTGGTCGGCTATTGATGAGGAAGAACAGCCATTTGCACCACCGTGTCTAGCGTGGGGTTGGTCCACAAAGAGTAAAACAGTTTTCATATTGATAGTTGTGATTGCATTAATAACTGTACTTGGGTGATGTAGGAAAAGTATCCTGTACATTCCTTGGTAGGTACAACACCCACTTCCCCTAAACATTTTTGTTACTTTGGACCCTCACAAAGAAGAGCATAGAAAGTCTTACACAGACAATGTATTGATACAAATGTTGCATCAAGCCCATGATGTGTCAAATACAACTAATTGTTGGGTTTGTGGATTGCTGCCCTCATTTACTCATAAGAGCGCAATTTGTTGTCCATGCCATTGTCATATATTGGTAGCTGTGAAGGTTGGTTTGAATTGTTCGTTACAGTGCACTACCATTTCCAACTCTCTACTCAGGTTATGACTCCTGCTGATTCTCGCACTGTGGTAGAGTATATACGTTTTCATCACGGATTTACTCCCATAGGACAGGCAGGACATGGGACATCTGGTACAGTGTCCCCAAAATCATGTATGACCATATATGAAAAAGTGAAGGACGAAACATGGCTTTGAATGAAAATGGCTGATTTCCAAAGGTTCAACACATCTGAGTATTTTCAATCTTTTCAAGATCGTAATATTACTAAGGACAAACCGATGCCGGAATCCATGGTCAGTACAACAGCTAGTTTCTGTGGCCAGGGGATCGGGGAGGTAAATGTGGGGGAAAGAAAATGCAATTTCACCTACAAACTGAGAACAATTAATAGTCCGCACTTGATCCTACCCCATAATGTCTATTTTGTCTGTGGATCCCAAGCTCATGTCTGGCTTCCGAGGGGATGGTCAGGCAGATGTTACCTCTCTTTCCTTCTCCTCCCTGTGTATGTTGCCTCGTCCAATTAGCATAAAGATCATCAGCTGCAGTGAAGGAGTACATACTTGCCCCGAGTCAGAAGGGATGTGAACACAGAGAATATAGATCAGACAGATACAACTGCACAACAGTTTGGGGATCCTATAAAGGTTCTTTTACCTTTTTGGGGACCCATGGCTAATAGTCTTCAACTTCGTCGGCTAACAAGAGTTGTGGAAGGGGTTATTAATACAACTGCTGGGAGACTGAAACATATCACTGCTGAGCTCCAGGTTATGAGATTAGTCACCTTACAGAACAGGATGATGTTAGACATCATCCTTGCAGATCGGGGAGGTGCCTGTCGTATCATTGGCAGCAGCTGTTGTGTTTACATGCCTGACAACGCCCCCTGTGTGTATACAGCTACACAAAAATTGCATTGACTTTCGTCTGAAATACACCAAGAGACAGGTACTTGGACCTTGTCGGGGTGGTTCTGGAATAAGCTAACAACATGGGTTTAGAAGATCCTTATCTTTTTGGTTGCAGTTGCCGGTATAACTTTACATGTTACCTCTGTATACACTGTCTTTCAGCTTGTTGCACTTATTGTGTCAGTGCCCTCACCCCCATCCAGAAAATATAAATTCATGATACTAATGCTGCAATCATGTTGCAGGAGGACATTGCGGACATGATGCCGATTGACAAGGGTATTTTTGAATACTGATTATGTAAACACCAACCCAGAGTGATGTTTCTTATCCTTAGATGTTATACGTTTCTTCATAGTAACATAAAATTGTTAGCGCATGCTAAAAGGAGGATCTGTTGGAATAAAAATGTCTTAGCTGTGTTGCTTATGTATTGTACGTCTTAAGTTAGCATTCGCGGCACCATTATATGTTCGCCCGCCATTTTGAGCTATGATCCAAAATAATATCTTCCTGTCTCTGCTGAAAGCAGCAGTGATAGTTTTTGTTTCTTCAAGGTTGGGCCTTGCTGTACTACTGAATACTCTGTTCTTATTAGTTCATACATTTCCCACTAGATAGAGGCCTACTCTCACAAGTCCAGTGGCGGGCACAGGCAGAACGACCTTTTTGTAGAGATAGTGTGTGCCCGGTCTCAGGATCGAAACACCTCCTTCTGTACTTTCCTTGTTTAGCTGCCTCCAACTGGAAATTTCCCGTCTGGGCGTGCCTTCATTTGGTTCTGAATCGTACATAATGTATCACCATGTTTGCTGATGTCAGTTCTCTCTGTAGAACCCCTAAGCGACTGGGCAGATGGGACTCCGCTCGAGTGTATCGGAAAAAATATGTACTTGGTTTGTATTCTCTACTGTTTGACCCACTCTTCATTTGTATGGAAGGCTGAGAGGTGGTCGAGAGTTACCCGGGTGGCCCTAATCGGGTCACTTCCTTCACATCTCACCAGGGGAGACATGTGGATGCACGACATGTGTTGAGAATGTGATTTGGATAGTTTGTATGCTCTTCTATGCATTCTGCGACAACACAGACTGAAGTTTAAAAAACTTTGGTGATTCTTTGTGTGCAGTTGTTGCTCTCTTCATGCAGCACTACTTGCAGACCCATGATGCAGGTACACCCTTTGCCTGGTGCATGGCTGACTGTGTTTTTGCATGTCAGCTAATTGTGCACTATCACAAGCGAGAGGAAGGTGATCTGTCATCTTGTTTTACATATGTTGCATGTGTTGATTTCAAGATGTATGTAGCAGAAGCATATGTTCTATGTCATGTATTGCATTGATTATTTAAATTTTTGTCTGAGGACTTCTATAAAATATATATTTCAAGGGTGCCATAGTGGTTTGTGTGAGATTTTCTTGTCTACTCCCTTGTTGGGCTGTCTTACATATGTCTTGATTATTTTGTATTGTGTGCTAGTGTATATTGTTTGGTCCTGTTCCAAGGTATGTTGTATTACATTCGCTATATGTACAATCTCACATATTTGTGTTACATGCTTGTGTTCTTGAGGTGTGTGGTGTGTCAGTTTGTACTCACCAATGTGCCATTCTCAAACTGCTGGTTGATGATCGATTGGCGAAAGATGTAGGCGTCATGCAAACTCCCAGGAAACTAAGCGACAACATTGATGAACAGGCCCAGGTGGTCCACAATTGCCTGAACGTTCATTGAGTGTGTGTGTTCTTCCTGTTGCTGTATATATGTGCAGTGTCAGCAGGAGGCACAAGTAGAACATTGGTGCAGTCAATTGCCCCCAGCAATGTCATAGAAGCCTTGCTTGTTGTCAAGATGTTCCTGTGCAGTGTTGGGGAAGTGTAGGTGCTGTGGCGTCAGGCTGAAAATGGCGTCCAATGCATTTGGGAGGAACCTGGAGAGGGCTGACTGTGAGAGTCCACCCACTCTGGCAGTGATTGGTTGAAAGGTACATGTGCAGCACTGCAAGTAGCTTTGTCTGCGCAGAGATGTTTGTGCAGCACTGTCATGTTGCCTGCAGCCTTGGTGCTATCTGTGTGAGTATGCGTAAGATGGAGGTCCTTTTCAACCTGTAGTGGCCTATCACATCCTCTGGCCGGAGGTCTATCAGCGTGATGCGTTGGCAGTAGACCCGCTCTCTTCTTTGGCGCTGCCTTTGTGGTGGTCCTGGTGGCAGTGGCGGTGGTGGTGGTTGTGGTCTTCTTGGAGCTCCAAGCTGCAAGAGTAGTACCTCCATGGCATCATTAGGTAAACAAATGAGGTTCTGGATTAGTCTCCCTTATGTACAGGTGTGTTTGCACCATTTTTTAGACCAGATTTTTTCTCCTCTTAAAATCCAGCCGCTAACTGGCATTAGCGGCAGTTTTTTCTAAGTATCGTCAGACCGATAAATCATTGTAAATATCTCAAAGTAGGGTTAGCGGTATTTTTTACACAGTAATGCTCACCTTGCATCCCATTTTCGTTAAGTCCCGCTAACAAAAGTGGCGATCCTAAAGATGCACGTTTACTCTGGAAAACTGCTGCTAACTGTGGTTAGTGGCAACTTGTAAATACGGCGATAAAGAAAAGCTGCCGTAGCGTCAAAAAATTGACGGTACTGCGGTGTTAACTCCTTGTATATATGCCCCTGTATTTCTTACAGAGTTGTGTAGCAAGTGTGTTATGGGCTCTAACGCAAGAGAGAGAAATGTGTCCTCATTCCTCCTGGTGGGGATTAAAATATATTTGTTGGGATGGAAATGTCCCCTGCATGTTATACAGGTGTATTCCTCTGTCCTGAGTGTCCAGTGCATGTATCTCTGGTATCATAAAATGTATTTTGGCACTGGTGTCAATCTAATCTAAGTGTGTGCACAGAGGCCTAGACAGGCATGTCCCTGACACTGGGAGGTCCCGGACCTCTACTGTGACATGGAGGGTTGCACCAAGCCTGCTCTCGTTCTGGGCAGTGGACTTCTGTGGCTGTTCTTGGTATAGCATATAAGGCAGTGGAAGTGAGGCCAAATTGACCCTGTTGAGTAAATGTTGCCTATTATGTGTACTGTAAGCCTAGAACCGATGCATGTGTCGAGTGCATGTAGTGCGTGAGTGAGTCTAAAAGATGGAGGTCAGTGGGATCTATTTTGGATCCATTAGTCTTCCTGAGAACTGTCATTTGGTAAATAGTAGGGGTGGCTGGTGGCACAGCAGCTTTCCAAGCAGCCTTCCAAAAATTGCCAGGGAGCTCCAGCACCCATCTTGTGGTCGGCACTCTGGACCCAGATCGCACATGCTTAAGCTAGTCCTGACTAGGTCTGACAATAATACATGAATGATGCTGCTCTGTCAAGTGCACTGCTACTGTAGAGTGTCCCAGAGCTGACGTATAGGTACACACATTAAATTCACAGACACCTTAATCAGTGGAAGAAAAAAGCCACGCTTTCAGCCTCCTCCTCCTTCTAGAGACATCCTCTGATGGAAGCATCCGCAGGTTTCGCCGGAGGTGATTTCAGAGTTTAGCTGCTAAGAACGAGAGCGCTTTGCCTCCCTTCCTAGTGGGACAATAGAATAGGGCCCTATCCGTGAGATAGCTTGGGCTGGCCTTAAACACTGCCCTCTGGGCAAGCTAGAGCAATTTAAACACAATCCACTTCCTAATAGTTAACCAATGCAGGGATTTTAAAAAGAGAGAAATCTATATCCGACTAGGAAGACGCAGGCTGAACCGGGCAGCAGCATTCTGAACCACGGGACTTGGGGGCAGTAGGCCCTTCAAACTCAGAACCTCAGTGCACTGCACCTGCTGCACCATTGCTAGCTACGCCCCTGTTCACACACACAAACCTGATTTAGTATACATGTGCAGAACCCTTCCTGCTGCCTGAAGCCCAGATAACCCATCCAGCTCCCTTGAGCAGAGACGTTTTAATGCATGGGCAAAGTGGGCTCTGGCCCAGGGCCCCAGCCTTTCAGGGGGCCCCCTGATAGTCAGCTCCATTCTCCAGAGTTTTGCCCTAATGACCTTGAATATTTCCTAAACAGTTTGTTTTAAATTCTGTTTTCCTTTCATTTATTTCTTATGTACCTGATGTGTGAGAGTCTAGTACAGCCATTTTGCAGAGAAATTTTGTGTTTATGTTTCATGCAATATACATAAAAAACGTTTATTTTAGATCAAAACAAGGCCTAACATATAAGAAATGGGAGGGCGTCACAGAGATTATTTGCAGTAATATTGGTGAGCTGCTGCTGTGTTACAATATTGAAAACACACATAACTATCCCTGAATATTAGATGTAAACACATACTTAGTGCGCCCTCGTTGCGACATGATGGATGTGTCATATTTACTGTATGACGCATCATGTCGCAAGGAGTTACAGATATGTCAGTATTTCTGATAAATCTGTATGCGCAAAAGTGATGCATTGCTGGGGTGTGTTTGAAAATAGACGCAACTCCAGCAATGTGTCCTTTCACATGGTGGTAAGCCCCATGTGAAAGGGCCTGCATCAGTCTTATGCCCGCTGTGTGGCAGGTGTAAGATATTGACGCAATGGCGTCCTAGAAGTGGCGCACTTGAGTTCTCATAGATTTCAATGCGCCACTTCTATGAGGCATTTTGCGGGGCAACACCCACCCTGCATACATTATGCCTGGTGCAGGTATAATGTGGTGCAGGGGTTTACAAAGTGAAGCATCTGCCTAAATGCGTCACTTTGTAAATAGGGCGTAACATTGCACATATTTTATGCTGCCGGTGCTTCACAAAAAGTGACGCACCAGCGGTATAAAAGTGAAGCAAAGCCTCATAAATAAGGCACTTAGAATTTGGACGAGTGTTCCTTTGCACTGTCAGGGACCTAATGAAATTAAATTGTGTATTTAATAAAGCGCGCAGCTACTCAGACTAGAGAGTCCTGGCGCATGACAGTGGGAGGAAAACATGCGTAAAAGACCCATCAGTTATCAAAAAGTCAGGTTTTTAAGTTCTTTCATGAAAGAGAGTAGGTCTGTGGTTAGTCTCAGAGACTCAGGGAGGCTATTCCACAATTTTGGGCCTAGAAAGCCGTGGGATCTGCCTCCAATGCGGGCACTGCATATTTTAGGCATGATGGCCAGGTTGGCATTGGAAGAATTTAGGGGTCTAGCTGTTGTGTAGCGATTAACGCGCTTATTTCTGTAGCTGGCTCCTAAGCCATGGAAAGCTTTAAAGAAGATGGTCATCGCTTTGAAGCCGATCCGTTCTTTTATGCGGAGAGACTTAAGAATAGGGGTCATACTAGATCCGGGTTTAGGTCTCAGGATGGCTCTGGCCACTGCGTATTGTACCACTTGTAGGCGCTGGATAAGGGATTTGGGAAGACAGAGGTACAAGCTGTTGACATAGTCAAGCTTTGATGTCACCAGAGTCTGCACCACGTTCTTTCTGCTCTCAAGCTGTAACTGTGGCAGGAATTTCTTTTTAGCATCCAGAGTATGCCAAAGCAAGTGCCATTTAGATTTTGATTTTGAAAGCACATGGAGAGTGTCTTGTCTATGACAATTCCTACATTTGTGAGGCAAGGCCTAATCATTGCCCTGTCAAAGTCGGTTCCTTTATCACACGTAAAAATCAGCTGAGTGTCATCAGCATAGGAAACAATTTTGGCGCCCTCTTCATCTACCAGAAATGCAAGGGGCATAGATATATATTAAAAAGGGTAGGACTGGAGGAGCCTAGCGCTTGACCAAGATGGGCAGCCTCGCGCCCTCCGGCAATCATCCTGTCCTAAATCCTGATTTTCATGCACGGAATCCTGCAGATGAGTCACAGCTGGGGCGATTGACGTTGTCTGGGTCAAGATCGCCCACCGGGGACCGAAGTTGTGCACGGCGGAAGATTGCGGCCTACCTCTGAAGGATGCCAGAGGCTTGCGTTGGCAGGATGCCCGGCCACTAATTCAACAACAGCGGCCTTGGGAGGTGTGAACTGCCGGACGGATGCCGCTGCACTTTCACTTTCGCTTTCTCGCCCTTTGTTTGCTCCGGGTTGGGAGTGCGTCATACAGATCCTCTGTTGTCTGGCTGTTGAAGACCTAGTCGTCCCTGTCTCCTCTACCTGAGTGAGGGGCGTCCTCTTGCGACTGACCGTCTTGCTGTCCGAGATGTCGACCAAGTCGGAGGCAGACAGGTCGAAGTCTAAGACTACCAGGCGGGGAGGCTATATCCAATCCAACAATATGGATCGCTATGCCCAACAGAAGGGGTCGCCTGGTGGCTCGGGACAGTCGCTGGAAGCACAGAAGGCCGATTCATCCCCAGCCTCGGAGTTATCATTGCAGGATATCAAGGGGGCCATAGATGGGATGCAATCTTCGATTGGACGACAGTTCGAGACCCTGGCGCACAAGGTGGACATGATTTTGGTCGATGTCAACTTGATTCGCGCTGACCTGGGAAAAACCAATGAGCGGGTCAAGGCCCTGGACCTCAAGACTACTGGCCTCGCGGACGATGTCTCGGAACTCCAGGCTGAGGTCCGCAAGCTACGGACCGCGAATGACCTCTCCGCTCGCCGGCTCGAGGACTTTGAAGGTCGGGCCCGGCGTAATAATGTGCGCATTATTGGGGTCCCGGAAACTTCGGAGGAGCTCTCCGTGGACCTACTCGTCGAGGATTTGGTGGTGAATCATCTTGCGCCAAAGGGCCTCGGCAAGTTTTTCGCGGTGGAGCGGGCCCACCGAGTGCCTGGCGGACGGCCTAAGGTGGGAGCCCCCCCGCGGCCGATTGTCGCCCGGATCTTCCACTTTCGAGATCGGGACGCTATCCTGCAAGCATCGAGGGTGACAGGCCCGGTGCCTTTTCAAAATGCCTCTCTGAGCTTTTACCCTGATTTCACCCAGATGGTGCAGAAACAGAGGCAAAGTTTCCTGGGGGTGAAGCGGCGGCTTCGGGATATGGACCTGAAGTATGCCATGCTTTTCCCCGCTAAGCTGCATGTGGTATATGAGGACCGGACTTACTTCTTCGAATCGCCGGACATGGTAGGGGACTGGTTGGATACACTCCCTCCGCGGCAGCCCAGCCGGGACAGCGTGGATGGGGTGGAAGGCGATCGGGATGGACAGAAGTGATACCTTCGGTGCTGGCCTGCTTCGATTCAGCCCTGGACAGTGACTCGCACCTTCTTGCAGTAATGGGAGGGCGGCGGGGGGAAGATAGGGGCTCTTTCCTCCCATGGGGTGCTTTTTGTAGATTTGTTTCTGGTAGGGCGACAGGCACACTGCAAGTTGGGGGGGCTTTGTAAGCTGACGCAGGGGTGCAGGGTGGGGGGGTTTCAGGATGTTGGGGTTGTTGTTTGGGGTTGTTGTTTTTTCTTGCAAGGCGTAGCAATGATTGTCAGAATGGTCCGATTGTGGTTCTCTGGGGGGGGGGGGGGGACTCTTTGTGTTCAGGGATGGGGGATAGGGGCTTGAACGTACTCAGCTGGAATGTTAATGGCTTAGGGGATCGTATAAAACGGGGGATAGTCCTGCAATTTTTTAAACGGACTTTGCCAGATGTTGTCCTCTTGCAGGAGACCCACCTTATAGGGAATATGTGTTATGCACTTAACAGAAAGGGCTACAAATTCATTGCTCACTCTGGGTTTTCCTCGGGATCCAGGGGTGCGGGCATACTTGTCAGAGCTTCCCTACCATTTGAGGTTGACTCCACCATTGCCGATGATAGGGGGCGCTTTGTGGCCGTGTCGGGGAGATGGGAGGGCAGAACGTTGGTTTTGGTTTCTGTGTATGTCCCTCCTGCCTTGCAGGTCTCCACGTTTGCTGATCTGGGCAAGGCCTTGTTGGAACTCCCCGAAGGGATGTTAGTGGTGGGGGGAGACTTCAATGCGGTTGGTTCTGGTGTGCTAGATAGGTACCCGCCCAGAGACACCGGGGGGGCTCAGAAGTGGCTTCCCGACTTTATTGATACTTTTGGCCTGGTAGATTGTTGGAGGCTGCGGCACCCCACTCAGCGACAATACACCTTCCATTCTGGGGCCCACGGGAGTCTCTCCCGGATTGACTATCTGCTCACGCTGGCGGCACACGCCTCTTTGGTAACTGAGGTTAGGCACATGGCACGGGGCATATCAGATTATTCACCGGTGTGGGCACGTCTGGACATAGGCCGGGTGGCGGGGGGCAGGGTGGCTCCCATTAACCCCTGGTACTTTCGGGACCCCAGGCTGCGCAGCGCGTTGCTGAAGACAGTTGACCACTATTTTCGAGAAAATCGGGGCTCAGTTGATTCCGCGGTGTCCTTGTGGGAAGCTTCTAAGGCTGTACTGAGAGGAGAAGCCTTGTCCCTGGTAGTGGCCGCCAAACGGCGGAGAGACGCCGAGGTGATACAAGTGGAGGACGAGATAGCGGCTTTAGAGGTGGCCTTGGAGGGTGATATTGAGACGTCCACGCTGCACAATTTGAGCCTGAAGCAATTGGAGTATAGGGATCTGGTGACAAATGCCGCCAAGACCCTCCGCAGGGAGCAGCAGGGGCGGTTGTATGATGTTGGGGATAAGGCCGGGAAATTGTTGGCGTGGCTGGACAAAAAGGAGCGGGTTAATCGTGTGGTGCCGGAGTTGTTGACGGATGGGGGAGAGGTTGTCACTGATCCCGACGGTATAGTCCGGTGTTTCTCGGACCATTTTCGTACGGTATACGCCTCGGTCTCGGATAGACCCACTGAGGACTCGTGTGATCTTCTGCGTGACATTGCTCTGCCCTGCCTTTCCGCCATTGATAGGGAGGACCTCGATGGTGATATCACTGTAGACGAAGTGGCAGGGGCTATCCGTGCGTTGCGCTCCGGCAAGGCTTCGGGCCCAAATGGTCTGCCGATAGAGCTGTATAAGCTTTGTCCGGATAAGTTGGCTCCTCACTTTACCGCCATGTTCGTGGAGGCGCGGGAGAACGGGTTTCTTCCGCTCGATCAACGGCTGGCGACGATTGTGGTAATACATAAAGACGGAAAGCCCCGGGATAGGTGTGGTTCCTATCGGCCGATCTCGCTCCTCAACGCCGAGCTGAAAATCCTAGCTAAGATTCTTGCGTACCGCCTGGTCCGGGTACTTGGCGACTTGATCCACCCGGATCAGTCGGGCTTTATCCCGCACCGTAACACTGCACTAAACCTCAGGCGTCTCCATGGGGTGATTGCCAGGACGGGTACGATGCGAGAGCCGGCTATTGTGGCGTCCCTCGATGCCACGATGGCCTTTGATACGGTAGAGTGGGCATACTTGTGGGCGGTGCTGGCCAAATTCGGCTTCGGGCCTGGATTCGTGGGATGGGTGAGGCTGCTCTATGAGGAGCCTCTTGCAAGCGTCGTTGTGAACGGGCGGGCGTCGGCACCGTTCGAGCTCGGGAGAGGCACCCGGCAGGGTTGCCCCCTGTCGCCGTTGCTGTTTGCCCTTGCTCTTGAGCCGTTGGCGGTGTGGATACGGTGGCACCCGGATATACATGGGATTCGCTGGTCGCCTGACCACGAAGACCGCATTTCACTCTACGCCGACGACATTCTGTTATATCTTGCCTCGCCTAAGAAATCTCTGATAGTGGTTTGTGACGTCTTGACTTCTTTCGGTAGAAACTCGGGCCTAGTCATTAATTGGGGGAAGTCACACCTGTATGTCCTGTGTGGGGATGTCCCGCCTGTCCCGCGTAACTGTTCGATCCAGATAGCCCAGCAGGGCTTTATGTATTTGGGGATCTATATTTCAACCGACCCCATCTTGCGCTACGAGAAGAACTTGCTCCCTCCCCTGGCGCACCTGCGGCGGGATGTGGCGGGCTGGCGGCGATTGCCGCTCTTCCTCCTTGGCCGCGCCGCTCTGTTTAAAATGATGTCCCTTCCCCGTTTCCTTTATGCCCTGCAGAATACTCTTGACCTGGTCCCGGCCAGCTATTTCCGTGAGATCGAAAGCCACCAGCGCGCGCTCTTATGGGACGGACGTCCGCGTATCGCAGTCGCCAAGTTGACGCTTCCGTGGTACGACGGTGGTATCGCGCTTCCTGACATCCGACGCTATTACTGGGCCACCCAGCTGAGCGCGATTAACCATGGTGTCTATGGTCCGGCGCTGAGCCCTGGCTTCGCCATGGACCGCTGGTTGCTCCGTGGGGGTAACTACCACAGAGCGTTGTATTCGAAATCGTCGGACCCCACCCTTACGGGACCCACCAGAGTGGCCGTCCATGTGTGGAAGGTGGCGACGGACTCGCTGGGTTGGAGGGGTAAGCTTACCCTTGCCACCCCTCTGTTTGACTCCGAGATTCTGGGGAAGCTTTGGCGCACAAAAGGGTTCGAGAAATGGGACTTGATTGGCATATCCAGGGTTGGAGACCTTTTGGTTAAGGGTAAGATAAAGTCGTTCGAGGAGCTGCAGAAGGAATACGAGCTGGGGAGCACGGAGTTCTTCCGTTATGCTCAAGTGCGCCACGCCTTGCGGTCAGTCCTTGTGGAGGGAGAGAAGGTGCCCGAGTCCTCTCCGTTGGAGGATCGGATCCTGGATGGTCACATGCCAGAGAGCACGATTTCGCTCATTTATAAGAAACTTATCAATGTTCGGGCGGATCTTCTCCTAGGGTTGCACGCTCAGTGGACCAGGGACGGCCTTGAATTAGATGATGAGGATTGGCAGTACGCAGTTTCTTCTCCCAAAGAGGTCGCTATCCCCGCGCGCCTGCGGCTGGTGCAGCTTAAAATACTCCATAGGGTCTATGTGACGGGGCCCAGGTTGGTCCACATGGGTTTCTCCGAGGAGGGCTTATGTAAGAGAGGCTGTGGTACGGTGGGTACCTTCCTCCATATTATTTGGGAATGCGGTGCGATTATGGAGTTCTGGAGGCAAGTCCACGAGGTGATGGGGGAGGTGACAGGAATTGTTATGCAGCCTGAGGCGCGATGTTGTCTCCTGAATGTCTGGAGTCCTACTGACCACAATGCGGCACAGACTCAGTGGGTGACCCTGGGGAACATGGTAGCCAAGCGCGATATTGCTCGGCTGTGGGGCTCCGATAGGCCGCCCACATTGACAGCGTGGATGGAAAACATGGACTGGAGCATGTTTAGGGAGAAGACAGTGTACTGTGCTCGAGGGCGCCCTCGGAAATGGCACGCTGTGTGGGGGCCTTGGAACCAGTACAGAGGGGACATATGCCTGCCCCCCGACCCGGACCCGCCTGAGGAGCAACTCTCCCCTTAGTCTGTTTCCGGCTTTGACCTTCCCGCTGATATGTGATTGTTTCTAGAGTCTCTGCCTTTCCTTCCTTCCCCTTACTATAGACCTGTGCCTGTTGGACGAGATGGGGCTCGTCCCCCCTGGTGGGAACCTCTCTTGATGTTTACAGTACCTTTCGCCTTGCTTGTGTTTAGGGTTGTATTTATGTTTATGCAAAATAGAACCTTTGTCTCTCCTGTCAGTGATATGTGGACGCAAGCATGTGTTGACTCTTTAAAGCTGCCGTACCTCCGGGTTGTCGGCTGAACAGCTGTGTCACTGATTTACAATAAAGGTTTTTTTTTTTTTTAAAAAAAAAAAGGGTAGGACTGAGAATGGAGCCCTGAGGGACACCTACATTCATGGCCGGAACTGGGGATGAGAAAGGGGGGAGCCAGATGTCCTGAGATCTATTTGCCAAGAAGGATGATATCCATTGTAAAGGCGGTCCCCCCCCAGACCGATGTTAGCAAGTCTCTCCGAAAGCCTCTCATGTGGGACCATATCGAAGGCCGCCGACGTATCGAGCAGTATCAGAACAGTCTTGCCTCCCTGGTCCAGCTTACCCTTGAGAAATTCAGTCACTTCCAGCAGAGCGGACTCCGTACTGTAGTTAGCCCTAAAACCGGATTGGGACTCATGAAGGAGCTTCCCATCTTCAATGTGTTTTTGGAGGGCCTTGTTTACATGCTTCTCTAGTACTCTGGAGAGGGTCGGAAAAAGGGAGATTGGCCTGTAGTTGGCAGGGTCCGTCGGTTTGGCGTTAGCCTTTTTTATCAGTTGAAGAATCTTAGCATTCTTCCATAATTTCTGCATGTTGCCTGAGGAGAGAGAAGCATTAAAGAGCTGGTTTACTGTGGGGTTTATGGTGGGAGCTAATAGGTTCAAGATATTCCCTGGACATGGGTCAGTAGGAGAGCCAGACTTAATGCTTTGGAGAGGGGTCAGTGACTCTTCAAGCTGAAACTCAGGGAAAGCTAGTAAAGATATAGGATCCAAGAGGTGAAATTTGCTATTAGAACTAAGGTAGAAGGTCAGTTCTTCCTCTGAGATGTTAGTGAATGCTTGTTGGATCATGGAGATCTTTTTGTGGAAGAATTCAACTATTTACTTAGACCATTCTTCAGTGCATGGCCCTTCCTTTGTGCCGGCTCTCAGGGCAGTAAAGGATTTAACTATGCTAAAGATTTCCTTACTCTTATTTTGGGCATTTTCTATCTTGGTTTTGAAAGAGGTTTTTCTTGGCTGCCTTCACGAGAATGTAATGAGCTTTTAAGGTGTCTTTATACACCTTCCTGTCCTCAGGTAGATAGGATTTACACCATTTCCGTTCAATTGTTCCACAATTTCTGTTGCGAGATCTAAGGGAATCGTTAAACCATGGAGCTGGTGGGGCTGACCTCCTTGAGGAGCAGCAAACAACCAGTACCACTGCATCAATGTTGGTTCGGAGCCATGAATCTATTGAGAGGGCGTCCGAGTCGGGCCAGCCAGACAGCTCTGGTGAGGAACGACCGAGGGCGTCTGCTAACATCGGGATGGATATTTTATGGAACGTCCTGTAATTAGAGACCCACTGCCCTGACCCTCTGCTCAAGGGGCTGTGGCAGAGTTGGGAATGACGAATTTTAATAGGAGGTGGTCAGACCAGGTAATGGGAAGAGGTAGGCTTACTGATATGTAAAAGTTGTGAACGATTTGGTCTAGGGTAAGGCCCTTCTCATGGGTGGCCAAAGAAACAGATGGAAACATGTTGCAGGCCTGCAGCGCCTCCAACAAGGAAATTGTTTGAGGGTCTTTTCCATTGTCCATATGTATATTGAAACATCCCAGAATGAGGCAGTTGTTGTATTGTATTGTTGTAAGGCCAGGGAGGTGGTGGCTCTATTAAGCGTAGTAATAACATTTCCAATAGCACTGGGAGGTCTGTAAATCAGAAATCCAGCTATGCAATGATGGGGGGATAAGGTACAGCAGAAGCCTAAGCAGTCTAGTTTTTTATTGTAAATTATGGCAACACCTCCCTCCTTCCCATTCGATCGGTCCCTCCTAAGAATGTTATAACCCGTAGGGATAGCCGAGGTGATAGTAGGGTTGGAGGCTTCAGACAGCCAGGTCTCAGTGAGAAATAAAAGATCGGACTGTTAGTCTAAAAGTAGGCCATAAATGTATGGTTCATGCTTTTGTATTGAGCGACAATTTAAAAGGGTGGCCTTTAAGTCCTCTGTTTTCTTATTGTTTTTACACTTATTGTTGCGTGGGAGGATATTTGGTGCGAGTTTCCTGGGCTGGAGGAGAGTCCAGTTGCACTTATTGCATCGAAAATCTACCTCCAACCTCGGATCAGCGGCTGTACAGTGACATAATGGTAGCCGCCTAAGGCTAAGCAGTTTTTCCATATTGCAATATAGTGGAAGAAACTCACCGGAGGGGAACTGGGCAGCATGGCCGGCGCCGAACGCCTCCGAGCGCAGACAGGCTTACCTTCGGCGCCAGCGGCGCGCCCGCTGTGCACATCCACTTAGCGCGTCCGTTTGCATCGGGAATATATAGGCTAATGCCTATGATGCAAACTGGATCGCCAACGCAGCTGAGGAAGCGGAAACTGCGTAGGCATAAGTGAGGAGCCCAATAGTAGTCCCAGCCCTCCGCACAATTGGCGTATCAGCCGCGGCGGACAAGGACTGGAGGAAAAGCGAGATGCGAATCGAAGCAGCTAAGGAGGTGTAGGCTAGCAGAATCAAGTAAAGTGCAAGTGCGCATAGGTCGGAGAAATTATTAAAAAGCACAGAGTAATTCAGCCAGGCATATACAATTTAAAAAGTAATAAAAACCTAGTAGCAGGGCAGGAAACACTAAATCCTACAACTATCAGCTGTGCGCATCCGTTTGCATCGGGAATATATAGGCTGATGCCTATGATACAAACTAGATCGCTAGCACAGCTGAGGAAGCGGAAACTGCGTGGGCGGAAGTGAGTAGCCCGATAGTAGCCCCAGCCCTCCACACAATCGGCATATCAGCAGCAGCGGACCAGGACTGGAGGAAAACCGAAATGCGAATCGAAGCAGCTAAGGAGGTGTTGGCAAGCAGAATCAAGTAAAGTGCAAGGGCGCATAGGTAGGAGAAATTGTTAAAAAGCACAGAGTAATTCAGCCACACATATACAATTTAAAAAGTAATAAAAACGTAGTAGCAGGGCAGGAAACCCTGAATCCTACACCTGTAAGCTGCACATGTCCATTTACATCGGGAATATATAGGCTAATGCCTAAGATGCAAACTGGATCGCTAGCGCAACTGAGGAAGTGGAAACTGCGTGGGAAACAGGGGATCAAATTAGATCCTAAATTCAAAGGTGTCCTGAACAGGGGCCCCCAAAATATGTTTGGCCCAGGGCCCCCCAAATCCTTAAGATGTCCCTGCCCTTGAGCCCAGCTAACCTTCCCTGCTGCCTTGAGCCCAGCTAACCCTCCGCGCTGCCTCAAACCCAGCTAACCTTCCCTGCTGCCTCAATTCCAGCTTACCCGTCCCACTGCCTCAAGCCTAGCTAACCCATCCTGCTGCCTTGAGCCCAGCTACCTCACCCAGCTGCCTCGAGCCCAGCTAACCCTCCCTGCTGCCTTGAGCCCAGCTAACCCTCCCTGCTGCCTCAAGTCCAGCTAACCCGTCCCGCTCCCTCGAGCCCAGCTAACCTTCCCTGCTGCCTTGAGCCCAGCTAAGCCTTCCTGCTGCCTCAAGTCCAGCTAGCCCATCCCAATGCCTCAAGACCAGCTAACCCATCCTGCTGCCTTGAACCCAGATAACCCTCTCCGCTGCGTTGAGCCAGCTAACCCGTCCCACTACCTCAAGCCCAACTAATCCTTTCCGCTGCCTTGAGCCCAGCTAACCCTCCCTGCTGCCTTGAGCCCAGCTAGCCCTCTGTGTTGCCACAAGCCCAGCTAACTCTCCCCACTGCTTCAAGCCCAGCTAACCCATCTAGCTGCCTCGAGCCTAGCTAAGCCTTTCCACTGCCTCGAGCCCAGCTAACCCCTCCCCGCTGCCTCATGTCCAGCTAACTCTCTCTGCTGCCTCGAGCCCGGCTAACCTTCCATGCTGCCTTGAGTCCAGCTAACCCTCCACACTGCCTCAAGCCCAGCTAACCCTCCCTACTGCTTTGAGCCCAGCTAACCCTCCCAGCTGCCTCGAGCCCAGCTAACCCATCCCGCTGCCTCGAACCCAGCTCACCCGTCCCGCTGCTCCGAGGCCAGCTAAACCTCCCCGCTGCCTCGGGCCCAGCTAACCCTCCCCGCTGCCTCGAGCCAAGCTGACCCTCCCTGTTGCTAGAAGCCCAGCTAACCCTCCCCGTTGCCTCGAGCCCAGCTAACCCTCCCCACTGCCTCGAGCCCAGCTAACCCTCCCCATTGCCTCAAATCCAGTTAACCCTCCCTGGTACCTCGAGCCCAGCTAACCCTAACCTCTGCCTTGAGCCCAGCTAACCCTCCCTGCTCCCTCGAGCCCAGCTAACCCTCCCACTGCTTCGAGCCCAAATAATCCGTATGATGGTTTGTGCATAAACCCTCCAGACAGGGCTGCCTTAGCTCTGGTGGTTCCCGGTGCACCCCATGACCTCCTTCTCCGTGAATTCCCCCACTGTCACTTTCCAACAGTGCACCTCATTCCTCTCCACACCTCTCTCTGACATACATTTCATTTTTTTACAGCACTACTCATAGTTCTCTCACACTCGGTTCTGTGATCTGCATGGTACACCTTCTCTGCAGCTGGCACATCAACCCTCCAGGCAACTTTACGATGAGTCAAAACTGCCACTAGGCAAAATTCTGGTCTCTTGTCAGTTGGAACATGAATCACCAGAGTTAGCTTGACATTTTTATTGTTGCCTGAAAACTGCTAGACAGACAAGGAAGTTCACATGCTTTTAAACCAATAGTTATTTTTAAACACAGCTCCACCCATCATAGTCAGCGCCAGGTGCAGCTGCATTGCCCGCACTGCCCTAAAGCTGGCCCTGCCTCCAGGCCTCAGACACCGGCTTCGCAAACCAAAGCCGGGGCATTGATTTGCAGCCAATTAGCGGCAGCTTCTGCTCAGAGGTGCCTGGGTCCCATCGGAGGTGCTTTGAAGCAGCGGTGGGGTATGAGTCACAGCGCACGAGCAAAGCCATGGATTTATCTGGGAAAAAACACCAGCTTAATCCTATTGATTTTCGGATAAGATTTTGACAGTTTCCATGTGTAAGAGAGATGATGGCACAGCTTGACGAGTGCCCCTGAATCCTGATGAGCAAACCTCACTGGTTCCCAGCACTTGGCACACACAGCTCTGCCCATGTACCCCAATCATTAAATGTAACACATTTCTTGAAATGTATTTAGTGGAAGCCCAAAGAGCCTGGTAATGTACCCCAGACAGCACCCCCTGCTGCTACTCAAACACCGAGGGGCATATTCTGAAGGAGCTATCGCGGAGTTAACGGCACTTTATCGCAGCCAAAGTTGCGATAGATTTATCTCTACATTCACAAGCTGGTGTTAACAGCCCACAGCACCAGTTCAACCGCGATAGCAGCCGCAAAAACATCGCCACAGAAGTCCCCGGCAACTATCGCTAATGAGATGCAGAGTAGGCGTTCCCGAGCCCAAATCCGCGACCACTCCACAACATTCACAATGCCCAGACAGAACTGTGATAAGAACACAACACAGGCGATAAGGCGCGTTAGCACCAGAAAAATAACACCTGCTCTGACCTGGTGCAAAGTCGGACCACAGCCTGCACCACAAAAGGGAGCACAGCCCACAGCCACATCGGAAGGGCAACAGATGCCATGGAGCCACTGGTCATGCAGGCCGGACACACAAGAGGGCCACAACACCCACCGCCACCACCCCAGGACCCCAACCCCCACCCGGAACCCCCCACTCCGGACCACCACAGAGGTAGCACAGACAAAGACAGCAGACCACCAGGAAATGCACTAGCCTCACAGACCCAACACCTGACAATGTCATTGCCCACTACAGGCCCAAAAGGACAACCATCCTACCCATCTTCAACCATTGGCATTTATAAAGCGCGCTACTCACCCGTAAGGGTCTCAAGATGCTTGGGGGGAGGGGGTTATTGCTCGTACAGCCAGGTCTTGAGCTGCCTTCTGAAGGAGAGGTGGTCCTGTGTTAAGCGGAGATAGCTGGGGAGAGAGTTCCAGATCTTCGCTGTGAGGTAGGAAAAAGATTTGCCTCCGGCGGTGGCTTTACGGATGCGGGGGACGGCTGCCAGGGCTTGTCCGGTCGATCGCAGGGTGCGGGTGGGTATGTAGAAGGAGACGCGGTGGTTGATGAGTTTGGGTCCTTGGTTCTGAAGGGCTTTGTGTGCGTGGGTGAGGAGTCTGAACGTGATCCTCTTGCTGACTGGGAGCCAGTGAAGCTTTTCCAGGTGTCCGAAGATGTGGTGGTGGCTGAGGACGTCCAAGATGAGGCGTGCGGCGTTCTGGATTCGTTGGAGTTTCTTCTGTAGTTTGATCGTGGTGCCGGCATAGAGGGTGTTGCCGTAGTCCAGGCGGCTGGTGACGAGGGCGTGGGTGACGGTCTTCCTTGTGTCGGTGGGGATCCAGTGGAAGATCTTGCGGAGCATGCGAAGGGTGTTGAAGCATGCCGATGTGACTGCGTTGACTTGTCTGGTCATGGAGAGGGAGGAGAACAGGATGAAGCCCAGGTTGCGGGCGTGGTCAGTGGGTTGGGGAGTGCTGCCTAGGGCGGGGGGCCACCAGGAGTCGTCCCATGCGGTGGGAGTAGGGCCTAGGATGAGGACTTCCGTCTTGTCGGTGTTGAGTTTAAGCCGGCTGTCCATCATCCAGTCCGCTACTTCCTTCATTCCTTCGTGTAGTCTGGTTCTAGCAGAGGAAGGGTCTTTGGTGAGGGAGAGGATGAGTTGAGTGTCGTCTGCTTAGGAGATGAGGTTGAGTCCGTGTTTGCGTGCGATGTTTGCCAGGGGCGTCATGTAGATGTTGAAGAGGGTAGGGCTGAGGGAGGATCCTTGTGGGACGCCGCAGATGACCTTGGTCGCTGTTGATCTGAAGGGGGGGAGGCGGACTCTCTGAGTTCTTCCGGCGAGGAACGAGATGATCCAGTCCAAGGCCTTGCCTCGGATGACGGCGTTGTTGAGGCGCTGTATCAGGGTGCAGTGGCATACCGTGTCGAAGGCTGCGGAGAGGTCAAGGAGTATGAGGGCCACGGTCTCTCCCTTGTTGGTCAGGGATCTGATGTCATCCGTGGCTGCGATGAGGGCGGTCTCGGTGCTGTGGTTGGCCCTGAAACCGAACTGCGAGGTTCCGAGTGATTTGTTGGTTTCGAGGAAGGTAGTCAGTTGAGTGTTGACGGTTTTCTCAATAACCTTTGATGGGAACGGGAGGAGAGAGATGGGTCGGAAGTTCTTGAGGTCTGTGGGGTCTGCTGTCGGCTTCTTGAGGAGGGCGTTGAGTTCGGCATGTTTCCAGCTCTCGGGGAAGGTGGCGGTGGTGAAGGATGTGTTGATGACGTCTCGGAGACGGGGGGCGATGATGTTGTCGGCTTTGTTGAAGATGTGGTGGGGGCATGGGTCGGCGGTGTGGATGGAGTTCATCGTGCGGGTGGTTTCCTCGGTGGTGATTGGGTTCCAGGCGTGGATGGTGGTGCTGTGGGGGGTGGGTTCTGGTGGTGGGTTCGCGTTTGTTGTGGTGAAGCTGTTGTAGATGTCGTTGATTTTGTGGTGGAAGAAGGCTGCGAGGGAGTCCCAGAGGTCTTGTGAGGGGGTGATGGCGTTGTTTTCGGCGCCGGGGTTGGAGAGTTCTCTGACGATGCCGAAAAGTTCTTTGCTGTTGTGGGAGTTGTTGTCAAGTCTGTCTTTGAAGGAAGATTTTCTTGCGGCGCGGAGGAGTTGGTCGGAGATCCAGCTCGTGAGGTTGTTGGCTGCTTCGTTGGGGTCTGAGGTGCTGGTGGGCGGGTTCTGGGAAAGAGCTGATGTGAGTTGGTCGGCGGTGATTCGGTTCCATTGTCTTCTCGGTGGTTGTTGAGCGTAGTGGTGGGTTGTGGTTTTCCTGTAGCTGAAGTGGATGCAGCTGTGGTCCGTCCAGGAGAGTTTGGTGGTGTGGTTGAAGGAGATGTGTTTGCTGGAGGAGAAGATGGGGTCGAGCGTGTGTCCGGCGTAGTGGGTGGGGGTGTTGACCAGTTGCTTGAGTCCGAGGTTGGAGAGGTTGTCTAGTAGGGTGGTGGTGTTGTTGTCGTTGTAGTTCGCCAGGTGGAAGTTGAGGTCTCCCAGGAGGATGTAGTCGGCGGAGGGGAGGGCGTGTGGGCTGACGAAGTCTGCGATGTCTTCGCTGAAATTGGTGCGTGGTCCGGGGGGTCTGTAGATGAGGGTTCCTCTGAGGGTGGTTTTGGGGTCGCTGTGGATTTGGAAGTGGAGGTGTTCAGCGTCGGAGAGTGTGTGGTCGGTGTTGGTTGTGATGCGGATGGAGCTCTTGTGGACGATGGCGATGCCGCCTCCGGTGCGGTTGGTGCGGTCTTTCCTGATGATTTTGTATCCGTCAGGGATGGCTATGGCGATGTCGGGTGCAAAGGAGGGGTTCATCCAGGTCTCAGTGAGGAAGGCGATGTCCGGGGCTGTTGAGTCAATGAGGTTCCACAGTTCGATGGCGTGTCTGTGGACGGATCGCGTGTTGATCAGGATGCACTCGAGGTTGTGTCCGGGGGTGTTGTTCTTGTGGGGTGCCTTGGGGGTCCGTAGGCAGGTGAATCGGCAGTTGCGGCAGGTAAAAAGACCGTGGGTGCGTCTCGGGGTGGTGCGGCAGCAGCCCGGCGCTCTGCCGGGGTTGAGTCTGGTCAGGGCGGCGGTGTCGTAGGTCAGGCGTGGGAGGTGTGGGTCATGGGGCTAGGGGTCATGGCGCTGGGCGCGGTCCAGGCGCCCACTGCGCGGTCTCGCAGCGGCCGCCATATATGGGGTAGCCGGGGAGGAGGGGTCAGCTGGGAGGCGGGCGGCGGAAGGGTAGGCGGGGAAAAAACGGCAGGAAAAGTGGCGAGGGCAAAAAAGCAAAAAAAGACGAGAAGCGAGAGAAACAAAGCAAAAGGGGAACCGGGCACTAAAAGGGGGGCACAACAACAACCGGGCACTCTGGGGGGCACGCACTCGGGAAACAAGGAAAAAAAGGGGGCAGCACTCACAAAAGCCGGGCACGCACTCGGGGAAAAAGGACAAAAAGGGGGCAGCACTCACAACAACAGCCGGGCACGCACTCGGGGAACAAGGAAAAAAGGGAGCAGCAGTCAGAATCACACAGAATCGCACAAAAGGAGGCAGGCAAGCACTGGTGGCGCTGCGGGGGCAGGGGAGCGACCTACCCTAAGGTCAAGGGTCGCTACCTCTGTCTCACAGCGGCCGCCATATATGGGGTAGCCGGGGAGGAGGGGTCAGCTGGGAGGCGGGCGGCGGGAGGGTAGGCGGGGGAAAAAACGGCGGGAAAAGCAGTGAGGGCAAAAAAGCGAAAAACGACGAGAAGCGAGAGAAACGAAGCAAAAGGGGAACCGGGCACTAAAAGGGGGGCATGACAACAACCGGGCACTCTGGGGGGCACGCACTCGGGAAACAAGGAAAAAAAGGGGGCAGCACTCACAACAACAGCCGGGCACACACTCGGGGAACAAGGAAAAAAAGGGGGCAGCACTCACAACAACAGCCGGGCACGCACTCGGGGAACAAGGAAAAAAGGGAGCAGCAGTCAGAATCACACAGAATCGCACAAAAGGAGGCAGGCAAGCACTGGTGGCGCTGCGGGGGTAGGGGAGCGACCTACCCTAAGGTCAAGGGTCGCTACCTCTGTTTCGCAGCGGCTGCCATATATGGGGTAGCCGGGGAGGAGGGGTCTGCTGGGAGGCGGGCGGCGGGAGGTTAGGCGGGGGAAAAAACGGCGGGAAAAGCGGCGAGGGCAAAAAAGCGAAAAAAGACGAGAAGCGAGAGAAACGAAGCAAAAGGGGAACCGGGCACTAAAAGGGGGGCACAACAACAACTGGGCACTCTGGGGGGCACGCACTCGGGAAACAAGGAAAAAAAGGGGGCAGCACTCACAACAACAGCCGGGCACGCACTCGGGGAAAAAGGACATAAAGGGGGCAGCACTCACAACAACAGCCGGGCACGCACTTGGGGAACAAGGAAAAAAGGGAGCAGCAGTCAGAATCACACAGAATCGCACAAAAGGAGGCAGGCAAGCACTGGTGGCGCTGTGGGGGCAGGGGAGCGACCTACCCTAAGGTCAAGGGTCGCTACCTCTCTCTCGCAGCGGCCACCATATATGGGGTAGCCGGGGAGGAGGGGTCAGCTGGGAGGCGGGCGGCGGGAGGGTAGGCGGGGGAAAAAACGGCGGGAAAAGCAGTGAGGGCAAAAAAGCGAAAAAAGACGAGAAGCGAGAGAAACGAAGCAAAAGGGGAACCGGGCACATAAAGGGGGGCACGACAACAACTGGGCACTCTGGGGGGCACGCACTCGGGAAACACGGAAAAAAAGGGGGCAGCACTCACAACAACAGCCGGGCACGCACTCGGGGAACAAGGAAAAAAGGGAGCAGCAGTCAGAATCACACAGAATCGCACAAAAGGAGGCAGGCAAGCACTGGTGGCGCTGCGGGGGTAGGGGAGCGACCTACCCTAAGGTCAAGGGTCGCTACCTCTGTTTCGCAGCGGCTGCCATATATGGGGTAGCCGGGGAGGAGGGGTCAGCTGGGAGGCGGGCGGCGGGAGGTTAGGCGGGGGAAAAAACGGCGGGAAAAGCGGCGAGGGCAAAAAAGCGAAAAAAGACGAGAAGCGAGAGAAACGAAGCAAAAGGGGAACCGGGCACTAAAAGGGGGGCACAACAACAACTGGGCACTCTGGGGGGCACGCACTCGGGAAACAAGGAAAAAAAGGGGGCAGCACTCACAACAACAGCCGGGCACGCACTCGGGGAAAAAGGACATAAAGGGGGCAGCACTCACAACAACAGCCGGGCACGCACTTGGGGAACAAGGAAAAAAGGGAGCAGCAGTCAGAATCACACAGAATCGCACAAAAGGAGGCAGGCAAGCACTGGTGGCGCTGCGGGGGCAGGGGAGCGACCTACCCTAAGGTCAAGGGTCGCTACCTCTCTCTCGCAGCGGCCACCATATATGGGGTAGCCGGGGAGGAGGGGTCAGCTGGGAGGCGGGCGGCGGGAGGGTAGGCGGGGGAAAAAACGGCGGGAAAAGCAGTGAGGGCAAAAAAGCGAAAAAAGACGAGAAGCGAGAGAAACGAAGCAAAAGGGGAACCGGGCACATAAAGGGGGGCACGACAACAACTGGGCACTCTGGGGGGCACGCACTCGGGAAACACGGAAAAAAAGGGGGCAGCACTCACAACAACAGCCGGGCACGCACTCAGGGAACAAGGAAAAAAAGGGGGCAGGACTCACAACAACAGCCGGGCACGCACTCGGGGAACAAGGAAAAAAGGGAGCAGCAGTCAGAATCACACAGAATCGCACAAAAGGAGGCAGGCAAGCACTGGTGGCGCTGCGGGGGCAGGGGAGCGACCTACCCTAAGGTCAAGGGTCGCTACCTCTGTCTCGCAGCGGCTGCCATATATGGGGTAGCCGGGGAGGAGGGGTCAGCTGGGAGGCGGGCAGCGGGAGGTTAGGCGGGGGAAAAAACGGCGGGAAAAGCGGCGAGGGCAAAAAAGCGAAAAAAGACGAGAAGCAAGAGAAACGAAGCAAAAGGGGAACCGGGCACTAAAAGGGGGGCACAACAACAACTGGGCACTCTGGGGGGCATGCACTCGGGAAACAAGGAAAAAAAAGGGAGCAGCAGTCAGAATCACACAGAATCGCACAAAAGGAGGCAGGCAAGCACTGGTGGCGCTGCGGGGGCAGGGGAGCGACCTACCCTAAGGTCAAGGGTCGCTCCAACAATGCCAACAGGCCGACTGAACCAACACAGCAGACAACCAACATCCCACCCCACACAACAGGTGCTGGCTGGGCTGCACCTGTGGGCCTCTGGTACCCCCCAACCAACACCCGCCAGTCGGAGGAGTCACACAGACAGCCACATCCAAGTCCCTCACACCTTTCCTGGACATCACCACAGCCTGGTACCCCAGTCCCTATACATCCAACACAATGCGCAGGATCCACTGGACACCACGCAAGGACCATACGCCATAGCTGGATGCACACACCTGTGCCCCCTGCCGACATAGCACACAATCGCCACAACAGAAAGCACACGGCTCACATCAATGTGCAGGCAACAACTGAACACCGTGGAACCTCCACCAATGTTGCCTCCAAATACCCAGCCATCAGCAACCAGCGTTCCCAGGATGGCAACAAGGGAAATGCACAGCACCTTGGCAAGTTCCAAATGAACACCCCACTCACCTCAACTCCACAACCATGCAACTCACAACCCTGGCAATGCACACATCAAAAAATCACAACCAACATGCAAACAACATGCCCACCCACCAGACATGACAGAACAACTCACAATGGTAACCTGGGCAACCCCTGCACATGAGCTATCAACGGCATGGCACCTCAGCCACACACTAGCCAAATGTGGGGAGAGGTGTCAACCAGGCATGTGTGAAGGATGCAGGAGAACCATTTATTGGGAAAGTACACAATGCCAAGTGTGGCAGAGATGTGCTGGACAGATCGCAGAATGCAGAACACACCCATATCCATGGCGACATACACCTCTTTTGTATGGAGTGTAGGGGACAGTGGACGCAACCATGTCACCCCGGCCAGTGGGGGAGTTCACGGAAATGTTGCCTGCTACGTCCCCCCATAAGCATGCGCGGAGTGGGATGGCCCGGCGTATGCCAGGCCAGCGTAGGGGTGTGAGTAAAAAGTACGTAGCCCTGGGTGTGGTCCTCTTACGGAAAACCCAACATCTCTGCCAGGGTGACACCTCTCACCACGCCATGAGGTTGATGCCGTTCACATGAGCGGAGTTGCTTGCGATCCTGTGCGCCTGCCGTATCCCTGCCCTCTGGACCCCGAACCCGTCAGGCCCGCCCCTGCACAGCCAGGCCACACTGATCACCTGATGACACTGGCGTGTGTCACAGAGGGCCCACCATGTGCAGGCGCACGCTCCAAGCCCGAGGGCCGCGACCCTGGTAGCCTCTCAGATCATCGCTGGCCCCCTGACACTGGCCCACATTACTCCATCTCCATTCACATACTACACCGGCGTCATCTTTGGCCCAGTAGGTTCCATATGTGAAACTGTGTCCTGAGTCCTGAATGGCAGTGACCGCAAAGCCGGGGCAGCGGCCACAGCACCAGACCCCCCGATCAGTGAGGCATAGTTCCATATGGGAATCTTGCGAAACGTGTTGCCACTAACCCTGTCCAATGCCAGCCGGTGACACGTGGTGCCACTAATCCTGTTCAACTCCAGCCGGCGACACGTGGTGTCACTAACCCTGTTCAACGCCACCTGGCAACACATGGCTGAGGGACCAGGACTATCCTGCAGACCAGTAGGTCCTACGTCCAGCACCTAGTTGCAAATCACGAATGGCAGAGTCCACACCAGTGGTCGCACGGAGAGGAGTAAGAGGAAGATGTGGCTCAGTCCGGACGAAAGCCGGGTTACAGTCACGGAGGTGACCGAACACTATCAACAACTGACCTGGTGCCATCAACCCTGTTCATCGCAAGTCCACCTCCCGTGGTGCCACTGAACCTGAACTACGCAGGCCGGTGGGGCCATCCAACCTATGCCGGCGACACTCGGTGAATGGCCCATGCTGACCGCTGCCTCAGGCCTACACTGCGGTCCATTAGGTCACACATGTGGAACTGTGTCTTGGGTAAGATGTGGAGGACTCCACACCATTGGACACACCTCATCGCAGGAGGCATCCCCTAACAGAACTAGCGCCACTAACTCTCTGCGCAATGAGTCATAGGCACCATCTGGTTGGAACTTGGTGGCATCAGAGCCCTTGGCCTGTTGGTTATCTGCATCTTCTTCTGGCTGGACCGGACTTGGTGTCCGACATGTGTCTGTTCCATTCATCTCCACCATGGTGACTGTATCAGTGTGGGCCTGCACTCTGCATCCTGCCCTGGGGCTACACCTTCCACTGTCCATAGATGCACTCGTCGACAAGGCCCGTTGTCATCCCGTGAACCTGCTCTGCACCTGTGACCCTGCCCCAGTGCACCGCAAGTCAGCGGCCCGTGGCGGCAGGCCCATGCAGGATGCAGTGCATCCGGGGCTACTAACTCTGTGCAGCACAAATCATGGGGCCTTGATGGTTGAATGGCTGTGTCCTTTATGATGTACACTGTTGTCGGTTTCTGACTGCACCAGGCAGCCCTTGCCTGCTGGTGTGCACACACCCCACACACATCCAACACAGGTGTCACTCGGTAAGTGTGCCTGATAATAAATGTGGCCGTGCGCACGTGCCCATAGCCATTTTCTCCATCTGAGCAAGTGTGTACGTGTGTTCATTGTGTCAGCATGATGGGCACGGGCCTTGCAACATCACAGTGTGCCGTCTTCTGCGGACGTTGCCATGTTACCTGAGCGTTGGCAGTGACCCTGGACATGTAGCCCCGCACCTGCCCCCCTGCATGCACTGACTGCATGTGCTGGTTCGGCAGGGGGGTCAGGGCGTGGTGCGGACCTGGGCCGGTGCATGAAGTACGGTAAGTGTGTCTTTGTTTTGGGGTGTTGTCGCAACCAGGGCCACAGTACATGATGTTGCAATGTGGCATGTACCAGGAGGGTGGGCCTGCAGGGACGGGGACATGTAGGAGCGCGAGAATGCTCGGGTTCTTGGCACATGCAGGCCAGGTGTCATGTGTATCAGTCTTGCAGATGCATGAGTCTGTTGTCTGGCCTTATTGGCAGCGCAATCCCAGCCAGCCATGGGCTGAACACCTGTGTCCGCTCTGTCCGGACCACTGGCCTACACCCAAGTGGGCGCACACCTTCGAAGGCCAGCGTCGCGGTATTGTTGGCATGGCGCTGGACATGCACAGACAGACATTAGAATGGTGTCCCATAGGAGTGAACGTGATGGAACCATGCAGCGCACACAAGTGTGGGTGGCAGGGAGGAGCAGCTGTGTGGCAATGTGACACACAGTGAGTCTGCTCATGTGCATCGTGCTGGGCATATCATCCATGAATCCCAGGGTCGCAGATGTCCCACCACACCCATGACCGGCCTCTGTACGTCTCCGGTATGCATGCAGCTGTTGAAGTTACTGTAGGGTTGAAAGGTCCTTTGTATGTACTATCAGGCGGTAGCACATCTGCAGCTCTGAGCAGGAACTTGAATGTGCTCAGCACCCCCTGACAGATACAATAGCATTTGCTTGCAACTCCCACACTACGTGCTGCCCGATATGAGACCAACGTGTACACATCCCATACGCAGTAGTCCTTGGCCGTAGTTGGCGTGCATGAAAGGGCCTTCACACATACTCCCACCCCACCCAAGGCCTGCACCCGTTGCACACAGACACTGCTCATTGCACCGAGCTGTGCCATTTCATCCACCGGACTGTCTCAGGGCAAGCCAGTGCCGCTTCAAGCAGAGCCACTGACGCAATCACAGACCATCCTGGACACATGCTCGACTCCAGTCACGTGGAGCTATACCGTGCACATCTGCTGCATGTACTTGGGGCACTGCCGTTGGCAGTGCTGTGGATCAGTTACCGGCTGAGCTTCCGCCATGCGAACGTCACCTGCGTGCAGCCTGTGTTGCATTGTCGCTCGTGCATATTCGAGTGGTCCATGGATGTCTGCCTCTCCAACGTAACGGTAGCTGACCTAGATTATGACGTGTGTGTGCGCCACCTGTTGGCACATGACCAGGAGTGTCACCAGGATGACCGCTTATTGCATGCATAGATGTTTGGCATGCAGGCTGGACACTGAACCTGGGAGATTGCACGAGTCGTAGTGTGCAGTGAGCACATTGAGCCACTACGCGATTGGGCTTTGGTGCACATTGGGTCCAGTGGATGGAGTCAGCACATCTGTCCGGGTCAGCTGATGGATTACGTCGGCGACATGTCAGATGTGGTGGACGACGGTCGCTCATTGGAGATGTTGGCCTATGCAGCTGCACTCACGTTCATGGACGAGTGACAAGGTACCAGCAGCCACAACTGGAGGTGAGCCATTGCACGTGTCAAGATGACAGTGAACATGGCTGCATTGGCCAGGACTCATGTTCCAGACGCGGACAACCAACGCGGGTTGGCACTGACTTGTGTTGGTGATGGACTCCCCCAAGGTGGACATGGGCGCTTTCCTACGTTCCTCATTTAGACATGCTGCTGCATTTGTCTGCATATCATGGCACTTCTCTTGGCCGTACTGACTCGCACTTGTTGATAAAGTTTCCGCACTTTCACTTGTCTCCAACTGTGTTGTGTCTTGATTTGTATGCCAATGTGTGTGTCACAGACTCTCTGGCTACCTGCCATACATGCATTGCTACCCCATGAGGACTGTGTGTTTGTACTTGTGCATTATCATGTCCCTGTTTCGTGCTTTGCCAGTTGCGTATTGTCGTTTACCGGCCACAGGCGGGTGCACTTGTGTCCTGTGTTTGGTTGTGCACAAGTTGGTGTTTGTACCACATTGTGTTCGATGTTGGGGTGCTCTGCTTCCTATGTGTGTGTGCTGCATTGTGTGTGAGATGTCCCTTCAGCTCTGATTTGGCTCACCCTTCTCCTTTTCAGGCGGTGTTGTCTTCACTTCTGTGCTTGTTCAGTGGTGTGACATGCCGGGTTGTGTGACTTGTGCTCCTGGTTGGTGTTGTTACTCTTGGGCATGGTTTGTCTGCAGTTGTGCTGTGCTTAGTTGTGCATGTGTGCCATTGTGCCCATCTCCCTCGCCTCCCAGTCCCTGCTAGTTCCTCTCCCTGTTGCTGTTGTGTCTGTTGTTTGGTGCAGTTTTCGGTTCCCAAGTCCTGCCACCGTCTCCAGACTGATTTATTTATTTATGTATTTATTTATTTATTAAGGTGTTTTATATAGCGCTAGCCTGACCCGAGGGTATCGGAGCGCTTACCAACAGTTTTTGAGCAAGATTCATGCAATAAAGCAGTATTTTACAAATAGGTTCGGAAGTCCAAGTGTGCTGAGCAGCATTGAGGTAGTAAATGAGTCTTGAGATAACCTCAGAGAGCACGTTGTCTTGGGGTTGATACAATAAAGCAGTATTCTACATATATGTTCGGAAGTTCAAGTGGGGGGTTGAACCACTTGGGGGAAGGAGCAGGTAGGGGTCAAATAGCAGGGAGGAGGTAAGTCTTAGAGCTACAATGTCTGGGAGAGACGACGAGCAGGGATTTGCGTTTAGATGGCGGCTATCCATTCGGGAGGGAGTGGTTGAGGAAAAGGACTTTTAGGTGTTTTTTGAATTTTGTGAAGGACAAGATAGTCCTGATACCGACTGGGATGGCGTTCCAGATTTTGGGAGCGTTTCCGGCGAAGGACCGTGCGGCAGTTTTTTGTTTGCGTGTTTTCATAGGGATGAGTAGTAGGGTGCTGGAGCTTCTAGAGGTTCCTTGTCTGACCAGCCCTTTTGAGTTTAGCTGCCAAACACTCCGTTTTTCCTGTGTGCAGGGCTTTGTGTGTGAGGCAGGCAGTTCTGAAACTGGCACGCAGTTTGATTGGGAACCATTTTAGTTCTCTGAGTGCTGGTGAGATGTGGTTGTATTTCCTGATTCCGGTGACCATTCTAGCTGCTGTGTTGAGAGTAGTTTTGAGGGGAGTTATGTGAGATTTTGTTGTACCAGTGAGGGTGGCATTCCCTTAGTCCTGGAGAGGACCGGCTGGGCAGTCGATGTGTTCGAGCAATGGGTCATCCGAGGTCGTCTCCATGAGGGAAGCTGCACTATCATCACAGTACGGTGATACGGCTTTGGATTGTAGGTAGGATGAGGTTGGATGCTAGGGTAAACGAGAGAAAAATACCGATATGGTAGTCCCTAACCCAGGAGCTTCCGAGGAGAGCTCCTACTCCGCGGCCATTTTGTCTCTTCTTATCTGATGTGGTGGACACAATTTCCTCCATGTCATCCAGCTCCTGGTGTGGTGCAGGACTCCCACCTCCGGTGTGCATTGCTGCCTTCTTGTTGTTGGTGTGTTTCTGCTTGTTTGTGCCTTTCGCATCATTGCTGGAGTTCTGGTTTTCTGCCATTGTCCTCCTCCGCTCTCAGGCTGCATTCATCTTGTCCAAGATGGCCTGCCATGTACAATGTTTTGTTCCCAATGGGTTTGGTGGGGTCGTCTCCTGGCTCGGGTTGCCTCCATTGTGGTTGGCTGTTGTTTTCTGTTTGGTATGTCTTACTTTTTCAGGCTTTTGTTGTGCTTGTTCCTGCCTGCTGTATGTTTTGCAGTGCTGGGGTGCTTATCCCTGCTTTCCTCATCACGAAAGGGCTCATTGCACGTTTTCTGGTGTTGTGGTTTGTGTTTTTATCTCCGTCGGGGTGGTTGTATCGCTGACATTGGCGTTTTATCGCTGACATTTGCGTTTTCGGTGGACTATCGCATGCTACCACCGTGCTGTGAATTCCACGTTAACACAGGGTTATTTTTCCGCAAAGGGCTGCGATGTGTAAAGTTGCGTTATTTTGTTTAGGTGATGTTTATCACACGTTCTTGTGAGTATACCCATGAATTGTTTCCATGTTTCCAAGCAAACCCTTCTCTTACTCAACCTGTGTCTCTTAATACCCCCATGCCCCCAAGCCCCCACAGAGGGGTGTAACACCCCCAAGTTCAAACAGAAACGGCTGGGAGGCTGCAGATTTGCGGACCTTGCCCCTAGACTGTGGAACTCCTTTCCCCTGGGGATCCGGTCTTGCACTGACCTCCTGCAATTCAGAAGGTCACTCAAAACATGGCTATTTGCACAAGCCTACAACTGACTCCTCTGCAGGTAATGGACGGTACCCTATCACAGCGCCATGAAACCTACCGGTGTACGTGCACTTTACAAATTATTCTTAACGTTAACATTAACATTAACAGAACCCCACAGACCCTGCAGAGCAGGAGGGCTCCAGACCCCTCTAGAGAGACCCAGGGGGCCCCTAACACTTCAAGGAGAGTTGTTCAATCCTAGGTAAATAAATATCTGTGAGAAATGGAAGACTCGGGGGCCCCTCATGGACGTCAGTTAGGGGTCGGGGGTCGTAGCTACAACACCTGGCTTGACCCTTAAAACCCCTGCCACTGCCTTTGCAACCCCTGACCTTTGAGGTGGCAAAATCTGTGAGCAGCAACACAGGGGAAGCTAGGCCTTATGGACTTTAGTTGAGGCTCCACTCTCTGTGTTTTTGTAATTACACTAATAGTGAATAAAATCATATTATTCACTATTAGTTTATTTTTTTTTAAAATGGAGTACAATTAGCTGGAATATGACCTTTTCTGTTACATGGGGTAAGTAAAAATGCTTTTAAATGTATGTTTTGTGCGTGCTTGTGGGTGCGAGTTTGCTTATGCAAGAGAGCAGGTGTGTATGTCTGTATGTGTTGCCATCTGTGTGAGTGAATGTAAAGATCAGATTGTGTCTGATTTCACTTCTGCTACCCCTGGCATTTTAGTGAATTGACATCCATGGGGCCCCTCGTCAGATTCTGCAGTGGGGCCCCAAGGTTTTGTGCTATGCCAATGGCCCCTGCCCTCAAGACCTCTATGCTCAGATAGCACTGGCAAGGCAAGCTCAGGTGCAACATATTTTCAAGGCTCATCAGAGTCAGGTGAAGCGCTTGAACATCTCAACAGGGAGAGCGCTGTATAAATTCAATGCCAATTGCGTGTTTTCTTGTGCTGATTTTGTTTTAGGTGGTGTGCGTGTTTGTGAATGGAGGGCTGGGGCAGAGACGGGTAACTTACTCAAGTTAATATTTGTGTTTTCAGCACTGAGATGTGAGTAATCTGCACACAGAAATCAGTGTTCCCTCAGTCGATTGGCCATGCAGACCCAACCCTGCTCTGATCCGGGGTTATGCTGGGGGCACAACAAGGCCCAGGTGGCCAAAAAAAGTGGCACACATTACAGATCGCAACCTTTCGCAGTACACTGGTGGTTGGGATCATGGAACTAAGGGGCATATTTCCAAGTTCCTATCACCACCACAACGTCACTTTTCAGGAAGTTGTGCTGGTGATAGGGACTTTGCCTTATTTGCAAGGCAGCGTTAAGCCAATTTACGTAGCTTAACACTGCCTTGTAAATAAGGCCCCCTTTCACGCTATACTTAGCGTGAAAGGGGTGTGCAATGGGTGTTGCGATGTCTGTTTCACCGTAACACCCACTGATTTTGACACTGCCCCCTATTTACAAGGGTGGTTTAAATAGAAGCCATCGTCAAAATTAAGACCAGGAAAACCTGGTCTTAAACAGGGGAAACGAGGATAAATGCTTTATTCCTCCTCGTTTTTGCTGTTTCTATGTGTGCTGCGTTGTGCAGCGCACATAGAAACAGCAAACCCCCAATGATTGTTTATGTGCATGAAGGTGTCAACTTGGCAATATAACTCCCTTCCCCAGTTTTAAACTCCTCTTTTATCACATATGCATCACCCCTAAGGTAGGCCCTATGAAGCTTATATACCAGGGTACATTATAATTAAAAGGTTGGACATGTAATTTTAGGTTTTCATGTCCTGGAATTGAAAATATCCTAAATTTGTTTTTCACTAATATGAGGCCTACCTGTCTTATAGGATATCAGTGGGTTGCCTTATTACATTTACTAAGTGATATCTTTTGATTGGGGATAGATGAGCATATCATGTTTGGTATCTATAAAATCGTAATTAAAAATCCTCTTTAATGGTAAAGTTGGATTCTAAATTACAGTTGCTGCCCCTTGCCATTTGGTGCTTGCAGTCCCCCTGGGTCACAAGACTGGGTGTAGTTGGTAGTTAGGACTTTGTAAATTACTCCCAGACAGTCAGACAATAGAGGGATTAGGTGTGCCTGAATGAGTCATCTGATGACAGGTGGGGGGAGGAGTTGGGCACAGCCCCACTTGAAACTAAATAGGCTGTGCTCTTTCTTCCCACTAATGACTTGTCATCACTGCATTGTCTCAGCAGTCAGCTTAGAACCAGAGCAGGTGAGTCAGGAAATTCCAAGCACTTCAAAGAAAAAACTCTAGAAACTTTGCTTAATCTAAAAAAGCACTAGATATTAAAATAGCACCCCTACACCCACTCTTCAGTTCACTTTGTGGACATGCTGAAGGACTTTCAGAGGACTGCCTCTGTGGTGGCCTGCTGTGTACTCCATAAGCCTGTTTTGCTGCACCTAGAAGGATAGCTTTGTAGCTTGGAGCCCGCTTTGAACCCTCAGATTCCTGTCCTGCTGCTTGAGCCCTGCTTCTTCACCTGAACTCAGGACTATAAGAGTGACTCCAAGGGCCAGTCTGCTGGTCTCCTGGTCAGTGCCATTGGGACATAACAGGCTACCATCATCTTGAACCCGCACCTTGATCCAGCCTGAGTGAGTCAAAACACCCCTAGTGGCTCCAGTCATGGACCCCTAGTGATGGTGCCAAAGGTGCCCAGACAGCCAAAATCCAAAACATGGGACTTAGAACATTTTTGGCTAGAAACGTCTCTGAGAACCAAGGGAAGATCAGGACCAACCTGCTCGTCAATTCACCCAAGATGCATCGCTGGTCAGCCTGACTTCGCAGTAGCTCCCACTACATTCTTCTCCGCAGCAGCAAACCTTGTTCACCGTTCTGTGGAAATATGGATTTTTCTGATCAGTTATGTCCCCTATCTTGGACCCCAACGGTTCTATGTGCATGTTACAAATACATGTATGTTCCCTCCAGTTCCAGTTATGAAGACGCAAACACATGTGCGTCCACCGTTAACATGTCCTCTGTTGATCCGCCATGAATGGGCCGGATATTCCATTCCTAAGTACGAAAGGCCACCGCCTTTATATGGTTCACTTATGCCATTTTACAGTCCAGGCAAGTAGGCCCTGATTCTGTCATCAAACTCTTCTTGCCTTCTGCCTCTGAAAACTCCAGTCTGAGCCTGCATCTGTGACCATGAACTTTGTCTCATTCTCTGCGCGGCTCACGAAGCCTGGCATCAGCCTGCTGTCTGCCAAAAACTGTATTTCACCTTCGAAATTATCTACTCCGTTCCCTGCCCGATGCATTCCTGTCTAGTAGTTTAAGTAAACATTCTTCCAGCTACCGAGCAAAGGCCCGGCTTCTCTGTCTTTATGCAAGTAATTCATAGCCCTGTTACTATGGAAGATTCCGCCCTCGCATCTAGTGTAGACATTTAGACGCTTGTACACGCACTAACAGTCAGTATAGTCAGTATAGAATAAGATTCTACTCGAAGAGACCTCTCTTTTGGATAACATAGTTCTTTAAACATAGGATGTTAGATATGATTTGGGATTAGGTTGACTTGACCCTCCAGACTTCTGTCGCCACATGTAGAGCCAAATGTCAAGTCCCCTTCACCCCCTAGTTACACGTCAATCACACGTCATGCTGCTGCGCGCGCATATCTGTCAAGTATTTCTGCTGACATTGCGAAATTCTTTCATGTAACCGCCCTCTTATGACATCACATCTGATGACGTTCTTTAAACCATTCCCAGTTACGCCTATTTCAGCTACGCATGCGAAATGTTATCTTTGCTATCAATTGTTACGCCTCTTGTATTTGCCTCACTGTAATGCCTATTGTATAAAAGTAATTGATTGTCAATAATGTATGTACTTCACTTCCTGAACCTTCGTGGTGATGGAACTTGGAGCAACCGATTATAATCGACCACTGGAATAAAGCCCATTCCGAACCTCTAATACCACGGATTCTGCCTCTTATTTACTGAGCTATTTTATTATGTTTCTGTATCAAATTAAGTCCCGGTAATGAAATTATTTACCACATGAATGGCGCCCGAATAGGGACACTTTCTCATCTCACGCGCCGGCGGTGCGTTGCAGGCCCGGTCTCCTGCCACAGCTGGACGGACAATAACGCGTACCAGCAGGATTTCCTGTATCTCCCTCCGGTTAAGCGGGGGCGACTGAGGCTGCGATCAACACCCAGACGAGGCGGTGAGAAGTGCGAAGTATCCCGACCAGAGCCTAGCTGAGAGAGCAAGATCCGAGGTATATAGAGGCCCACCAGTTTCCGAAGTCCCAAGTCGAGTCCAGTGTCCGAAGTGTTCGAGTCGAGTCCAGTCTGGTTCAAGTTCAGTCCAGTTTCCGAGGCCTTCCGTTTCCGAGCTACCCGGTGAGTACCATTACTGGGGAGGCGTTCTGGCGTGCACATAAGTTGTGCCGGTCCAGACGGGTTTGGGTACACAAATCCGGTCTGCACTGTTCCAGCAGTGTATCTGTACTGTTTAGCAGTATATCTAGTATACCAAATATATAAATTCAGAATGATTCAGTTAATGTCGAGTATTATGTTAGTGATTAAGTTTTCCTTAGACCGTCATCATCGTTGCTCAGTTAAACGTTAAATGTTAAATGTTTTCTGCATATTGTGGTATGAATGACTGTTCCTTATTGTGTTTAATGTATTAAGTTTGTTCAAAATCAAGTATCAGATCAGTTTTCAATATGCCGCTCTTTTCGAAATTAAGACAGATCACAACTAGAAAAGGGGTACTCGAAGAAGCCGTTCCTATTCCTCCTAGGGACACTCCAGGGTACTTCATGTATCATAAACATGGCCTAGATGCCATATTATTTCTTGATTTATGGGTAGACTACACTAAGGAATTACCAGAAAGTCAGAGGTGGCCCGCGGCTGGGACCTGGGATGCAGAGTGCATCGTGAAAGTAGAGGAAGAATTATGGAAAAAGAAAGCTAGACAATCACAGAAAGACGCCATTGAATTATGGCGTAAAGAATCATATAGACGTACAGAAAAAGCACGTAGACAGGAAGAGAAGAGTAAAGAGAATTCAAATGAAGTCCGAGAAAATCTATTGATTGAAGAGGGTGCACGAGTGAAATCAGAACAAGTAGACAGACAAAGACATGCCCTTATGAAGGGTATGTATCCCCTTCTGGCCGAAGGATTACCTAAGGCTACTCCGGGGATACCAAAAGACTTGCCACCCCCATTATTTCCAATAAAGGTACATCCTAAGGGGCATCCTAGAACCGCAGAAGATGTTTTTCTTTCCTCTTATTTAGATGACGCAGCTCCCGAGTATGCTAATCCCGCCCCACATAGACCGCCTGCCAGGGAGGTTCAACGCCAAGATCCAGTACCCGTATCCCTACAGCAACAAGTTCTGACACAAGTTCCGGCAAGCACATCTGTTTCTGCATCTGTTCCTACAGCTACTTCTATAGCTGTATCCACACCTATAGTTGCTGTATCACGTTCAACGAATCCTTTCACACCCGATACCCCAGACGGGGCTACCGGAGGTGCTACCAATATTTTTTCTACGCCACCCAGAATAAATAAACTTACTTTTCAAGAATCTGCACATTCACGTACCCCCAAACTCATAAATGCCCGTACGCTTAAGGAACTTCTTATAGATTGTAGATATGATCCTGTGCCCGGAAAAGAGGACGAAATGACCCTGGCATCATTACGTATCAGACGAGCCGCGGTGTATTTAGGGAAGTTACCAGGAATGACTGCGCATCTAGATAATATATACCATTTTGTCCAAACAGGGCGAGATTCTGAATGTATTAACAGAGCTATGGAATACCAGAAAGTGGAAATACAGGGGGAACTGTTACGTTTCCTTATAAATTGTGTGATCCGAAATCAAGACCGACCGGGGGTAGACCCGGAAGCAATGCAAATTCTTACCAGATGGAGCCAGAATATATCAGAAGGGAGACATGATAAGCAAAACTGTATAATAGCCATGTGCCGAAAGATCCGTAAAGAAATAGAACGCCTACACGAAGAAAGATTAGCGGTAGACCAGTTCGAACAAAGCGAGGAAGAAGGATCAGGACTGCCCACAGGACAGTCAGAAACTATAGCCTATGTAGGTAGAGGAAGATCTTGTAATAGTACTAGATGTCTTACTGATCCGATACGTCCGATATGTCTAGAAAATAACAGGAATTTTCAAACACCAATAATAAATATAAGGTCTAACGAGCATTCATTCCAAGCAGCTGATAAATTACTCCGAGAACGAAGGGGTTATCATTTTCTCGATTCTATGGATGAACAAGAATTAGCCAGGTCAGCTGTCCATTGGGTTGACAGTCCCGGGAAGTATAGTGATGATACAGTAGCACACACATTTTTGAATCTCACCCCAGATGAACAGCGTTTAGCTGGGATTTATATGATTCAACAACTTCTTATACTATATAAAAGCCAACATTCAGATCCTGGTCCCTTACCTGATATATTGACTGAATTACTCACGAATAGATGGAGAGGTTCAGGTACTAAGCTAATTAAAGAAATACTAGAATCAAGAAAACAGTACATTCTTTTTGTATGCCCAGAACATGTCTCATTGCCCATCAAGGAAAGAACCACGTATTACATGGACAGACAGAATCCCTTACGAGAGGTACACCCAATAAAAGGCGAGGACAATGAGTTTAAACGTGTATTTGTATATACACCCATATCGAAAATAGAATTGCTAGAAATGAAGAAAGTGGTACCCAGTCATGACAAAGACCCAGCGGGTTTCCACCGAGAAATTAAAGACATGTTACTCATGGGAGAGTATACCTATCCCGACATTATGACCATATTAAAGGTATTGATGCCTGCTGGCATTTATGAAAAACTCAAGGAAAAAGAGTGGGAGGTGGGAGACCAAAAGATAGACTGGACAGCATTAGAAAATGAAGAAAAGGCCCGAGGTCCAGGTTCGGGGCTTGGGGACAAAACTAAAGCACTACCAGGTCTACTAGTACAGGTACTGCCACGCTTATTAACTACGAAAAAGGAAGACTGGGGTGCAATTTCAGCCTGTAAACAAAAGCAAGATGAAGACACTAGTGATTTCTATACGCGATTTGAAAAATGTTTCGGTATAAATAGTGGCATAAAAGCAAGTAGCGAATCATACCCACATCTGTTTGTGACAAAATTAGTTGAAAATTCCTTGCCCCAAGTGAAGAATAGAGTATTAAAATTCGAGAGTACCTGGCAAGGTAACACTCCATCACAAATGTTACAAATGTTACAGTATCATCACAATAGAATTAGAGAGGAACAAGATCATGAACAAAGACGCATGAAAGACACGAAAATGAAAATGCTAGTCTCCCAGACAGTTCCAACTGAAGGACATAAAAAGGGTACGACACATTCCGGTGATTCAGCAGGACCTGTAAAAGGGACATGCAACTATTGTAAACAACCAGGTCATTATGTACACGATTGTCCAGTCCTGAAGCGTAATATCGCCACAGGTATTACAAAAGAAAGACCACGGCCACTTAGACAGGATCAGAATGAACAAGGAGCCTTGCAGCATGCACAGTCCATGCCAGCTCCACAACAGTCTATACAGTTTGTGCCAGCTGCACCTGCGCTGCCTGTTGCTGCCACACAAACCACGACACGACAACTGTACCAGACCGCACAGTATGACTATCCTGATTATCAACGATACGCATGAACAAGCCTAGAGAGGGAAGTAGACTTACCCCTTATCGAGATCCCTGTAGATCAAGAAGGACCTTATGTACATAGTGAATTATTAGGCCAAGACAGAAAATTTTTACTCGATACAGGGGCAAGTCGAACAACTATAAAACGTAGTGAAGTTCCAGGGGTACCCCTCTCAGGCTCGCAGAATATTTCCCTTGGTTTTTCAGGAAAACCTATTGTTAATGAAGTGTCACAGCCTCTTCCACTTACGATAGGACCTTTGACCCGAACTACAGATTTATTGCTTACTAAATCATGTCCAGAAAACCTGTTAGGAATAAAAACATTGAAAGCTCTAGGAGCTATAATATGTTGTTCTCCGGAAGGAGTAAGATTGTTTTTACGTGATTTTAAAGGTCATTATGTGTCTAGAGACATGGATCCCCGATTGCAGACTTTACCTACACATCTATGGGCACAAGGCCCTACTGATGTTGGTTGCATGAATATTACACCATATCGAGTTACACTAAAGGCAGGAGTGGTACTACCACGAATGCGACAATACAAGTTACCTCCAGATGCTGTAGTGGCTTTACTACAAATCATTGACGAGCTCATTGCCCAAGGAGTGGTTGTAGAAACAGACTCCAATGTATGTAATTCACCGATAATTCCGATTCTCAAACGAACAGATCCGAAGGCCCCGCCAGTATATCGATTGGTTATTGATCTGCGCGAATTAAACAAATGCATTGTGCCACAATTCCCTGTGGTCCCAGATATCTCATCATTACTGACAGCTATTGATTCCGAAGCAACATTCTTTACTGTAATTGATCTCAAGAATGCTTTTTTCAGCGTCCCAATAGATCCGGAAAGCCAATATTTGTTCGGATTTAGTTTAAATGGACGTAGCTTTAAATTCTCCCGCGCACCTCAAGGATTTACAGAAAGCCCCAGCATCTATAGCCAAGCACTAAAACGAGAACTCGACAGTATCCGCATGCCAGTTAACACTGCTCTGCTTCAATATGTCGATGATCTGCTGATCACCGCTAGAAGCGAACCCGAATGTGAGAAAGCATCACTGACAGTTTTACAATTTCTAGCCGAAAAGGGGCACAAGGTGTCCCCTTCTAAGCTGCAATTCTGTGTCCAGCGAGTTGTTTATCTTGGACACTCGCTGTCCAAGGAGGGGAGGCAGCTTACACCCGACCGCATTCAGTTAATAGCTAACATGCCAATACCCAAGACACAAAAGGAGGTGCGGGCTTTCATAGGCCTCACTTCATATTGTAGACAGTGGATCCCTCAGTATGCATTTCTAGCAAAACCACTCATTCAGTTGACAACACAGGAGGCAGCCACATCGACTGTTCTCCCTTGGACTCAGGAACATACACAAGCTTTTGAAAGCTTAAAGAAAGCTCTATGCCAAGCACCTGTTTTAGCAACACCATGTTACAGAAAACATTTTACACTCTTTGTTACAGAACGCGAAGGTACTGCCTTGTCAGTACTCACACAGGAACAAGCAGGAGCACACAAACCATGTGCTTATTTTTCTAGTACATTAGATCCCGTAGCTCAGGCTTTGCCTGCGTGTCTGAAATCAGTGGCAGCGACAGCTTTAGCAATCAGACAAAGCGATGCCATAGTGTTAGGACATCCATTGACAGTTCAAGTACCACATGCAGTAGAGGTTCTTGTGAATCGAACGCAAACACAACATTTGACTATAGCAAGACTTACAGGGTACGAACTAACACTGTTTCAGCCACATATAGAAATCAGACGTTGTAACACATTGAATCCTGCCACACTTTTACCTGTAAATGGAACAGACCCACTAGCTCATGACTGTATTGAAGTTACTACAATCACGACGAAACCCAGACAAGACTTAACCGATGTCCCATTGTCAGACCCAGACCTGACGTTGTATGTAGATGGTTCATGTATGAGAACTAGTACAGGAGAACTAGTGGCCGCTTACGCAGTCACAACAGACACTGAAATCATTGAAACAAATTGCATAAATACCTTGTCCGCTCAAGCAGCAGAGCTCGTCGCTCTGACACAAGCCTGTATTCAAGCCACAAATAAAAAAGTCAACATATACACTGATTCACGTTATGCATTCGGAGTTGTACATGACTTCGGCGTGCTGTGGCGAGAGAGAGGTTATTTAACTTCTCACGGTGCCCACATTCAGCACGGACCCCTCATTCATGCTTTATTAGATGCAATACATCTACCCACTGCAATATCAATTATGAAATGTAAAGCTCATACGAAAGTTACTGATATCATTTCTCAAGGCAATGATTTAGCTGACAGAACAGCTAAACAGACTGCTCAAACTCAAACATCCGACATGACAAAGACAATAGTCCTGACGCCAACACATTGTATGACGGTTAAAGATCCCGCTCTTGACGTAATCGACATACAGACACATGCTACACCAGACGAAATAAAGAAATGGACTGAATTAGGAGGGATCCAAACGGATCAAGGATGGTTGATGAAGGAAAAGTCTGTGTGGTTCCTTCCTGATTCAATGGTCCAAGTTATAATTAACACTGTACATAGTCCAGCACATCTAGGAGAAAAAGCTATGCTAGATAGCATTCAACACATTTGGTTCAATAAACATTTACGAGCAGCAGCCAAACAAAAAGTTCGTACCTGTATGATCTGTTGCCAGTTCAACCCAGGAAAAAGCGTCCCCGTAGAACAGGGTGGATTTCAGCCTCCTGATCATCCTTTTGAAGTCCTCCAGATGGATTATATCCAGATGGAACGATGTAGAGGATTCAAATATGTTCTCGTAGTTGTGTGTGCTCTTTCCCGTTGGACGGAGGCATACCCGGTTTCAGATTACACTGCCCCGACTACTGCCAAACAGTTGGTTCGAGAATTCTTCCCACGATACGGTTTACCACGTGTTGTTCACTCAGATAACGGCCAGCCGTTCTCGTCCGAATTAATGAAACACGTTTCGCTCCTGTTAGGCTATCAGTGGAAATTCCACTGTGTCCGACACCCCGAGGCAGCGGGTCTCGTAGAAAGACATAATCAGACTCTGAAAATAAGATTGTCCAAAATATGCAGAGAGAAAGGTGTTGACTGGGTAGTAGCATTACCAGTTGCACTCTTTTACATGAGAATGGTAGCACACTCTCGAACAGGGCTATCCCCGTATGAAGTGATCTTCGGCAGACCACCAAATATGTGGGGGACGCCCATACCACGCAAAATAACTGATATTGACTGTAATATGCTGACAGATTATTTGGCTTCCTTGATGTCTGCACTACAATCTTGTCGTTCACAGGTAGCTGCAGCTTTTCCTGACAACACTGAGGTGAAACCCCATGACGTAGTTCCGGGAGACTTGGTCCTCGTGAGGAACTTTGATCGAAAGACTCAGCTGGAACCTAGGTGGAGGACGCCCCAGCTGGTGTTGCTCACCACAAGAACAGCCGTGAAGATCGAGGGCAGGAAAGGCTGGATTCATTCAAGTCATATCAAGAAATTTCATGGACCACAATCAGAAGTGAATACCACACCTTGTGTGTCTTCACCCATTGACTCAAAACTTCCTTTTGTGGAAAAAAGTGATTCCGAACATTATAAATTAAAGCTCAGGCCCAATCAGTCGAGCAATTTGATTGTTTAAGTCCTCTCCAAGGTGAAGCGGTTGAATTGTCTCTGACATGTATCCCTTGGACCTGAATAGAGAAAGCACCCGAAAAATGTTGAAACGACAGGCGTACTGTAAATCACTGCGTAGTCATTGCATAGTGACGTTATTAATTTTGTTTTTCTCAAGTCTTTTAATAATTACTGCAAGTATATTGTTGCACATATATTATCCTATTTCTAGACATGTTTACAATGTTACTGCCGAACATTCTTTTAGTGAATTACCTCCGCTTGAGTTGTCTTATAGATTTGCGCTGCGCAATAACACGTTTATTAATATGTTACATCATTCCCATCAGGTCAGCAATGCTACAAATTGTTGGATATGTGGCCGACTCCCTCCCTATCAGAATTATAAAGGAATTCTACCTCTCTTTCCATACCCGTTCACACACAACGGCTCCTGTGGAGCATGGTTTAGTCTAATTAATTCTCTAGATTCGAATTCTGCAGTTTATCAAGATAACTGGGTATGGGGAAATTTGAATTTAGTTTTACTTAAGGTCTGCTATCCTAACAAGGAGGGATTTCCCCAGAGAACAGGAACTGATCTCGAAAATGAAGTGTATGGATTAGGTAATTTTACGCTTAATCTTATGATCCTAAACGTCGAATCCGAAGCTACTCCAATTTTGCCCGCTATGTCAATATTTCCAGTAAAAGGTGAATTATGTGTAAGAAAGAATGGTTCCATACATATGGGCCATAGTAGATGCACCACTGTAGTAGAATTTAGTGATCAAGGCAAGTCTACATTTAGAGCTTCCCGCCATTCCTATTTCATATGTGGTCAGACGGCATATGTACGTTTGCCTCTAGATTGGGATGGTACCTGCTACATTGGATTTCTTTTGCCACCTGTTTTTCTAGCTCCTCCTGATTATCACAGAAATACTCATTTAGTATATAATAGAGTAAGGAGAGATCTCCCAATAGTCGATTATACTGAAACAGCATGGGAAAAATACACAGATTTCAATAAAGGTCTCTTTCCCTATATAGGTACAGTTACTAATAGTAAGCTGATACGTAGATTAACCAGAACCCTTGAAGCAGTAGTGAACGAAACTATTTCCGCCTTAGGCAATTTAACAGAAGAGCAGTCTGCTATGCGGATTGTTGTGCTTCAAAATCGTCTTGTCCTTGACGTCATCCTGGCCGATAGGGGCGGAGCTTGTAGGGTCATCGGATCAAGCTGTTGCATTTTCATACCAGAAAATTCGCCATCTGTATATAAAGCCATAACTCGCCTTCATAAGATTGTAAGCCAGATACACCAGAATCCAGGCACCTGGACTTGGTCCGGTTGGTTTTGGAATGTATTATCTACCTTTGGATGGAAGGTCCTATCCTTCCTAGGTATTGGCTTTCTCATACTATTCAGTTGCTGCTTATGCCTACAATGTGGACCAGCGATTTGTGGTCTGTGTGCCACATCGTGCATTCCACATCAAGATTTTCATTCAAGATCCCGGAAGAAGAAAGAAGAACAAATGATGCTATATGAACAGATCAATGGATTAATGAAGATTGATATCTCTTGACGGGCAAGTAGGGGACAAGGAGGGAATGTGGAAATATGGATTTTTCTGATCAGTTATGTCCCCTATCTTGGACCCCAACGGTTCTATGTGCATGTTACAAATACATGTATGTTCCCTCCAGTTCCAGTTATGAAGACGCAAACACATGTGCGTCCACCGTTAACATGTCCTCTGTTGATCCGCCATGAATGGGCCGGATATTCCATTCCTAAGTACGAAAGGCCACCGCCTTTATATGGTTCACTTATGCCATTTTACAGTCCAGGCAAGTAGGCCCTGATTCTGTCATCAAACTCTTCTTGCCTTCTGCCTCTGAAAACTCCAGTCTGAGCCTGCATCTGTGACCATGAACTTTGTCTCATTCTCTGCGCGGCTCACGAAGCCTGACATCAGCCTGCTGTCTGCCAAAAACTGTATTTCACCTTCGAAATTATCTACTCCGTTCCCTGCCCGATGCATTCCTGTCTAGTAGTTTAAGTAAACATTCTTCCAGCTACCGAGCAAAGGCCCGGCTTCTCTGTCTTTATGCAAGTAATTCATAGCCCTGTTACTATGGAAGATTCCGCCCTCGCATCTAGTGTAGACATTTAGACGCTTGTACACGCACTAACAGTCAGTATAGTCAGTATAGAATAAGATTCTACTCGAAGAGACCTCTCTTTTGGATAACATAGTTCTTTAAACATAGGATGTTAGATATGATTTGGGATTAGGTTGACTTGACCCTCCAGACTTCTGTCGCCACATGTAGAGCCAAATGTCAAGTCCCCTTCACCCCCTAGTTACACGTCAATCACCCGTCATGCTGCTGCGCGCGCATATCTGTCAAGTATTTCTGCTGACATTGCGAAATTCTTTCATGTAACCGCCCTCTTATGACATCACATCTGATGACGTTCTTTAAACCATTCCCAGTTACGCCTATTTCAGCTACGCATGCGAAATGTTATCTTTGCTATCAATTGTTACGCCTCTTGTATTTGCCTCACTGTAATGCCTATTGTATAAAAGTAATTGATTGTCAATAATGTATGTACTTCACTTCCTGAACCTTCGTGGTGATGGAACTTGGAGCAACCGATTATAATCGACCACTGGAATAAAGCCCATTCCGAACCTCTAATACCACGGATTCTGCCTCTTATTTACTGAGCTATTTTATTATGTTTCTGTATCAAATTAAGTCCCGGTAATGAAATTATTTACCACAGGTCTCACACAACTAGATGATCACAGTTGGCGCTATGATATTTTAGGTGCTAGTCTTTACTAAAAATCTAAATAATTCATAACTCAAGTTCTACTGATTAGATTTTTGTTGTTTTGGTGGCAAATGATTTATTAAAATTGACTATTTTTCTAAATTGATGTGGGATTTTTCTACTGTGAATACTTCACACATTGCCTCTAAGTTAAGCCAGACTGCTTTTCATGCCAAGCTATCCAAGCTGAAGCACAGATTAATTTGGTGAATTTTTGAGGTTACCCCTGCCAGGGATTGTGGCTGTTGCTTGACAAGGGCTTACACCCTAGTCAACCAACAACTCACCACATGTTCAGCAAACAAGAAATGGAGAACAAAGAGAAAATAGCAACACACACAACCTCACTGGCTCCAAAAACTGAACTCATGGAGATTAAACACAAAATGGCCACGTATTTCAAACACGTTTACTTACTCCACAAAATCATCATGGCTAGCAAACAAGAAGGCGGAATGGAGAACAGAGACAAAATGGACACAGCCACTCAAACACATATAGGTATTAGGCATTAGGCACCACAAAATGGTATATATATATATATATACACACACTTACATATATCTGTATGTGTGTGTATATATGTATATTTATGTGTTTGTGAATGTGTATGTGTATATATATATATATATATACATATATATATATATATATATTAATAATGCAAACTGGCACGAAATTCTGAGGCCCATTGGAGGGCTTGTTAAATTACTTTAATTAAACCTGGCAGTTCACAGAACCCACATGGGTAAAAATCATCGCTGCACTACAATGAGGGACTACATACCCCAGAAGGCAAGACTGTCTTGCGAGGCCCACTGGAGGGCGTGGTAATATTATTTAATTAGTGAAATGTGTGCAGCGCATTTCTGAGACTTTTAGGTTTCCCTCGGATGAAGGAGCAGGAGCTCCGAAACGCGTAAGGGATTGTACTGTCGGAATGGAAAAGCCGGTTTGAAAATAAATGTTCGGATGAACTTACTATCGTGGAGTAGCGTCTTCAATGCTTCAGGGCACATGTTGAATAAAATATATATATATATATATATATATATATATATATATATATATATATATATATATATATATATATATATATATATATATATATAACCAAGAGAGGGGGTGACCGTGATAAAATGCTTAGAAGATTAGAATCTGAATTTATTTTAAAACTAGACAGCAGATTCCCTAATGGGCTTAATACAACTGAGGATCTACATGTATTTCTTTAACTTCGCATTATGTATTGTATATGGTGAGATTCCTATGGAGTGTATTGCCCTGCCTGCTTCCACGCATATATATTATGAATTTCCTTTTCTGATCCCATTTTTTCTTTATATTCACATTTTTACTTTTCCTAGTATGTTTAATTACATGATTTAGGAATATATAAATGTGTTTTTTTCACTTCATTTATTAGACATAGACTCTTTGATATGTCTGTTTAGACCATACAATTAACAATAGTGAGTTCACATACAATGCTTTATAACATTTTTTATATCTCAACTTTCAGGCGTTTTTCCAGCACAATATAATCATTATCTTAGCATGCTAACTGCATTATATGCGTTCAGACATTTTTTGCTTCTTCATCTCCATGGTTTGGTACTTATATCCAAAAAATACATTGAATTATTGACAATCTTGCATTATTTGCACAATTTTTTGTGTTTACATTATTGCGTAATTTGCACATTATTTGTATATATAATGAATTTTAATCTAAAATATTTGCACTTTATTGCGTTATTTGCACGGTCAATTAAGATTGGATATTATTGTATCGTTAACTATGAAGTTTGATGTATTTTATACTAAATAATGATGTGTATTCATATATGTTTTGCATAATTATCATGTTAGAACATATATACTATTTGCGCCTGAGGTTTTTGGATTTTATCCTGTTATTTAATTGCACAGAATGTTTAATGTGGTCTAAAATGAACTGTTTGGAAAACAGACTTTCCAAGTTTGAGTAATGTGTCTTCACTTTCTAAATGTCACATGGTGTAAAAAAATGGTGAAAAAAATGCAGCCAATTGAAAGCCTTGATGTATAAAATGGGCTCATTTTATTTAACTGATTGTCTGTGAGCAAGGGCGGATGCCCGAAACGCCTTAGATGTTTGTGAAGACTCGGCTTTAAAATAAATTAACAACTTTTGTGCCTGATTTGGATCTGCGTGGTTTCTGCTTTCCGTGGACACGGATTCTTTTGAGACTGCAAGCATGGGATATATATATATATATTGTTGGACTTGGCCCTTTTTGCAGGGTCATCCCTAAACTTTTTGCCTTCCTCCTGTATTTTTTCTGACCTGTTGTTGGCTGGTTTATGACTCTGGGCACCTTACCACTGCTGACCAGTGCTAAGGTGCATATGCTCTCCCTATGGTAAAATGTATACATTGATTGGTGTCCATGTTTGGCTTATTCGGTTTACTATCAGCCCCTAGTAAAGTGCACCAGGAGTGCCAGGGCTTGTAAATACGAAAGCTGCTGGTGGGCTTGCAGCACTGGTTGTGCCACCCACAGAAGCAGCCTAGTAAAATATGTCTAAGGTCTGCCACTGCAGACCCTGCGTGCAGTCTGGTACTGTCATGCTGGCTGGGCAAGTGCACACACTTGCCAGCCTCCAAACCTTCCCTTTGCCTCATGTTAGTCACCCCTATGGTAGGCCCACGGGCAGGGTGCATTGTAGGTGTAAGGTAGGACAAGCCCTGAGTGTGTGGCATGTCCTAATAGTGAATTACAGCCATTTTCGTTTTTCACTATTGAAGGCTACCTGCTCTCCATAGGCCAGAATAGGCTGCTGGAGTCACTACACGCTGTGACCCCAGTGGACTCATAGAGCATGGTAGAATATCAAGTTTAGTATGCCTGAACTCAGAATAATAAAATACTTCTTGTAGTCAAGTTTATTTTAGTATCCTGGGTTTGTAAATACTACTTTTAGAAAGTTAGTATTTACTGACCTGGCCATTTCAGTCCGCCTCTGCTGTGTGTGTGTGTGTTCTGCCTAGCAACAGTAAGGAGCAGGGTTGGGGAATCCCCAGAGACAGGTGGTGGGTAGAGAGATGACCCCAGGATGGGTGGGAGGAGTACACCTTGACTCTTGAATAGACCTGTGCTCTGCCACCACAAAGCCGGCACCGCCCCCTGTGGAGCGGCTGATGTCTCTGCCCTGCTGCTGAAAGGAAAGAGCAGAGTCACCATAACAAAGTGCTCCAGAACTGGACTGGGCCGGGCCTAGGCCCCCTGGCGCTAAAGAACAAAAGAATCACTGTATAAAAGTAGGAGCCTGGCTCCTAAGAAATCAGAATCCTGTTTTACCACAAAGAACCTCTGCCCGACTAGAAGGAGAAGAAGACGCTGGAGGAGCTGGCCTGCTGCTTGCCTTGCTGAGAAAGGAGAGGAAGAGACTTACTGAAAAGACTTTGCTGCTTTGTGCTTGAACATTCTCCAAGGGCTTGATCTGAGCTTGCCCCCTGAACAGAACCCCAGGACCAGTGGGTTCTCTGTGCTTTTGCTCGTCCTCCAATCGAGCCGTGTGTGCATCCCGCTGGAAAGAGACTGCGCCCCTCATCGCCCCCTCCTAGGGCCGTGACACTCAGGAGCTTGCCTGCCTTTACCCCGTGAGAGCCCCGCTCCGTCCGGAGCCGCTCTCTGTCCCCGGGCTAGGTTGCCTGCGCCCCTGTCACCGCCTGCCACTGGAGTGCGCTGAGCGCGCTGTCACCCCTCCCGCCGGAATCCGTCCGACGACTGTGATCCACGCCGGGTCATCCAGCTGCACTGTCCGTGCCCTGTGACCCCGCTTCGCTATCCCCGGACATCTCAGGCCGCGCCGCCCCCGCTGTGGAGACCCCCCTGCACCGCCGTGCTAAGAGGTCGCTGGCCGCGCCTGCCTGTTGCCCACACCCGCTGATTGAGGATCCAAGAACACTTCCCCAAAGCCGAGAGTCGCACCGATCTGCGCCGACTCTCTCCACGCAACAGTGCTACAGGAATTCCAGTATCGGACTCGGGGCCCGCACCGCCTTACTTCCCCGTTAAATCCTCACCGCACGCCCGTCTCACCGCCGCTGCCCGGGAGCCACCGGGAGGAGCTGTGCACGGCGCGAGCGCGCCCACGACCGATGCGTGAGCCGCGGTAGGCCTGAAGTAAGTCAAGACTGGAATCTCCCAAGTGACATCGAGAAACGACTAAAGAAGTATTCACGTAAAGAACTGTTTGCCTGCTTTAATAATCTGGTGGCATAGAAACAACGTTACTGGTCTTGTGATAAGTCTGCATATTGAGATAACTATTTTTACATAAAAGAGCGTATTTTCACATACCTAAGCCTGGTGTCCGTTTCTGGGGGGGATTAATGGGTTTACTGTGTGTGTGATTATAATTGCTTAACCAACAACGCCTGAAGAATCGCCTTGGCTGCTCACGCCACGCACCTAGAGGGTGAGCAAGGGTCATTCCCAAAGGGGTTATCCTGTGCCCTGACGTAGAGGAGAGGGTTCCTGCTTGACACAAGGGCAACCTTGCACCAACCAGAGACCCCCAGTCTAACATATATATATATATATATATATATATATATATATATTCACTGAAAAAACCATAGGTTTCACACATGTTATAGTTAGCGGAAATTTTACTGATAAAAAACCAAAGAAATTCCCCCGTTATAGTTAGTGCAGGCAACTATAACTCACGCGACCGCAATCCTCTGCTGATGCTAATACTGTATTTAGACACTTATTTGCCCATGTCTTCTTCCATACATTTTTAGCTATACATATATTACAAATATTTTTTTTTCATAAAGACACATATGTCATCAGCAGAAGATTGCGGTCGCGTGAGTTATAGTTGCCTGCACTAACTATAACGGGGGAATTTCATTGGTTTTTTATCAGTAAAATTTCCGCTAACTATAACATGTGTGAAACCTATGGTTTTTTCAGTGAATTTGCAAGGTTTTTTAAATGCTAATTCCTTACTATAACGTGTGTGAAACCTATGGTTTTTTCAGTGAATTTGTACGTTTTTTTAAATGCTAAGTTACTTTACGCCATTCGTGGCGTGCGCGCCCACTTAACGCAGTTCGTTCCGTGCGCGCACGGTGCGCTTCGCGCACCGCGCACCCACTTTACGCAGTTAGTGCCGTGCACGCACGGTGGGCACGCGCACCGCGTGCCCACGTTACGCTAGATGGGCCATGTACGCACGATGAGCTTCGCGCACCGTGCGCACATGGAGGACATATGATGCACTTCGTTTTGAAAGGTAATATTTTAATTTTTCGTATATCTTATAAGCCATGCACAAATTTGCACACGGGGTGGAGAGAGTGTGGATAATTTTTTTTTTTATTATTTTTTTTTTTTACATTTTAGTTTATCTCATCTCTAATAAGCCATGCACAATTGGTGCCCTTCGGGCACGAATTGCACACGGGGTGGGGAGAGTGTGGATAATTTTTTTTTTTATATAATTTTTTACCGTACGCGTACGGTAAGCGTAATCGGCAAAATTACCGAAAAAATAAAAATTCCGATTTTGGCCTTGGGGGATCTTTGGGGACTCCCTCAACATGGCTATGTGTGTGGGAGCTGTCTAAACAGCCCCTTTACATGTTTTTGTGCTTTATATTTTAAACATCACTCTCAGTGCGAGAGAGAAAATGACGGCCGCCGCTTCCTGGTTTCGGCCGATTTGAATGTTTACTAAGATCTAAGAGCCAATCAGAATCGCGCTCGCGCACGCCACCGTACGCGTACGGTAAGCGTACCGTAAGCACACCGTAAGCTGGCTCAGATATATATATTGATTTAAAGGCTATTTTCTCAGAATCTACTGAACAGATTTACACCAAACCTACAAAAGGCACTTCCTTGACCTGAGGACTACCTCTCTGCCAAATTTCTAGTAATTCTGTTCAGCCGTTCGGGCTGTAGCCCTGTCTAAAGGTCCTATGGAAAAATGCATGGGAAAAACGCGTTTTGGGACCCCCCTTTTATCTCAGCCCCCGCTTGACGAATCCCCTCGAGACTTTCAGGGTAGGAGCGGAGCGTAGCGCCCCACCTATTTTGAAAAATTCGCGAGGATTCGTCGACCGGCGCCAAAGTTATTCAAAATAGAATGTTGCGGATTTCCTATGGAAACGTGGTCCTAACTATAACTACCTACTGGCGACCGCCAGTAGGTAATATATATATATATATATATATTTGTGCAGTCATTTCCCTGCAATGCTACAAGATTTATAAATATATATACTGCCCTGTACCCATGAACAGCATACCAGCATTAGCATAAAATTAAAGATACTTTTAAAAATGCCCAAACCACAAGCTGCCCATGCCAACATCAATTACCCCTCCAAATTACGTTTAAAAGTTGCAGAAAGAATCACAAACACCTAAATTCTGTACCTGCACTCTTTGGTGCAAACCAACTCATATCCTTGGTTAACAAGCATTTGCAATGCAATAGGTGTCGCATTTGGGAGAGTTTGGGGAGCTGGTGTTGTGGATGACAATGCCTTTTATTTATCTGCTTTGATAATTAACCCATGAATGGAGGGCATTGTCATTTGCTTGAACTCTTGTAAATGCAAGACCTATTGCATTGGAAAGTGAAAGCGCGTATGGCGTGCTGAATGTTGCCGGACAACATGTCGTGCCTGCAGTAGGAGAAACTTATTAAAGAAAATAGTGCTTAAGACATGCAGTGTAACAACCAAAGTAATAGGGCCAGTCCTCATGGGAGGTTACAAATGAAGACAAGGCATACTAAGGAGGGACTAACAAGCCTATTAATACATTGGAAGCCAGCATTTACAAAGGACAATGACAAATATGGGCGGAGAGTGTGCGGGGCTTCAAATCCATACTTGAATACAGCATGCCTCGCAGAGCTGTGAATGCGCTGCCCAGGCTCGAACTAAAAACACAAACATATTAAAGTGGCTTTGATATGCTTTTTGAACTTTGTGTTTTTGGGTGACAATTTTTCCTGTGGCAATAGAACCTGCACCCCTGCTGCTCTGTCACAGATTTTTTCTATGCAAATATGCTACAAATACTGCATTTGCAAAGGGCAGAAACAGACCTAAATTTGGCCTGGAGAGCTGCACTAATCCTTTATGGGTTCCAGAGTAACGTGCTACTTGCCAAAAAAGAGCTTCAACACCTCATCAGGGGGAGCAAGCGCTCTATAAATGCAAACCTTTTTCCCTCTTCTATCCCTCCGCTATCTTTCTTAATCCAAATAACAGACTAACATATCCACCATTCAAATTACTTCCATATTTCACTATACTAATTCACCACTAATCCGTTATGGGTTTCAGAGTAGAGTTCTAATTGCTGAAAAAGCGATTTGACGCCTCGTCAGGGGTAGTAAGCACTAAAGAAAAGCAATTACAATACAATACAATAATCAACCATCTCACACATACAGAAAGGGTGGGCAAGCATATAGGACCATTTACATGGACTACAGGAGCAACCCTGACCCTAGCCGTCATGCAAACACATAAATCCTACATTTTTTTAAAATACCAAGATATCCAGAATTTCTTAAAATAATGTTTTTTAAACCTATTGCACAACAACACAGTAAAATGGCTAACAAATCTGTACACAATTCACAAATATCACAAGAAATTGGAGAAAATGTTTATTATAATGCCAGGCCTACACCATCCCAAAAATGTGTAAACATTGTCCCCTAAAAAACCTTAATCCCACATGAGACCCAAGTCCACAGTCATGGCCATCCAGTAAAAAAACAAAATGGAAAAAAACAAATAAAAATAGTTGTGCCTCACATCTCTCAAGCAACACATATTTTGCAAAGAACAGTATTGAGTTTACTTAATTTTTCCCAACAAGTGAAGATTCCAAGAGTGTGGATGAAGCAGAGATTTCAGACAGATAGAAAGTGATGTTTTCCCTCTAAAATCCAAATACAAAATGACCAAAGGCTGAACAAAGCAATGGAAGGAGCTTCAAGGACAGGAAGAGGAAGTTGCTGATGTATATACAGTGCTCTGCCAAGCTTCATGATGCTCTCCTCTTGTAAACAACTGGAATAATGTGTTTTGCTCTAAAAACAGTCCACCTGGGTATCAATTTAAGTAGAGAATTTATATTTGAGCTACTTTTCCAGCACCGCATTGAAGAAGTGCTGCTCATGTTTGGAACTGCAGTTTTGCCCCAAAAAATGACCGGAACGGTCCCCTTGAAGAAAAATCAACCTGAAATGTATGTTCGAGATGATGTACACCGCCAAGTTAAAGAGCTGCTGCTTGCATTCAGAGAATGAAGATCGCATTTGTGCCAAACTGACCATCACACAGTCGATGTCCTCTCGCATTAGGGTTTTTCCCAAACTGAATTCTCTTTACACAACGTGACCCAATGCTTAAGCCAAGGCATTGAGTACAAATGTAGTTACGCTGAATTATACTGGCGTCATGAAAATTATGCCCACCCCTGCCAATGAATGAGTTAATGTAAATTAAATAAGATCAGCTCATGAAGAGACAGCTTTGACTCATTTGGGCATCAGTGCTACTGTAACAGTGCTATAGCGATGATACCTGTGGCCTTGTCTACCTAAGAATGCAAAAAATAAGTACAATCTAAAATGTTGTAAGTTGTTTAGTTGGGCATCAGGACACATCTTCAGGTTACAAGATAGATTTATTAGGATAGCACAGCAGAGATAAAGCACTTCGCTAGCTGACCAGATCATCAACTGCCAAGACTGGAACAGTGACAAACCAGATAGAACACTCATAGGTAGTAAGGGTGGTTGAGAAGACATAAACACAAAGAATGGACTACTGACCTCAAGTAGCCATAACAAAGCAAGCACATATATACAACATATCTTCTTCCTTTACAGAAAACACAATAAACACTTCAAACACCCAACAAAAATAAGTACAATCGTGCTATGATTGTCAGAAAATAAAGCATTCGACTGCAGTTAGACCAGCACCTACTCCACTCACAATATCTGATAAACCATTCGGTATTGATTTCCTCCTATCGGTCCATTATTGATAGTTCATTAATATAAGAACAAATTGGTTGCGGTTGATTCTTGCTCTAGATTACATTGTGTGTGGCCACAAAAGTCTGTCATTGCTTGAGCAGTCATACAAGACTTATGTTTGTTTAAACCAGGGGCGGCCGCTCCATTAGGGCGGAGGAGCGCCACCCCTCCTGCCACCAGCAGAAAATAAAACGATAATAAAACAGGTATTAAACCCGTTTTTTTATCTTTTTATTTGAATCCCCTGGACCAGCCCCCAGGACTCTAAAGAGTCTTGGGGCGGGTCCACAGGATGCCTGCTGGTGGGGGAGTGGTGGGCACTTCCTTCACTGTGCATGAGGTGTTTGGCCGGCCGTCCCAGGCAGTGAAGCTCTCTCCAGACCCACGTGCGTTGCTGGGGCTGGAGAGAGCAGGCACAGGCTGCCAGTCTGCTTGGGAGCGCTAGTTCCTGGCGCTCCGGCCAATCCTGAAGCAGCTCTCCTGCAAAGCAGCTTCAGGATTGGCCGCAGGGCAGGCTGGGAGTCTGTGCCCAGGACCAGGAGGAGGACGAGGTGATTCGCAGGAGAAACGGCGGCCGCAAGGGAAGTATATTTTCATTTTTCTTTTTTTACCCCTCTCCACCGCCCTCCTCTGGCCCGGCCCGCCCTCCCACTTTGGCGGGGGTGGGGCACTACGGGTTTAAACCCTGCCGCAAAGAAATTGACAACAAGGAGAAACCTGGCAGTAAATCTGTTCTGCTTAATTGGTTGCACTGTCTGTATTCTAAAATATCTTATGGGGTTAAGACACCTGCTGCAGAGATCTTTGTGTGCCAACTATATCACAGGGATTAATAATAATGATAAGATAACTCTGGAGACAGCGTATTTGCTTTAGAGATCTGTGTTTTGCCTACTTCTAATTTTGAAACAAAGTAGCATCGACGGTTAATATGTCTCCTGCAAAGCACATTATGTAACATGCAGGTGACAGACTTTATGTAAGTGGGTAAGTGTGTTACTGTTTTCTAAGACAGAGATCCTTTTGTTACTTGCAGATCATAGATTGTAATATAATGCAGCACAGCGAGCTATAGAGGACGTGTGGCTGCTGCCCCTTGTGGCCCTCACTGCCTGATGTAACACATCCGTAACATTGCTGTACACACATATGATTTATTGTCAATGGATATACTGTGCGTGTGATGTAAAGCGCTCTGACACCCTGCATTGGGATGAGTAGCGCCAAAGCGCTATAAAAGAAATAAAACAAAATTGTGGTATTTAAATTGTTATTTGCGTAAATATTGGGACAGCCCGATACACCCGACGTCCGTACAGCGTGTGCAGATGTCGTCTATACAGGGACTGAAGGCAAAGGCAAAGGCAGGCACGCGTTAGTGCCTGTGAAGTGACAGGCTGTGTCCACGGTCCTTTGTATCAGGGTGTGAGGCTCCCCATAGCTCCCAGCCAGGCTGTTCTGGGGGCGAAGCTGGAGTCTGAAAAGCCCCCAACGGGGCTACACCTTGCTGCTCAGAACAAAAGTAGGCAGCAAAGTGCAGGCGCTGCTGAAGGCCTCCTGGTGTCAGAAGATGACACCAGGACGAGTCTAGCATCCTTCTGTGAACTCCGGAAGAAGCAGGAAAGGAATCTGGCACTCGCTGAAAGGGGCCCTCTCTGCGAAGGGTGGACGGAGTCCACCCGCTGAAAACAGAGGGTAGGCGGAGTCCACCTGTGTCTACCCTGGACTCCAACCCTGGCTGGGAGTATCCTGGACAGTCAGGCTCCTCCAGGCAGTGGGGCGGGGAGGGGAGGGGTGGGAGGCAGTAAACTCTAGCATACAGTGCGCGCAATGTTATTTGTTTTATCTATTTATTTATGTACTTAACTCCGGTGGGCCGTATGCCGGAGTGTACTACCCCATGCCCTGCCCCTCCCCCGCCTCGCCTCACTGCCCCACAGCGCTCCCTCGAGGAGCCGGGACTGCCTGTCACTGTCATGACACTATTAAAACCTGGCAAACCCCCACAGGTTTGGGAGTCGCATCACCTCATCTCACATAGACATCGATAACAAGAACAAGATACAGGCCAAGGAGACAGTACACACGCTGGTCCCCTGCATGCCAGGGTGTCCACACCAGGCAGGATTTATGGAAAGCAGGTGGCACTGATTCAAGAAAAGCCAACTAAATTACACCTGTGCTTAACAAAGGTTCTGCCTTCTTGGACACCGCCAAAGCTTTCAGTCCCACAGGGAGGCCCTTTCTTGGTAGAGTGCGCGCTGGGGCGGGCTACCGATCTTGAACACCTCCTGTAGACTGGTCCATTAGCCAGGACGAGAGTAAACGGTCTAATGCACAGATGGCATTTTACTATGAATTAAAAACCCGAACTTACACATTAATGCCCGTGGTCCGGGAATGTATCGGAGTTGGCAATAAATGTACTGTAGCTCCTGCGGCGCAGGGGCCCCAACCCTTCAGGGCTCCCCATGCAGTTCAAGGCCAATGAATATCTGTGAGACGTGGGCGACTCCCCTCATCGCAATCTTCGGGGGAGGGGGGATCATTTACCATTACGCCACTTTTTGCGCCACATGTCGAAAACCAACTTGCCAGATACATTTTCCACTGGGTCCCACGTCTGTGCTCGAGTTAAAGTCCCCCCATCCCGGTCTGCGCCCCCTCCCCAGCCCCACCTCCCAGTGTTCAGGCCATTTAGGAATGGCTCGGATATTGAACCTCGTCGCCAGCATAGGTGGCATGTGCATCAGGCCAGAGGTGCGTAAACAGCCCGGAGAAGCCTGGACCGGGCCCGGCGGCGCGCGACAGGCCTCGCGACGGCGCGCGATAGAGAGCCAGGCGCGCGCCCCCTCGCGCAGCACACGCACGCGGCATAACAATGCAAGTTACAGGCAGTCGGGGAGAGGTGGGGGCCTGGCTGCAGCCCAGCCATAGCCCTATGCATCGATTATCAGTACTCCACAGACTGGGGGGAGGGGCGGCCCAGCGAGGGGCTCGCTTCCCCCAGCCCCCAGGATCATTCAGTAATCCTAACACATAATAACCAAGAGATGAAAGCGCTTGGAAGAACGAACAGACGCACCGGCCCCTCGACACAAAGCCGGGGCGCCTTTTTGAGTATAAAAAAATATGCCAGCACATTGATTTGACTTTCATGCCTTTGGAGAGGCTGGGCAGCGATGGAGCAGCGATGGCATATTGGTGCAGGTTTGAGGAAATTCGTGTTACTATTGGAAACCCGGCTGCCTCTGATTGGACACGCTTGTGACAGGTCTCCAGATCCCCCCTCCCAACATATTTCAACCCATACTTACCAAAGGACGCGATTCCGGCGGGAAACTCCCGGTTTTTAAGCAAAAGATTGCTTTATTTTGGCAATGTCTCTCCTGAAATACATTCTCCGGATTAACTTTTTAAAAATGTCCCTCTTTTAAAAATGTGACCTGTTTGTTTGACCCGTAGTTTCTTTCTGACGCAGTACAGTAGGCGGTGGAACATAACGCAGATGTCTTAGCTCTCCTTGGGCTTCTAGGCGGCTTTCTTATGCATTATATTTGTTTCCAACCTGTAGAGATCTCTTCGATGTATTCCTGACTGGAATTGGAAATATCTAGCGCATACCAATGCAGACATCCCACAGATGTGCCTTCCTTCCCTCCTGAGCAGATTTCTAAAATGTTACAATGAACAAATCCGTAGACAACATGGTTTTATGTGAGCAGGTTCACATTTTTCATTCAGACATAGAATAAATTGTATCAGTGCTGAATGTACCACATGTGAGTAAAAAACAAGAGAGCTGAGCCTCCCGGGGCCTCTGTCGATTAATGAAAGGCATCAACAATTGGGGTGCACTGGGCCCCACTCATCTTGGGCCCAGTGCTACAGCATTGCTGCACTAAGCTTTGCTCGGTGCCAGATGTAGGATCAGCACTGAGGTCGGCCAAGAGGCTTCATGGATCCCACCTTCCTCGCTCCCCACTATTACGTGTGGAGCAGAGATGCCACGGAGGGCAGGTGCCCAGGACTCCACCAGCAGGAGGCGCTAGATTACTTTCAAAAGGAACACTGATGGATAATTTATAGGGGAGTAGGTAGAAAAATGACACTTCATCTAAGGCAGCAAAAACATTGCACTGGTCTTATTGGCGGGAAAAACCCACCTGTTGCAGCATTTGAACCCTCTGGTTGTAGGAGGCCTAGGGTTAAACCTGATGAACCCTCAGAAGAGCAGATCTCATACGCAACTCGAACTTCATCGTCTTCTAGACGACACTCAATCAGGATTCTGAAAGAATTCGGCACCAAAACAGCACTCATAGCGGCCACCGGCGGCATTCAAATTACCCTGGACCAAGGAGAAATCGCGACCCTCATCCGGCTTGACCTCTCTGTGCCCTTCGACACTGTCTCCCTGAAATTCCTCATCCGAAGACTCCACGAGATTGGCATACAGGGATCCGCTCTCAAGTTAATCTGTCCTTCTTCACCGGAAGAGCCCAAAGGGTCAGGCTGCCACCATTAACATCAGAGACCAATGAATAGAATAAGTGGAATGCCCACCTGACCTCTATTTATTCTATATAGCTAATAAGAACTGTTGGTTCTGTTCCGATGATACTGGAGAAATCGCATATGCGAGGTTATTCATACAATCATATTTATTATTTTATTTTCATATCTTTTTACCTTTTTTCCAAAATAACTCTTTTACAATTAGAGAAATTGTTTGTAACAGTCTACAAATACATTTCAATGGTTCAATCCGTGTATTGTGAAATAATTGTTGTACCAAGTATCATACATTTAGATAAAATCTAAAAATCATCAATACAAGAAATGCAACTTCCCTCACAAATCATCCTCTCATTCTGACATGCATTCTCACTAACATACTAAACACTCATAATGATGGCAAAGCATGCTACACATATGTGAAAACAAGCCTCAACAGTGGTACAAAGAAAATTGTTATCCGCTGCAATGTTATGAGCTAGGACGACGTTTCGGTGTCAGCTTAGAGCCTATCACCTTCTTCAGGACAGCATAACAATAATATTGTCACTTCCAGGGGTGGGTTTGGAGGGAGGAATTCATGTTCTCACAGCTACGCATCCCATCACTGGGTGCATCAGACTCTAAAATGTCATATCCAGACTCAAAAGGCTACTCTTCAGTGCAGTTTTTCTTTTTCTTTTATAGCGATGGTTTCCTTGAAACCACCACTGCCTTATGTTTTCAAATATTTGTATGTATTTGTAGGAGCCACAGTTCTTGAAGGCAACAAGACCTCCCCATGGTACTCCACCTGGTGTCCATTGGAGCTACGACCAACACCCACAGACCACACAAGAAATCTAGCGATCATCCTAGATGACAAGCTTGACATGATGGTTCAAGTCAACGCAGTGTGCACCTTCTGCTTCCACAACATATGCATGCTGCGAAAGATCTTCAAATGGTTGCCTCAGAACACCAACCAACCAGACGGACCAACACACAAGCACTCAACACTAACAGGCTGGACACCGGCAACACTCTCTATGCTGGAATGTCCAGACAGCTCATACACAGACTCCAGACCATCCAGAACACCACCGCAGGACTCATACTCAACCTCCCACATCGCACCCCAGGAAGCTTCAGTGGCTCCCCATTCACAAGGGCAGTAAATTCAAACTTTTCATGCACATCCACAAAGCCTTTACAACACAGGAACAGAATACCTGACCCGCCGCATACCCTTTAACCAACCCATCAGACACCAACGCTCTGCCTCACTCTGACTTGCCCACATTCCCCGAATCCACAAAAGCAAAGCTGGAGGTCGCTCATTCCCCTACATCGCACCCAAGACGAGGACTAACCTACCTCAACATCTAGAGCCTCCCCCTCACTTCTTCAGTTCTGCAAGAAGCTGAAGACCTGGCTCTTCGTATCGGCTTCTTGGGGACCACACACCTGCCCAAGCACCTGGATACCCTCTCGGGTGATTAGTGTGCTATACAAGTCTTCATAATATAACATAACACATGGTGTGAGCCCTACTAGTGATGTATGCTAACTGTGCCAACAGAGCTTTGAGTTGCCAACCATGGACACCTCTTGACATTCTGGGCCTCATTTACAACAAAATAATAAATCGGCATCGATGTATCAGTTTCCGTGCACCTGCACCAAATGTCCTTGCAACACCATGGGTGCACTGTATTTACAATACAGGGCTTCATGGCACAAGGATTAACAGATGCATCTGTTGACGCAAAAGTAGCGCATTGCTGGAGTTGGTCGTAAAAAAAAACCGCAACTCCAGCAATGCGTCAGAACACATAGACGAGTCCCATGCGTCAGTCCCTATGCCTAGTCTGAGCAGGCATAAGGATTTTGATGCAGTGAAGTCGTAGAGTGATGCAGTAAAATGTTGTAAATTTCACTGCGCCAGTTCTCCATGTTTTTTTGGGTGGAAATGCCTACCCTGCATACATTATACCTGGCATAGGTACAATGTGACGCAGGGCTCTACAATAGAACACATTGGATCCAATACGTCAGTTTGCAGATATGGCATAGTGTGGCACACTTATTGTGCCTCTGCCTCAAAAAAACAGGAATGCAGCAGCGGCGCAAGGGGCTTGTAAATGAGGACTTCTGTATCTCAAACCCCGACCACCCTAGTGACATGTATTCAGTGTTAGCCATGGGCAAGTCTCACTGCTGTAAACTCTCCAGAGCTTTTTATTCTGAGGTTTCAGGGGCAGAAGGATTTTTTTTTTACGGTTGGAAGTTTACTTGGAAATTGCTTTTTGCTGCGCAACACCACTAGTTGGTTCAACAATGATGGTTCGCGGTTGGTGGCATTTACATACGGGTTCCAACTCAGCTTATACATAATCATTGGGGGGAGCTATGCACCAAACCTTGTGGTGCTGGCACAGCTGCAGAGCCTCCAACATGGGATGGGGTGGCTAGGCTCTGGCACCAATGGTTAAAAAGGTTAGAAAGCTTGAGTGAGGAAGCAAACTGTCCATCTTGAGAAAGGTCTGGTGTGGGTTGTCGTGTCCCCCAGCTGCCCCACCCTGTACACCTGTTACCCACCTAGGCGTAGCTAAGAGGGTAGGAACATGCAACCAAACTCTAGACTGGTTGTGCCCCACAAGTCCTTCAGGAAGGCGGCCAGGATGGCAGAGCACACCGTGTGAGCTTCATGGGTGGTGGCCACCAGCCCTGCGTCCACAGTCTTGGATCGTCCCAAGGGTCTCAACAACTTGACTAGAGGCAAATACTTCATAAGCAGGGACCGCTAATGAGGCTAACGAAGGTCGGTCCAGCACTCACTCAAAGGGAATCATCGGATGCTGCTAAAATATGTTCTTACTCTCAACACGAATGGGAACCAGAGGTACAAAGTCCTACCCCTGGTGGAAACGTGAGTGCAAATTTCATGATTATTGTGATGAGCAGATGTTTGAACTTTTTAGCCCCTTCACAACTTTGGCAGATCTTTTCCCACAAAAAAGGGTTTTCCTGGAGAATTCTGCAGAAGAAATGTCACTTTACGGATGTTTCTTATATATGACTGAAAAACAGCTCTGCAAAATATTTATTCGAGGGAGGCGGCACCCCCCAGGAAATACACCACTATGATCCTGTGAAAATGGACCCTTTAATGAGGCAGGGGTGCATCACAGAGGAAGAGATGGGTGGGCCCTTGCCTTACAGACTAGCATTAAACCTTACTAAACAGGTGTCACCCTAAACCATGCCCCCCCTTCCCTAAAGACTGCCCTGAACATTTCAAGCAACTCCCCAACAAGTCTCGCTCAAATATTCCCTCAATCACTCTAAAGCCCCCCACTTACTGCATGCTTCATTGCATAACAAACTCCCAGGCCCTCACCCAAGCCCCCAAAGAAGGGGGTGTCGAGAGATAGAGAACTGCAGACGGAGATAAGAGCAAGAGTGAGGCTGTGGATGTATGTAGGGGAGTGCGATAGAATGCAATAGAAGGGGGGGGGGTAAGAAACCGTGAAAGAGAAAGTGGACTCGGAATGAAGAGGCAGAGTGGGAGGGGACGCGAGTGTGAGAGGAAGGCAGCCCTTCCAAGTACCACGCATCAGGGGTTACACTAACACATTTTAGTGCGGCTGTCTGCATCACCACACTAAAACGCATGAGTCACGCACTAGCAGCTCCCAGCAATAATCAGCTCAATGGGGCCAGAAGGTGAACTTTGTGTTATGGTGGGTAAGTTGTTACTTTGTAATAAACTACATATTACCTGCAGTACATTTACAAAACGAATGCGGGCTGACCGACACAGTCCCCGCAGGGGACCCTCATAAGAGGGCGGCCCCTTTAGTGCCACAAGATGGCACACTGGGCAGCCTAGTCTTTTGGCTAGAGACCCCTGCTGGGGTCCCACGCATCACTTCCGGCCGTGGGGGCGTTCAGGGAGAGGTATATAGTCCTCCCCCGCCCCCCTGGCGGCCTCTTTGTCCCCTCGCCCTGACGCCGACTCCCTCCCATTCGCTTACCCGGCGATCAGGGTGAGGGGAGGAAGGATGTTCTAATCTCTTTATTTGTGTTGCAGGTGGAGTTATATGGCGATCCAGAGGCGGAAAGGTACTCAGGGGTACCCTCTTCAGGAGCACAAAGGGTGATGAGGCCGAATATCCCCAGGAAATCTGTGCGGTGGACCCTGGGGTGCGACGGCGCCCCATCTGTCCTACGGGCGGTTGGAAACCTGTACAACCGGGGGTCGCTTGAACGCTCAGCCCCTCGTAGGGGGGGCGTGAGTTATATGGTGGATCAATGTTTCACCGGAAGTGGGAGTGGCTATCCCCTCACCACAACCGCTAAGCACCGATTGGCTAAGACCACGATGCAAGTTGGTCCATCAGGTGGTAGGCCGCGAGGGGCGGCTTGCCTTTGGATCGCCTGTAAGATAACCCACCATGTTGGCATATTTGGTATGCTAATAAACCTGCAGCAATTTTCTCCACCAAAAAGTTGTCTTGTCTGCTTATTTATGCTACCTGTACGTTGCTGCGGGAGGGCTGGTGAGTGTGGCCGATATTGGCACTATGAGTCTGCAACAGTTTACCTTTGTAGGAGGCAGCACAGAGGCAGGCAGCGTCTTTCTGAGCAGTGACTGCTGCAAAGCACAGCTCACGCCCAGTCACCAGCAGGCCTCTGAGGCCGCCTCAGCCTAAATTATCAACCCTGCAGCCCGGGGGCCCAGCCAGAGGCCCCAGCCTAGGGGCCCAGTTCGGGGTCCCAGCCCAGGGACTCAGCCCTGTCCGAAGATGCTGGGGCTTAGCCTGGCACCAGTCACTGCAGGAAGGCACTTGCACAGCTAAGGGCAGGTGGGGCAGCACTGAAGGCAGTGAATGTCTCACGGTGCCTGTCCCTGGGTCATAATGATCAGGTTCCGACGACTTGCTCATCCAGTCCTTGGCATCTCTGCAGAGAGCATAGCAAGATAGTCACACACACGCAATTGTACTTACCACTGCATGGTCGTGTGGGAAGAAGGTGCACACAGAAGCTGAAATACCGAACAGCTCCAAATTAAAAGAAAATGCTGTGTTCACACGTGAGGACAGGGTGAGGGTGGGTGCGTGTGTGGGAGAGAGAACATGCTTAAGAGGGTAACACAAGGAAGTGCATGCCAAAAGACGGCTGAAAGGGAAGCAGCTGATGTGTGAGATATGCAGGTGTTTAGAAAGGTGTCTGAAGGAATGGGGAGTAAGAGGCTAACAGAGGAAGGTGGTGTGAATAATGTTCACTGCGCACTCTAATTTGTTCGCCAATAAATGTATCTTGTTTTAGGGGCGCGTTCACTGCTGTGTTCCATGTCTGGAAGAGGTAACAGAAATAAAAGAGAGACGCACAAATACGGGCCATTGCTTCGATATACTCACGAGAAAGTGTCACTCAAAGTGCCACACATTAGCAGGATCTGACTCATACACACACTGAAACAGCAGAAATATCACATAAAGGCAATCTACAAACGTGTACTTTGAGAAGGAGGGAACTGGGCGACTGGGAACTTAGCAAGAGGGCCTTATGAGGGATGGTGCCCGTGCCTCACACCTGAGCCAGCACATCCTGACTGAATACCTAAATAATGAATGAACCCTCAGATGCCGCAGGAGCCCCACAAGGGCCTGCCTGCCAGCTGGGCTGACAGAAGCCTTCAGAATGGCCTCTTCTATCGAGAGAGTGGCTAGTACTTCCCAAGACCCCCATTAGAGGCCCCGACGGTCAAGACAAGAGCCATCGAGGCCTTAGGCACCATCTGGGGTAGATGTGCCCCCGCCCATCTCTGCCCCTGGCAGATGTGCAAGCCGAGGCCTGTCATGTGCACACACGCGTATCCTGCCAAATCTGTCTGCTAGCCTCGCCAAATGTGTGACCTTCTGCATCACAGGCCCAGCCTCGGGGCAGCTGAAGGTCCCACGGGGGCTGAGATGTGTCAGGTCTCGGCCGGGTCGGCTCTGACCGGCACCGACTTGTGACTGCCTCTGCTCCCCCCGCCCCCTCCCCCTTTCTGGCTTGACTGCTGTAAAGAAAACCCTGCTTTCCCCGCAGGTCACATTTTTTCGGCTTTATATAGCGCGAACTCGACCCGAAGGTATTGAAGCGCTATACACGAGGACCAGTTACCTTATACAAGTCCACATTCAGCCGACAACAAAACCACGAAGAACGATATCACAAGACTCTCACAACAAACATTTACAATGCAATGGTCTCGGCATTGTTAAAGTTAAAGCTATTGGCATTGCTCATGACATGTGCCCCGCGACATCACAGGTCCACTCACCTCTTTCACCAACTTGAATTCCCCTAACGCCATACCTGATCAGACCAGCCATAAACCTTGCTGGTTACTAGTAATTTACCAACCAACATCCCGTCTCAGCACAGTGAGTGATCAAAATATTGCAGAAACACATTTTTCTTGCCTGGATACTATCCATCCTGGTATTGATAAGGCTCAGGCCTGCCAAATCCTGCCCTGGACACCAATACCAGTATGACAGCTGACATCCCGCCCATCGGCCGAGCTGCGCACGAATTGGTAAGGGAATGTGGCAGAGAAGTTGAGTTGATGTAAGAGAGAACTCCTGTTTTTGTTTAAATTGTTTGTTTCCTATGGTGAGACTTTCATTCCGTTACATTGGTAACACGAAAAAATTAGGCCATCGGATATCATGCCGCCGCACACCTCAATAACGTGTTCCTGAAGCATTGCACAAGACTGTCGCGAGCCTTGCACTCTGTGCGCCAGTTGCCATATCGCATTCTTGTAGGGCCACGAGGCAGTCTCGAGCCTTATTCACTACACACCGAGTCTTGTTCACTGCGCTACACTATAACGAGGCTGTCTCAAGCTTTGCTCACTGCGTGCCACTATAAGGCTTTTAAAGTATTATGCCTAACGCGCGGCCGCGAGCCCAGCGCCCTCCCTTCTCCCCCAGGAGCAGACCGCCCGCATGCCATTGCCCAGCACCGAGAGGGCTGGGACGGCTGTGCGGGGCCTGTGCCTCCACGCGCGGACCCTCAGGGCAAAGAGGCAGCGGAGGGGGGTCTCTCACCGCTGGGGGGACCTGCGCCCTGATGTCGTCCAATGAGAGGAGGGTGCTTTAGTAGTGAAAGTCAAAGGCAGCCAGGGTTCCATTTATGAAACGATGTGAAACGCTGATAATTGTAAGAAACGCGTTCAACCTACTTTCTTGAGACTGGAAGACCTTCCCAGCGGAAGAAGCCATGCAGATGACCTTTGTGGCTGTTAAATTGTTTCTTGACCTGGCAGATACGGAAGTCGTCAGCGAAGGGGAGGTGGGAGGACAGGGTGTCACGGAATAAAGCCCTGCATCGCACCATGCGAGTCTACAGCGTGTCTTGCTCATGCTGCCTGCACGCGCCAGTAGGCTCTCTGATTGGTTGACAAGGTCCACCAATCACAGTGCTTATTTGGTAGTTGCCAACCAATCAGAGAGCCGACTGGCGCGTGTAGGCAGCGTGAGCAAGACATGCCGTAGACTCGATGTCTTATGGGTGTGTTAAAAAAAAGCCAAATATTTGAAAAAACACGCCCCCCAATCGCAAAAGGACGGGGCTTGTTTGGAGAGACAAACCTCTTCTCCAATGGCTGACCAGCATTTCAGAGGCCAGCCAATGGAGAAGAGGAGAGAAGAGGGGCGGGTTAAAGCCCCACTACTCCAAGTCATTAAATCTCGCTAGCCAAGACCTAAAAAGCACAATCTCACTTGCTTTCTAGAACGTACTCATAACATAAGTATTTGTAAAGTGCACGTTCACCCGTAGCGTAGGTATCTTTGCACTGAGTAACAGATGTTTAATGGTACCCAACGGTACTAATTTAATCGACCTTAGATGGATGAGTGGACCTGCCCGATTCGGACCTGTGACCATGCGGTGGAACACAGGTCCCTGCAGTGAACGCATTAGTCCACTAAGACACCAGACCCGACATGGTAGCTGATGTGCAATCTATTAGCAAGAAGTGCCCGTGCCTAGCGATCCGAGTGGGAAACCACGTGACCCACTTCCATAGACATCACAGCATCGCTAAACTACATCGGTGCCACGGAATACAAACAAATGAAGCCAAGACCCCCACTGCAAAAGACAGATTTAAAGGTATGCACACGAATATCCCACAAACCCCTAAAGTGCATCGGAAAGTTTGAAACAACACTTAACATACAAAGAGCTGTCTGTAGAAGCTGTCTTCCACGTCATGGGGGGGGGCAGACGGCTGATGAGCCTTCCCACAGTTGAATATCTCATGCTTGTCACCATCCTATACAAAATGGACGCCGAGACACCCATAGTGAAACAATACCGGAATTGTTTACTGGCCTAAGGAAAATAAAAGACTGAAGTACACCCATGTTTAAATTAAACCATAAAGCCCATTTTCCAACACTACAAGAGGACTCTGTTTCACCTGCAGAAGGCAGTTGAAAATGAAATCCAAGAATTACTAGCTGCAGACATTATCAAACAATCCTGTGGCCCCCGCCATGGGTCTCACCCCAGGTAATTGTCCCAAAGTAAAATACTGAAGGAAAGATACGCCTATGCATCGACAGGCAGATTCCAAACACAGCTATAGAGCAGACACTCACTCAGCAGGACACACCCTCGACCCCATCTTCACAGCAGGAAATGCCATTACTTTCAGCCACACCTCTGAACTCCCATGGACGGACCATTGTTGCGTCCACTTCACCTTCAAAACTAACATCACTCGCAAACATCCACACCAGCTCCAGCGCAAGAATTGGAACAAGACCCCTGGTGACCAGCTCATTGCCTCCCTCAGCAGCTCTGCTCCCACCACCACGGATGGCAACCCAACCACCACCGTCCGAACCCTGAACAATTGGATCACCTACTGCGCCAACACCATCTCCCCCTCAAAAAGACCACCAACCCTCTGGCCAAGAGAGCCAGCTGGTTCTGCACCGAACTCCAAAATTCGAGATGAACCTGCAGACTCCTTGAAAAGACTTGGAGGAACTCAAAAACCTCAACAGACGTTGACAACTTCAAAGCAGCCATCACCGCCCACCACAAGCTCATCAGACACTCCAGGAAGAAAGCACTCCAGGAAAGAATCTCATGCACACAACAGCAAGGAACTCTTCGACATCATTAAAATGTTTGCCCAATACAACAGTGAGACAACTAAAATCCCACCCTCCTAGGACCTCTGCGACAGACTCAGCGCCATCTTCCACCACAAAATCAAGACCACCAATGACTACTTCAGCGACGACCACCTACACAAGCAACTTACACCCACCACCCCCTACACCACGTAGCCTATGCTAGACAGCACCACCCTCACCATCAAAGACACCCTGAAGATTATAAAGTCAACCCACTCGGGGCCCCCACAGACCCCTACCCCCACCACATCTACCACAGAGCTGCTGACATCATCGTCCCTGAGCTTTGTTGAATCATCAACCACTCCTTCAAGACCGCCTCCTTCGCCGATGACTGGAAACACGCCGAGATCAACCCTCTCCTGAAAATACCAACAGCGGACCCCACCGACCTAAAAAACTTCAGACTGATCTCCTTACTTCCGCACCTAGCAAAAGTCATTGAAAAAGCCGTCAGCAGCCAGCTTCCCTCCATTATAGAAGAAAATAACATCCTTGACTCCTCCCAATCCGGCTTCAGGAAAAACCACAGCAGCTAAACTGCCCTTCTCGCCGTGACAGACGACATCCGCGCCCTCCTCGACAGAGGAGAGACTGTGGCCATCATCTTCCTGGACCTATCCGCAGCCATCGACACAGTCTCTCACCTCACCGTAGCCCGCAGACTTCATGACGCGGGAATCCAAAACAAGGCCCTCGACTGGATCCGCTCTTTCCTCTCTGGCAGGACACAGAGAGTCAGACTCCCCCCCTTCCTCGCGGTTCCCACACCGGCCACCTGCGGAGTTCACCAAAGATCCTCCATCAGCCCCACCCTGTTCACGTCTACATGCCCCCGCTAGCACCAATCGTCAGATGCCACGGACTCAACATTCTATCCTATGCAGACGACATCCAACTCATCGTCTCCCTATCCAACGAACCCAACACCTCCAACTAAAACCTTCAAGAAGGAATGGAAGCTGTCGCTTGGTGGAAGAAGAACAGCTGCCTACAACTCAACACAGACAAAACCAAGGAATCATCTTGGGCCCACACCCCAATGCCTAGAACGACACCCGGTGGCCTCCTGCCCTCGGAAACTCAGCCTCACACATAACCACGCATGCAACCTCGGAATCATCCTGGGCTCCGAACTAAAAATGGACCATCAAATTGACGCCATCCCCTCCTCCTGCTTCCACACCCTCCTACGAAAGACCCTCAACTGGATTCCTCTTGAGTACTGGAAAACCGTCACCCACGCCCTCATCAGCAGCAGACTGGACTATGGCAAAGCAGTCTATGCCCGGATCAACAAGAACCTCACCCACAAACTGCAAAAATTCCAGAACGCCTCTGCCAGACTAGTCCTCAACCTACCTCTCAACTGCCACATCACCCAACACCTGCAGACACTACATTGGCTCCCTGTCGAGAAGAGAATCACCTACAAGTTTCTCACCCACACCCACAAAGCCCTCAACAACACCGGATCCGCCTACCTTAACCACCGCCTCTCATTCCACGCACCCCAAAGATCCCTCTGCTCAGGCCAACTCTCCCTTGTGACGGTGCAGCGCTTCAAGAAGACCAGAACAGAAGGTCGCTCCATCTCCTTCTTCACGACCAAGGCATGGAACATCCTCCCTCTCCAGCTCTGGCAGACACCAACACTCTCCAAGTTCAGGAAGGACCTCAAAATCTGGTTCTTCGACAAATCACCGTGAACGTCTGGTAGCTGCGCCTCCCCACCCTCTACCTCTCCCCCAGCAGCTTGAGACCCTTTCGGGTGAGTAGTTGCACTATACCAACCCAATGATTGATTGATTGATCCAGAGGGAAAGACATCCAGGCCTACACATGATTGTCCTGCTAAATGGAGCTATAATATTCTCCAAACTTGCCATAAACAAATGACTCCATCAGCTAGAATTACACAAGGACACAAGATACATCAGCACATTCACCTCCCATCTTGGACTCTTCAGATATTAAAGACTAAACTTAGGAATATCGTCAGCTGTCAAACTCTTCCAGGAGGCAATCCAAGTGGTAATCTGACCCATCACCAATGCCCTCAACTACAGCTATACATCCTAGTATTTGGGAAGTCTCAAGAAGAACACAACAGAGTACTGCACAAATTCTGCCAAGGTGTATGTCACGCCACCTTGACACTAAATGCTGACAAGTGCAAATTCCGGAAAGATCAACTCAAATGTTTTGGCCAAATCTTCTCACATCTTCTCCAGACCAGTGAAAGTCAAGACCCTTAATGACACCACTGTCCCATGGACATTAGTGGCATAGGGTCATTCCTAGGCATGGCAAGCTACTCCTCTAGATACATCAAAGACTACACAATCATCAGTAGCCCACTTATGGAACTCACTAAACAAGGACGTCCATTTCAGTGGACACAGGCATGTGAACAGGCATTCCAAACCTTCAAAATAAGAGAGTCAGTAGTGTCACAAACATGTTGTACTTTGACCCCACACCAAGCACTGAGCTCATTGTTGATGTCAGCCCCGTGGGACTAGGTGCCATCCTGGCCCAACTCAAGAAAGACTCAGGGCAACAACATGATGTATCATATGCCAGTAGGAGCCTCACAGACACTGAAAAAGCATACTCATGATCCGAGAAAGAGAGCCTTGCCATCGTGTGGGCCTGTGAACACTATCATGTTTTTGTGTACAGGAAACACTTCACTATAATAACAGGCAACCAAGTGTTCATAACCATTTTCTGAAACCCCAAAGCCAAAATGCTCCCATGCATCAAAAGATGGGGAGTTCGGCTACAGGATTACTCCTACAATCCATATTCAACAAACCGGAATAGGAGAGCAATCCCGCCGACTACGTGTCCAGACTTCCACTCCTGACTCACAAAAATAGAAGATCCACCGCATACGAATTCATTAACTTTGTCGTTGACCAGGCAGTACCACCATCTGTGTGCATCCAGACCATAAGAGAACACACTCTCAGAGACTCAAACTTAAGGGAAGCAAAGAAGAGAACAGAATGGTGACACCTAGACAACCCGACAACAGACTCCAACAGACAAGAGCTGAACAAATTCTGACATGTAAAGGATGAACTCTCAACCACAGAATGTGGCCTACTCCTATGGGGCAGACGCCTCGTCATCCCATCAACACTACGCAAGCAAATGGTTGACCAAGTACTCAAAGGTCTTCGGGGGATCCTCGCTACCAAAAGAGCCTTGCATGACAAGGTATGGTTTCCCGACCCAGACAGTTTAGTGGAAGAAGCACTGCACAGCAGCACCCCATGCCAAGCGGTCAGTGGGAACCCATATCCTCTTCCTCAGTGAGTGAGGCAAACAAAACAGCAGATTTCTTTGGTCTGTTAAAATAAGGCGAATACTCACAATTCCTGCTAGCCAAATAACTAACCTCAACCAGTGTAAGAACAGTCATCCCTGTGCTAGCTAAACTGTTTGCAATCTGGGGAATTCCTTAAGCTGTTTAGACTAAAACCGAGCCCCATTCAACAGCCAAGAGTTTGCCCAGTTTGCAGCGCATCTGAGTTTCAAACATTGCCGGATCCCCCCCTGGGCCCACAAGCAAACAGGATGTTGTAGACCATCAAAAAGGCACTCCAGCCAGTAGAGCTAAGCCACACGCCCACCCAACAGACTCTCAACACCATCCTAAAAGCATAATGCGACACCTCTGATAGCTCCACCGGACAATGCCCTTTAACACTGATGCTGGGACAGAAGGGTCACACCCATTTTACCAGCTGGATATCGCCAACTACCATACCAGTGGTCACTGATGAGGCAGTGTTAGACCTGGCATCTTTTGGGGTGTTTCCCCTGTCTTTTTGCCTTCTGACCTCCCGGTTTTTACTTTGTTTTTGCTGGTTTAATGTCTCTGCGCACTTTCTCACTGCTGTTCAGTGTTAAAGTGCAAGTGCTCCTATTGTAAATTGTATTATGCATTTGTGTTTCCATGAATGGCATATTTGAATTACTAGTAAGTTCCTCGTAAAGTACACTGAGAGTGCCAGGGCCTGTAAATCAAATGCTGCTAGTGGGTCCGCAGTACTGATTGTGCCACCCACACAAACAGCCTTTCACAGGGTTCTCAGACCTGCCACTGCGGTGTCTGCGTGCAGTTTTTACTGCCATGTTGACTTGGCAGGTGCACCCATCTGCCAAGCCCTAGCCTTCCCTTTTATTACATGTGAGTGATCCCTAAGTTACGCCCAAGGTACCCCTATAGGCAGGGTGCAGTGTATGTGAAAGGTAGTACATATCCTGGTGTGTGTGACATGTCCTGATAGTGAACTACAGTGTAATTCGTTTTTCACTGTTGAACGGCTATCTGTCCCATAGGATAAAATGTGGAATACTCTGTAACATTTTACAAGTATATCTTCACATTGGGATAAGATAGAGAAATGGAATTTGGTATGCCTGAACTCAGAATGCAGAAATGCATCTTTCAGTAAAGATGATTTTTATGTTTGTGTTTGAAAATACCACTTTTGCAGTTGCTGCTTCTGCCTTGGGCAGTGAAAGGACTGGACTTAACTTTCTTTACTTGTTGCTGAGTATCTCCAAGGGCTTGAAATAGAGCATGCCTCCTGTTCGCGAAGTATCGGGACAGCAAAGACTTCACTCACCTCTGGGTGCCTCCTCTGGAACCGTGGTTGCAGCTGCCACAGAGGCGGAAAACAGCCAACACCATCACCGAAACCACTGCGGGTTCTGTACCCAAAAGGCACCACAGAGGACACTGCCACACTTCGCACCGCAACCCTGGTCTCACCAACTACCTGTGGGCACTGCACTCCGCATCACTGCACTTTAACGTAGCTTGAGGTCACCACCTGTAAATTACACGATGCGCCGTGCCGCCCTACAACGCAGTCTGGGCTGACCTATGCCAGCTCCCATCAACCATCACTGTCGCTTGCACCATGACCTGTCAGCACCTCCTCACTCCGCACCGCACTGCTTCGTAACTGCAACGGTTGCCGTGACCAGCCCTCACCGACGTGGTCAGCCGGGACCAAAGGTACTGTTTACGAGTCTGCTGACACCAAAGCCTGTCCATACTGACACAGTCTGCTGGAACTGTTGGATGCTGTTGTTTTAAGCACCACAAAAAAATCATAATAGGTCACTCCCCGGGGGAGGATCTCTTTATTACTCTCATCCCCTGTATAGCTGTCTTGGCATAAAATCCATCATCTTAAGTTTAGTTTGGACTGACACTGGATGGTCGGATCGATCCCGTAACCCCAACTCAGACAGAAGTTAGACTGCTGACCTTGATCTAGTTTTTCTCACAAACATCCTCACTTCTCTGGGACGCATTTAAGGCAACACTAAGAGGCATAGAAGGAGATCCCGCAACAAAGGGCTAAAAAAGAGGAAAGGTTGAAGATTGAAACAAGACTTGCCCACGCAAATCAGGAATACATTAGAAATAGGGATCCAAAAAGTAAACTGGAATTAGTAGAAGCAAAAACATAAATGAGAGAATTCTACTATGGTTTAGGCGATATGGCAAGCAGAACTTCAGACTGTCTATGAAAATAGCGAGTACACAGGGAAGCTTTTAGCCTGGCAGGCAAAAGAGAATCAGGTTCACAACAGGATTGAAAGTATCTGGAATGAATCAACTAAAACACATTCAACTAGTACGTTGGACATAGGAGAGGTCTTCCTTAAGCACTATAAGGGAATTCATCAATCAGACTACCATGCACCCCTACACCCCTGGAATCTATCCGTTGGCTTTCTGCACAATTTGCCAATTCCTATCTTAATTAGGAACTTTCGAGAGGAATTGCTAGCTGATTTTACGAAGGAAGAACTCGACTTAGTCATAAGCTCTCTATCCAACTGTAAAGCAACGGGGGAAGATGGCTTTCCCGCAGAATTTAAAAAAAATTTTGCCTCAACTCTTAATATTGAAGTTTTAAATCTTGCAAACCATTTACTACAAGGGGGTGACCCTCCATTATCTTTTTGTACAGCAGTAGTGGTCAGCGTTTTAAAGAAGGATAAAGATAGCGAGAACGTGAATTCCTATAGGCCTATAAGCCTCCTAAATGTTGCCTATAACAATTTTACAAAACTTCTCACTAATAGACTAAATAGAATGGTAGGTTCACTTATTGGGATGGACCAGTGCGGCTTTGTAGCGGGGAGACAGCTCCATACCAATACAAATTTTCTATTAGAAGCGTTAGATATTTTTAACGTGAATAAAACTAAGGCCCAGGTCTGGTTTTTAGACGCCGAAAAAGCGTTCGACCTAGTCTCATGGGATTGTCTGTTTTTAATTTTGGGAAAATTTGGCTTTCCAGAGGAGTTTATACATCTAATAAGACAGCTCTACATGAATTCACAGGCGCAAATTTTAATCAACTCAGTAAATGTAAGTGCATGTCAAATAAACAGAGGCACTAGACAAGGGTGTCCTCTTTCTCCGATTTTATTTGCGTTATTTATAGAGCCACTAGCAATAGCAATTAGACAGAAAAAGGCATATACGGTCCCTGTCCAAGTGATGACAAATATAAAACTCTATGCTGACGACATTGTCCTTTTTTTAATCTCAGAAACAGACACCCAGGAAGAAATCATGACGATTTTCTCAGATTTTCAAGCAATAGGTGGTTATAGAATAAACAAGTCCAAAACCGAAATCATATTGTGCCACTGTTCAATCAATGCTTTGTTGCCAAAATTCAGGCCGGTATGCAACACTCGCCCAAAGAGATACCTAGGGGTCTTTGTAACGGAGAAAGTAGAAGATTTATTTCATTTAAACTATTCCCCGTTGCTGAAAAAAGTGAAACGCCTGCTAGTACGGTGGAATCGGCTCCCACTATTATTATTAGGTCGAGTGGCACTAATCCGTATGTCTATCCTTCCACTATTTAATTTTCTTTTTAGTGCCGCTCCATGTGCACTACAAGCAGCTTTTTTTAAAGGGATAGACAGCATGTTTTCCTCCTTTTTATGGTCAAATAAGATACCAATACTGGCACTTAGCACTTTAAGTCATCCTGTTGCAGAAGGAGGGCTGTCCCTTTCAAATATTAGGAATTATTACCATGCGACTTTTGCACATCAAAGTTTTAGATTTTTCCTTTTGGACCCTCAGAAGGCAGACAATTTTTTTATGAATAAAATCTTAAAGGAACATAACATTGTTGACCCTACAAGAATAACTACGGGGCATATCAGCAACAACCGGCGATAATTATCGCTAAGCGCACTTAGCGCTAGGATAATTATTGCCGGCTAGTGTGGATTTTTATCGCTGAGATAGTGTACTATTAGCAACGCTTATCTCAAAAGCGATAAAAATCCTCACGCTAACTGCCTAACGTGAGATTATCGCTGGAAACCCAGCGATAATCTCACGCAATGTGGCGTTAGCTTGATGATAGGGACTCACAAACTTAGCCATGATATACACCTTCCATAGGATATCATGGCTAAGTCAGCCCTGAAGCAGGCGTAAGGAAAGTAGCGATAACAGGGGTTATCGCTACTTTTCTTGCCGCTATGCTCCATAGCGTGGGGCTTGATGATAGGAGAAATATCGCTTAGCGACATTTCTCCTGTCATGTCAGGTCAGGAACGCCCACTTTGCATCTCATTAGAGATGCAAAGCTGGGTGTTAGGAATTCCTAGGCTAACGCAAGTTTTCACACGTTAGCGTGAGCTTGCTAATTAGGCGATAAAATTAGTGCCGCTTTTCGGCTGAAAACGGCCGCAAAAGCGGCAATAATTCTACCGCCTCGCCTTGCTGATATGCCCCCAAGTACCCGAAGAAAGTACGTTATTAGTCTCTCCAATGGGTACCCAAGCAAAAATCTCAGTTTTTAAAATTTTTTAGTATCCCAAGACTTAATAGCTCAACCAGGCTGTCTCATTTTTTTACGGGGGAAAGAATTTTTTTAGAGACTAGTATTCTAATAAGATGTGAAGAACATGGGTATGTACAAATTCGGGATTTTATTTTTAGGTAACTCTTGGATCCAATGGCCAGACATTGAAATGGGGCTCTTGCATTCTAAAACAATATTAAAATGGTCATTTATTCGAATAAAACCCCTGTTGGAAAAATTCGATATAAAAAATACTTCTGTTAGAGCAAATATCAGTGAAGCCTTTTTGATTCCCCGACCCAACGGAGAATTAGTGCCTGGGTGAAAATCTTTGATGAAAATAAACTTCCCCTGCCATATGATAAAATCCATGAAAGATGGTGGAAAAGGGACGGGATGCAGGTTTCAATATCAACCTGGAATAGAATTAACATTCTTAATGCATCAACACTTAGAGGCGCACATTTTAAGCGTATGGAATTCTACTCAAAATGGCTGATCTATAGGACTCCTTCTTTTCTTTATAAAATATATCCACAAATAGAGGGCAGGTGTTTCCGCTGAACAAAAGAGGGGGGTGGCACCTGGTCGCATATTATCTGGGATTGTCTAAAAATCAATGGTCTGTGGGAAGGAATTGAACTCTATCTTAGATCCACCTTAGACCCCTCCATTTCCATTGATTCATCAATTGCAGTCCTGGGTTGTTCCCCCGATATTATTTTACAAGATGAAAGCCTATACATCACAGCATTGGTAGCAAGATCTTTAATTCTACAATGCTGGCGATCGGATGCAGTACCCTCTTTTCAGGCATGGAGAGCGAAACTAAGTAAAATCAAAGAATTGCAGAAAAAATATGCATTAAGATCAGGTTCAATTAAAAAGTACGAGAAACGCTGGAGCTTACTAGGGAAATAAGTTAGAGATAGGGAAAAATGTTTTTGTATTTATATTATCAATAAAGAGAAGTTAAATCTGAATAGCTAAGCCCAGTCTGCAAGGTCTTTTCCTCAACCTACTCTTACCCTACCATACGTTCATAGGCACTTTATATATCTTTTATTTTTATATTACATGCCTGCCCTTTTTCTCTTTTTTGGTTGCAATAGGGTTATTGAAAGAAAATTTAATTATGTCAATCCCTAATATTTTGTATTCAGCACTTTGCATTTAGTATTTTAATTTAACTATGATTTGCATTTTTTTTTTATGATTGCCATGTCTCTTCTCTGCAACAGAGCGATGAGTAAAATTGTTAGGTTATGGTCATACCTAAATGTTTAGCACTTGCACTTTATATGGTATTTTATATTTTTTATTTTTTTGTAACAGAGAGACGTGAAAGATTGATGAGATATGTTTTGTCTAGCACTCTGCACTTTATACATATAGTACTTATTCTTGGTATGTAGTGCTGTAGATTTTCTTTATCTATTGATTATTGACAGAGTAGCTTGAATATTCTGAGTTGTTCACACTATGCACTTTACTTGACAATTCTGCAGCTTAGTAAAAGTTTGATGAGATATGTTTACCTTTAAAGGTCTAGCACTTTGCACTTTATATGGCATTTATTCCTGATATGTAATGTTGAAGTTTCCCTTTATATATTGTCTATTGGCAAAGTAACTTGAATATTCTGAGCTGTACTTATTATGCACTTTACTTGACAATTCTGTAGCTTTGTAATCTGTATGAAATCTCAATAAAAAAAAATCCTCACTTCCTTTGTGAGTGTCTCTTCATGTACACTTTTAATCACCAGGAAAAAATAGAAAAGCTCCCCACGGTTTGGTAGCGAGTTTATATCCTCCACCTTTATATTCATTTTCCTTTTTCGAGTGAATTATGACGTAAGACACCGAGACTATATATGTCCTACATACGCACATTTGTGTTTGAAAGTAGTAGATACCACATTATTCTTTGCTCCTAAACAGTTAAGCTGGACTGGTATATAAAAAGGGGGGTGAGAGACAACAGTATTTTTTAGAAAAGATGTTCTATTATGGGGACAAGTGGTAATAAGTTGCTGGTATAAATCTCTCTATCCCTGAATCAATACACGGGGAGTTGTTTTCTTCCTTATATAAACCATTAGTTCCCTGTTTTAATATTGTTTAGAGGTGGCTCAGCTGGTGCCAGGGGATCTCATCGTTGAGGCCATTTATGTCACTACGGATCCTATAGATCCATTTTTGCTCCCTTATGAGGAGTAATGTCTTAATATCTCTTGCATTCTGGGTAATTGATGGTTTGTCTAATACAGTCCAATAGATGTCCCCAATTTTATGGTTTGCCTCTGTGAAATGTGTCATAAGTCTGGTCATGGTTTTCCTACATTTTATATTACTCTTATGTTCTGTTATTCGTACCTTCACCTTGCGGGTTTCATCCCCAAATATGAAAGGTTGCATGGGCACCAGATTAGGTAGATGACATTTTCAGAATTGCAATTGGTATGTTTGATCTGAACCCAAGGGTTCAGATCATAACTACGGGTCAGGGAACACGCCCTACATCCCCCACAGGGAGTGTGGCCAGCACCGGTAGGAGGTCCCATAGCCTAGGTTTTTGAGCTTGGACTTTGGGTTGTGGTCTAGTATGCATCACCATGTCCCTAATGCTTGTACTCTTTATGAAGGAGAACATGGGTGTCGTGATTTGTCGACCATTTGAGTTCAGGATCCGCCAATTTTTTGTTATTATTTTTTTCACTTGATTGGAGGCTGTACTGAAGGTTGTCACACAGATTGTCCTGTCTAATTTTGTTCTCTCCTTGTTCTCCAGAAGGGCGTGCGTCCCTGTTGTAGTTCCTTGCCGGGTGTTGTGCTTGGTGTATGGCCCGCTCAGGAAAGTTATTTTCCTTCAGTTTATCCCAAAGTTTCTCTGGTTCCAATATGTTGTCTCCTACATTGGAACAGTTTCTCTGGAGATGTAGGAACTAAAGGGCAGATTCTCACGAAGGTATTGCGGATTAAAACTCTGAAATGAAAGTAATCATTCCTGTCTGTTGGTTTCTGGCAAACCGGTGTGATTAGTCTTTCTTCTTCGTCATTATCTCAAGGTCGAAAAAGGTTAATGCAGTGTTTGTAATAGTGGAGGTGAAGTGTAGAAAAGGGTTTCTCTCATTTAGCCACTCTAGGAAATTCGTCATTGACCTCTGGTCACCTCTCCATATTACCAGGACATCGTCATTGAAACGTCTCCATAATTTGATGTATCCTGTCTTGGGAGAGTCTCCTGCATATATTTACCGATTTCAAATTCCACCACGTAGAGGCAGGCCACACTCGGCACAAACACACTGCCCATCGAAGTACTGTGAGCTTGTAAATAGATTGTCCCGTTGAATTCTAAAAAGTTTTTTGCAAGACTATCCTTGCTAGGTCCAGTATGAATGACCTAGGTGTCTGGTACTCCCAACCCTCTAGGTATAAAGTGTCCACGATAATACTCGGTGTCTCATTCAGGGGTATGTTCATGTAGTGGGATTTGTTGTCGAGACCAATCAAAAATTCAGATGAGGGACCTAATTCCAAATCGCTCAATAGGTTAAGGAGGACTAGTGGTATTAGAAAATAATCACAAAAATGCAACAGTGGTTCAAGTATTGAGCCAGTTGCTAACACAATGGGTCGTCCCGGAGAGGGTCTGAGTAGTTTGTGCACCTTTGGGAGAGTATAAAAGTATGGAGTTACTGGGTTCTCTTTGCATAAGAAGGATGCTTCATGATGGGAAATCCATTTGTTACTCGCTGCCTCATTTATCAGTCCCCTGAGCTCTTTTTTCAGATCTGGTATGGGACCTGCTGCAAGTATCTTATAGTTCCGTCTCGCGGACAAGAGGCATAGACATTCCTGCTCATAGGCCTCCTTTGTTTGTATAACCATTGCTCCCCCTTTGTCTGACGGTTTTGCACTCCACTTTAAGCGACTTTACTGATGAAACATGGTAAGATACAACTTGGTTATACTTTTTCTCTTTTGGTAGATTCACCTACACCATTGACTTCCAGCTCACCCCTGAGAGGTTTGGCTGTGTGATTGAGCAACAACACCTTTTGTATATGGCGGTCAGGGGATTTCCGTGACTAAGCCTATGTGTGCCTGTGATTAAGGTGCAATAAAGGGGATGTCTTCCCTCAAAACTTAATCAACTTAATCAAGACACATTTACATGAAATATAGAGCTTCGTGGGGAGTAAGATATATTTGTATAGTGGAAAACGTTTGGTATTGTATTTGTATTTATGTTAAGTGTTTGTCATTTCAGAAACACCTGAGAGTATCTACACAGAAAGTGACAAGCAAGGTCATTGTATATAGAAGTACTTTCTCTTCAAACACATATATCCCATTGAATATCAGGATATTTACCAGAAATGGGATTTGTAAAAATACTGGATCGCTAGTCCTGAGGAAGGCCAGACAACCCTTAATGTGCGGCATAAGTGGTCAAAACATGTGGATATAGAAGCAGTATTGTAGAAAAAAGGGGTCCTTCCTAATTATCCCCTAGACCGTCTCACTTTTCAATTTTCAATCCTATCCAGGGAACCCATGAATAAAGATTTAGCAGGGTATCCTTGAGTTAGTTTTACACTTAGACAGTTACTGTCTGTTTATATGTAGCTTACTGCGTGGATCCCAACACATTTATGTTTGTATCGTCTTCCCCCTTCCTTTGCTCCATCTCAGGCGTTGGTCCATGCAGGGATGTTTTAGCAACCCTATGATGAAGCATGCCACTATTTAGTGGGTGAGGGTATTTTTATCAAAACCCTATGTTTCTCTAAAGAGGGGTGTTATCTCAGAAACTGACCTCTTCCTCCTTTTCCTTTTTTGTGGGTATACTACCTTCACTTCTCCAGTGGTGGTGCGTTTTACTTGGATGGTGCTTTGTTCACCCAGGAAGTCATTCAGTGCCTGTAAAATAGCCAAACATGAATTGATGTCAAATGGTGTTTCCGCCACCACTGTGCTAAGATTGTCGAGGTCTGGGACCCACATCTTTACCCCAAACAGGATTTCATATGGAGTCCCACCACCCAGGGATTTTTTCCGTCATTTTATTGAGTGCCCTCTGGACCCCATATAGGTGATGGACCCAACTGCGACCTGAGCCTCGTACCCTTGCTGTTAAATACTGCTTTAAGTCACGGTTTTTCCTCTCCACAACCGCATGTCCCTTGGGATGGTATGGAGATGAGAAACACAGGGTCAAACCCAAACCTCCCATTGCCTCCTTGTAAGCCCTAGAGCTAAACGCCAGACCCTGGTTGGAATTTAATGTGCCAACTGTGTAGGTCCCAATAAAGACTCGTAAATCCTTTATAAAACTTTGGACGTTAGCCAACCGCTATGACAATACCCACAGGAAGCAAGAGCATGAATCCACTGCTACTAGGATGTACTTGTAAGCCACATCTGATGTCAGAGGGTTGCAATGGTCCAGATGGACACAGGCGAGAGGCTTGTTTGAAATCAGTAGAAGTGTCTGGGTGGACGCGCTACGGTGGAACCATTCATCTGCTGGCGTAGGTCGCATTTAAGGACAAAGTCCTTGGACTGTCTGTAAATACCTGATCACCAATAGTGCTGCTGCAGTATTTAAATTGTAGCAGCCACCCCCACGTGTGCCAAAGCCAGACCCTCGTGTGCAGCTAGTATTAACCGAAATCTGCGATCAGTGTTTGGTATTACTCTATTCCCTACTCCAGGAATGTGAGCATATGGTATGTTGTGTGCATCTAACTGTAGGAGTATGTGAGTGGAAAGCCTTTAGGCAGGTGGGTGCTGTTGCATTCAGTTTGGCAGCCACCATCATGTCTCTGTCTATCCTCATGATAGAACGAGTAAGTGCAGCAACTGTAGCAGTGCGAATTGTTGCTTTTGCGGCTTCCATAGCCATGGAATTACCTGCAATATGAATGTCAACATGTTGATGACTTTATGTGTGGATTACATGAGTCCATGACAAGCAATCTTTCAGTTTTGGGACCTGTTTCCAAAGCATCTTGTGGTTTATCCTGCAATCATTTGAATCTCTGAATCCATTCTGGCTCCAATAGTGTAGGTATTTATTATAGGATGGACACAGTAATACGACTGACACTATAAGTGTGATGAATCCTGGATCCATATTTCTTAGTGTCAGAATTAGAGCCTTTAGTTCTGCCAGCTGCGCTGTGCAGTCACCAAGTGACCGTGTCTAAGTTTTCTCAGGATGAATTCTGAGCATTGGTGTTTAGTCCCTATGGCAGGCTTGGCAGACCCATCATTATGTATGATGCAATCATAATGTTCTAGAGGCATTATTTCATTAGGCAGAGGATATTCTTGTTCATACCGCAGAAAGGCTTGTGTTTGTGTTTGTAGAATTGAATCTGTAATCTACATTTGTTGTGGTGAGTGAGTTAGCCCATTGTACCCATCGTAGATGTAAAGGGTTAGCATTTGAAACACTTGCTATGGTGACGGCCTCTAAGGTCGGCACCAGGGTCAAGACAATTATGCGTTTACCCTGAGACAGGGTTCGCTCTCTCATCACAGAAGTCTGCACTGCTGTTAGGAATCTTTCAACAGGTGCAAAACACATCTCAGCATTAGTGTCTAAATGCTATTTACATGCGATTGGTACTGTGTCACCTTCAGTGATATATGTGTGTCCCGATGTTCCAGCGAAGATGTGGATCACCAGGTTCATTGTGGTCACACATGTGTGTAAATATTTGGAAGCTATCATGTCAGCTTGTACGGAATGTGAGATATTTGTGTGTTCCAGTGTACAATGTGTGCTTGAGAAGTCTTGCTGTATCAAGTCATAGAATGGTTTAACCCATTCTGGGTAATCTAGAATATGTTTTTCTGCCAAAATGTAGGTCTCCCAGTCTGGATTGTAGTCTCTTCAATATTGTTGGAGGTTGAAGCAGTGCACATTTCTCTAAGAAGTGTCACAAGACTTTTGCCTTCACCTGACAGTACATCTCCCAGAAAAAGGACATTGAGGTGGGCAATTTTATATATTTTTTAATTAAATTTGTAGCCTATGTGAGCAAGTCCTAAAATCACATGATCTACTCTTGTCGATGGCTCCATTAGGTCATCATCCTTCAGATATTTGACATCGACAAAGGACAATGCCTGGTCATCTAATTCTGCAGTAGCCCTGTTACTCTGGCTCAAAACAGCCTGGGACTATTCTTTGACCACTGGGGCAATTGCCAGAATTGCATCTGAGAGCCTTGCATCGAAAATGCCATCAGATATCTGCTCCCAGGTGCTATATTCTGGCAAACAAAATCCATTCTAGATAACAGGTGTTGCTTTGCATTTCTTCCGCACAATCGTGTTCATTAGTGCGGCACTGTGTGCATTCTGTACTGCAAATGTGCGATTAGCTATGTTTAAGTGTCTGTACTCTAATACTAGGCAATTTAAATGATCTGGTTTTGTTACTTGAAACAAAAGATTATTCATAGATGAGGTGCAACTTTCTATTGCACCTCGGTATTCAAGTTGTTCCAGGATTTCCCTATATTGTTTTTTATCTTCATGTTTAATTGGGTATTGTTGTTGAGGTTGTGGTGTCATCCTCAATGTGATCTCATTATAATGGAAACCGTCATCCCACCCCACATGGATGGGGTATAACAAAGGAGTTAGTACTAACGCCCACTCCTTGGCGTATGAATGGTTTCCTGATTCTGGAACGAGGTAAAAGAAAGCAGGTAAAATTCCTGCTTCATCGTTTCAACCAAAAGAATGTCATAATCATAAGTTAAGTCCTCCCAAAAGAGAATATTGATGTTTTCGAGGATGTTCCCCTCAAATTGGAGTTGCATTTGGTATGGGTGATGTGGGACACTTACCCTGGTGTCAGGTCTTTCCATCTTGATATACTCACTCAGCACTACTCCCACCAGACAGTCCATCAGGTTCTGGTGAACTATTGTGACTTCGGCCACGCTGGCCAGCATTGTCACTGCCCATTATCCACTCAGAGGCAGAGTCCTCAATACCTTCTTCTTTTTGAATTGAGGCTTAGAAGGCTTTGGTTTATCTTCCTGTTTTATTATGTAGTCAGATAGCGTTGTGAGTCATTCTTCAGTTTCACATGTTCCTCTGATCTGCACTCCGACCTTCCACCTCTATCGACCGCTTATAAGATGACAGCTGGAATGAACAAGATGAACGTCTATCAGTATCCTAATACTTGTCAGACGATCTAATATTAACACGGTTTCAAAGATTATACAGTTGTTCAATGGCTTCCTGTTGCGGAGACCCACCCTGTGATTTTGTCTTATCTTTCTTTTTTTCATTGTCCCACTTCTTTTTGTTGAATAGTCAGGTGCTTGCTTAGAGTTATCCTTTTAAGAATTACTCATCAATTGTGGTTTACCAGGTTTGGCTCCCTAATTATCCCTACCTAGCGTAGCATAGGTTTCTGCAATAATTTCAGGTAATTCGCGCTCCTGCTGAGTAGGAGCCAAATCCGGTATGCATTAACATATAGCCATTTCTGCTGCTTCTTCCTTTATGTTCCTTAGCACAATGGCAGAAACTGCAGCAGAATTGCACATCAGTTTCATCCCAAAGTCCAGGGCAGGTAATGCCCGTACTCATTCTGTAGCTGTTCCAGCACTTCCGGCAAAACAGCTAGTAAAGGGGTGCCATGCGCTCTGGTATATACTGCAGCAAAGGTGTACCCCAAGTTGTGCAGTTTTCCAAAGGGAAAGCCAATCCCATCAGCACGCAAATAGTTAATATTCTGTGTTTTTCCTGATGGCCTCCATGGGGAAACAATGATTCAAGCTGGCTTGTTTTTTGTGCAATTCAGAACTGAATCTCCTCCGTCTGACGAGAACTTTTCCGATGACTGCATTTAGCGTTTGTAGGCTGATGCCCGGGGTAGCCAATTGTGGTTGTGCAGCGTGAGCAGTCCGCGCAGTGTTAAGTGTTAAAGTGCATATAATGAACTGTGTACGACATCTATATTTTGTTACTAAATCTTTGTATAGAATTCACACCTTGGCTGTTAGTAAATTTTCAACACTAGGATGCGGTGTGTAGCCGGCTAAGAATGGCCATGCTGCTCCATCATTGCTGGGAGGACTGAGTCTAATGTTTGCTGATGTGTGTGGGAAGCCGCTTTTAAACCAATTTTTGTGTTTTTGGTAGGTTAGAGGTATTTTGTATCTCTTCATATCTAGTAAAATTTTCCAGTATTTCATCCTCAGTGTGGGTGTGAAATAGTTGTGTAACGTCTGCAGCCGGCAATGTAACCTAAGAATAAAACTTTTCTGTCCTAAATGGTTCTTGTGCCCATGTAGGTAACATCTCCACCCCTGGATGTGAGACCATCATGTAATAGTTTCAGAGGGACCGTATGTCTGCAGTTTCTACAATGTTTAATGCCCAATCAGCTTTGTCTCCTGTCATAATAAATAAAAAATGAATGACAGAGTAGGTAAACACAGTGGGATTTAGATCTTTTAAGAGTTTAAGCTTGAACAGCCTACAGTGATACATAAGAGTTACCTACTCAGGTGAGGAGGATTTTCCCTACCATCATGGGCGTCTCCGGTTGGGAGGTAAGTGGGGTCTCTGAGAAGGAATTATTAAACAACTCTGGTGAACCATTAAAATAAGAATTCAACCAACGTTGGTGGCGCCATGTTGTGTAGTTTCCACCCTACGGTAGGAACCACACATTTGTAGACAGCATAACTGTTGGGATGGTGCCATACTGATTCCATGCACCCCCTCAGGATATGTCGTCCCATGGGCTAGCTGGCTCACAGTGCCACCATAAGTATCTCTAAACCTAGACAGGAAGCATATGATTCTGGCAACCACTGAACATGACAACCCTGATCTCCCAGGAATCATGTTGACAGATCTAGAACCCTTTTGCTCCGTCAATCGGGCTCTCTTTCTCTCTGAGAAATATACAAGGATTAAACTGTGGGATGTTGAACCAACGTGCTTCTTGTAAAAAAAAAAGTGCTGCAATGATCATTTGGCAGAAGCAAATGAAAGTAACTAGAAGTATTAGGACAGTGAACTGAATGAAATGTTCCACCATTTTGCTGAAACAATGTAGATATGCAAGCATATAAAACAATATGCAAAATCTGGCGTACTCCTACTGTACTGAAAATTAAGTGTCTAGGGCCCGTGTGTGTATTCTGCCAAGAATCCCAGTACTGGATGATATAACCCCATTACCTTAAGGGAAAGAATGTAGGTCCCCATCACAAGCTGGACACCACTCGTAGAGACATAAGCAGGCTGGTGGGCTGAAGCATCAGTATGTGGAGACCTCGCCAGTGACAGCAAAGTGCTCTTATGCCAACACCCGGAAACTGCTCATTATCTATAACAAAAGCAATCCTTGCCTTGGGCTGAGCTCTTGATCAGGCTGCCATTCTTTGTGTGTTATAGATTGCTACGGCGCCATATGTACGAAAACAACAAGCACATTTGCACAACATTTGCATAAACCTTGTACATGGTGTCAGGGTAGCATGATGGTGTTCTTGCAAAGTTGATTCTGTAAGCAAGTATAGTATCCAGGAAACGAATCCAGACTTGCAAATGTGTGTCAGAAGTTATTGTGTAAAAGTGAAGGCAACTTTAAGAAAGACCCATGTATGTGTAAAATGGCAGTGTTTCACTGCAGGCCTCACTGGGACACATGACACCTCAACCCTCCACATCATGTCTTTGCTGTTTTTTAAAACTCTGACATCCATGGTACATGCTGTGTCTTCTAGCTCAGACACACTTTCCACTGCTGCCACCATTCCTTCTGCCATATTTTGTAAGCTCTGTCTCAGCAGGGAGACCGCCGACCACACTTCTCCAGTTTTATCTTCTAAGGACATCGTAGATGTCTGAATCACCATCAGTAGGGCTACGTTGTCGGGTAACTGATAGTCCTCCAGGGTGTCTGGACGGGGGTCCACCACCTTGGTGTATCTTTTGATGGCCCCCTGACGGGGCAGTTTCAGTTCCTTATCCTTCGCCATTATGGAAGAGCAATCCAAGGCAGTGTGGAGATTGCAATCCACTGGAGCAGGGCATCACACACTGTGTGGCAAGATAAGACCAAGAAGGGCAGAGTAGGGGAGTGTAACTCTTACTATGTGCCCCACTGATCAGCTAGGAGTGAGAGGCCCTCGTCCCAGTACAACAGCACAGCCACAAACTGGGCCCGAATGAATGATGGTGAGTGCTCCAGTTGTTCACTCCACTACCAGTCTGCGGCGTCTCGCTGGCTCTCACTCAGGACAATGTTCTGGATCAGTAGGATTAAAGCTTTACCAAGCTTCCAATTTGCTCCTCCGGGAGTCTTGGAAGTCCCATGTGCCAGCATATAATGACATTCCCTGTCTTGTCCCAACAGCTCTCCAGAGATGTCTCCCCTCGCCACTGGGCTCACAGGAGCACTGGCCCCTCTTCCCAGCACAGTCTCATCTGTGTTCACACTTCCCCATGCCTCAAGGTTTAGCTGTGTGAAAGTTGATCAGCATGTGAGCCAGGAAGGCAGAGTTACTTCAAGTATAGTCTCCACTCTCCAATGAGGGGGGCACATAGGATTACATGTATTGCAGTTCTCATCCAAGCCATTCTATGTCCCATATCAGCTGCTTCCACCAAGTCTTTGTTGTCCTGGCCCCCCGCACCTCCATGTCTCACCAGATCCTTTGAGTGGTACTCTGCACATTGGCCCAGGCTTCCTTCCATGCTCAAGGGGCCTTCTGATGACCATCGTGTATCTGCTCTCAGCATCCCATGGCTCTGTGTTCAAGCCCCCGGTCGTGGCAAGCTGGGGCCCTGCCTCTCTGTTCTTCCCCTTTCCAAGATTAGGCTGAAGCTCGTTTGGCCGGGTCAAAGACCCACCTGCCTTGGTTGATAGTATAGTCTCCCTCTGTGGCGTGTCCGGCTTCGGAGCCCTCCACAACACACATCACCCAGCCCCTGCCCGGTTGCAATACCACAAAGAGACTCAAGCAGATGGAGCCTCGCCACAGGTAATGGGTCCCATTGTGGGCACAAGGCACTCCACTGGGAGCGCAGGGAACGGACTACCCCCATCCTCAGCCAGGCGTCATCTCAATGGTTACCATCATGGGGAGCCCCAAGAGGCCTCCTCCACATTATGCCTCGGTTTTTGGTGTTAAGCCAACAGCAGGCAGTTCAAAACACCCCCAGCGCATGTCTCCACCAGCACCAGGCATTTCCACAGTAGGTGTGGGGTTGGATGGGCCCTCGGGTCACAGGATCAGTGCAGGATATCAGGCTTAAGCCGGAGCTCCAATAAACTACATCCGGCTCACCATCTTGCTGGCCACGCTGCCACAGTTAGACACCAAACCTGACCTCCCTAACTGCTCTCAAATTAATGTTAGCACTTACTAAATTAAATAAGGTAACCCAATGTTATCATATGGGAGAGGTAGGTCATACAATAGTGAACATGGATTTAGGAGTATTTCAGTACCAGGACATGTAAAAGTTAAAAATACCAGTTCACTGTTTTAAATACACTGCACCCTTACTTTATGGACTGTTTAGAGCCTACCCTAGGTGTACATTATATATATTAAAAAGGAAGGTTAGGCCTGCCAAAAGGTTTATTTTGCCATGCTGAAATGGCAGTTTAACACTTCATACAGAGGCTGCAATGGCAAGCCTGAGAAGAGTTTAACGGGCTACTTAAGTGGGTTGCACAATCAGTACTGCAGACCTATTAGTGCATTTAATTTACAGGCCCTGGATACATGTCGTACTAATTTACAAGGGACTCACAAGTAGATTAAATGAGCAAATTGGGTGCAAGCCAGTTTCACCAAGTTTAAAGGCGAGAGCACATGCACTCCTACAAGTTAACAAAAACGGGTTCAGAAAATAGGAGGGTGAAGGCAAAAGGTTTGAGAATGACCCTGCAGAGAGGGCCAAGACCAAAAGAATGCTTTAGTAACTAGTGGGAGAAATAATTTACTTTCGCTCGTTGTGCCAATCAATCAAACAATTGATCAATTATTCAAACAGTATTTATAGAGCATGGCTAATCACCCCTAGGGGTATCTGAGGAATGAGGTCTCAGAGGTCTCTAGTCTAAGAGCCATGTCTTGAGTCCCTTTCTGAAGTCTGCCAGTGAGGGTGATGTTCGTAGGTGGAGGTTGTTCCAGGACTTGGCGGTGCTGTAGGAGAAGGAACGATCTCCGTTGTAGCTTTTGCAGATGCGGACAACGTGAGCACGCGAGGCAGGGCACGGTTTTCTCGCAGGCTGGTGGAAGTTCAGTCGTTCGATGTAGGGTGGGCCCTGGTCATGGAAGGCTTTGCAGGCGTGGGTTAGCATCTTGAACTGGCATCTCTTCGAGACGGGGAGCCAGTGGACGTTCCTGAGGTGGGGGTGATATGGGTCCGTTTGGGGAGGCTGAGGATGAGTCTGGCAGCTGCATTCTGTATTATCTGAAGTCTCTTGAGGAGTTGGGTGGTGGTATCAGCATAGAATGCATTTCCGTAGTCCAGCTGGCTGGTGATGAGGGCATGAGTAACCGTTTTCCTGGTGCTGATGGGGATCCGTCTACAGATCTTTCGAAGCATGCGGAGGGCAAGAGACCCCTTCTGGGTGTCTGAGCACTAGAGAGTGCTGACTCCTGGGTTCCGAGTGAATAAATGCTACCCCCACACCGCTTGCCCATTATATCCACCTGTCAAACTCTTCAAAAAGTAATCCAAACCCCAGTTTACCCACTGAAGTACTGTTACTGGTGAAGAAACTGAACTCGCACGGAAGGAAGAGAGGACAAAGTTAATTGTATTTTAATTATTTTGCTCCCTAAATTAAAATTAAAGATTAGTCCAGTTCCAGATGCTCCGCGCTGTGAGCTCATTACGGGCCCCATCGCTGCCGACCTGCTCCTAATTAAAGCCATTCAATTACATTAATTAAATTAGCGATTCAATTAATGAAGATGGAAATTGCAATAAACTATGAGTAAATGGGGGGGTTACCACCCTCGTGGGCCTTGCAATATCCTAGGAAGGTGGGCGAGGGAGGGACTCCTTTTCAGTGCTTGGCAAAGTCATTTCCTTCCTAGCGTGTGCTAATGTGATTTACTTTTTTCTTCCTTTGTGGTTGTTTCCTCATTTCCCCACTGTGTCCTAACTTCTCATAAACTTTAAGCCACCAAAATGCCAGCGCTAGCTGAAGTGAGTTCCTGCTCACTCAAATAACTGAAATGAGCAGGAAGTCACGTCACTTTCATGACTGAAGGTGAGCAGGAGGTCACGTCACTTTCATGGCTGAAATGAGCAGGAAGTCACGTCACATTCATGACTGAAGGTGAGCAGGGAGTCACGTCACTTTCATGGCTGAAATGAGCAGGAAGTCACGTCACATTCATGACTGAAGGTGAGCAGGGAGTCACGTCACTTTCATGATTGAAGGTGAGCAGGAAGTAACGTCACATGAACACCTTCGTCTCTTATCTCCTATAAAAAAAAAGCCAGTGGTGGAAGTGCACACAAAATATGGAAACTGTGATGGAGAGTGCAATGGGGGCGGGGTCAGCGACGTTGCTATAGTAACAAAATATTCTGCAACTATTTTGCTGAACATTCACCTTCAGAAATATTACATAAAGTACAATGCACGCACCTTAAATGAAACATGAATGAATGCAAGTTAAATTAATCGATGGGAAATACACAGTTTCGCAGTATGAAAGCTCAGTTTTTGTATGTGATCACTGCTGATATCTGTGTGTGAGAGAAAGGCAGAACTGAATCCTGAATGGCACAGTGGTGCACAGTCACGTGTTTATAGTGCTACGAGGCCCCAGCCTGTGACTCAAAGCATTACACATATGAAAGCCTTTATTTTAAAATGCTATTACACACAACATAAGATAGCTTGCTGCAAATTGAGCAAAGAGATGTCATACTTAAGATAGAACAGGTGCTTTCAGAATTATTTTTAGCAATATACAGACTGTACCCATTCTCCATTACAGTATGGACCCCAGAAGTCAGCAAGAAACACCCTTACATTTCCTCCCAAAAAGAATAACACTTTGTCACCATGAACCCTCAAATGACGGATTCTCCACTTGCACACACTGACTTTCTTTCAAGTAGCGGGCACCCTGGCCAGAAGACTTGTTTCTTCGTTATGTCTGTGATGCAGCGTGGAATTTCAAATCCTCCCTTCGTCACAGAGCAAATATCACACTAACGCATTCACTCAATACATTCATTGGTGGGGCCCATAACACCAACACTCACACTTCTTTTGTCTGCTCTTACGGGAGAGATAAGTGTTCCAAACGCTGACGTGAAAAGAATACCTTATAACCTAAAGGAAATTTATTTACATAAACATACACTAAATATCCTTAATCCAGCACATCTTAATCCTGAACCTCGAGATATTTTTTCCACTTAGTCGATGGTTCAAATTAGATGAGTTGGAAAAGGTGATTTTAATCCTCCTTCATTTATATCCAAATCTTAATCTATTTCTTATCAATAAACAACCCAACACATTTACTTGTTAATCAATATTATTGTTTATCTAATTAATGCAAGTTTTAATAAAACGTTAATCAAATCACAGAACACCATATTTACCTAATCTGGCTATTAGTCGTCCTCTAAGTCAATCAAGTCGTCATGCAGCACGCTACAGTCCCAAAGATTGGGGCTGGACCATAAGCGTGTACGCATCAATCAATGCCCATCAGCTTAAGAGTCCTCAGTTCATCAGGAAAATGGGCAGCAATTTAGTCCGTCGAAGATTCAGGGAAACAGCTGTCCTGCAGTGTCACCGTCCTCTCCGTCAGCATAACGTCAGGAAAAAGAAAAAGGTCCACGAAAAAGGAGCGACCCAACTCACTATTCTAACATCTTTTATAATGAAATTAATGATAAAATGTAACGAAACTCAGTTTTAGGCACTTCTGATTGGTTGGTTAAGATTGTCCGTTTCGGTTTCCCAAAGTCTATGATGTCACACTGTCAGACATGATCCACCCGGTTTATCAAAATTGTCCATCGTTAAAGCTCTTGGCAAAAGTCCAGTCACGACCTTGTTCGGGTACAGGCTGTGTAAGTCATCTTGAGGCCACTTGTTCAGAAGCCTGGAGCATGCGCACTTGGTCTGTAACCTCGTGGAATGGTAGCTGTCTCGTCTTCTACGTTGGTCAGCCATTTTGTCACAGGCCCAATCGGTCAACTTAAGCGAAACAAATACAAAAAGTAATTAAGACATGGAAATAACTAATAAAATGTTTAACCCTCACTAATTCCCCTATGTGTGTGTAATTATCTAGCATAATGGCGACAATTAAAGCGTTTATATTCACCCAATGATGTCATCTGGTGTAACTTACAATTACGTCACAAAAGCAACATATATCATGCAATATTCTATTTTTCTAGTATTAGTATGCGTTCACATATTAGTTTACAAATTATTTTAGCCTTGCAAAATGCAAATCCCATGTGTAATTCATACATTAGTAAGGTTGGTTAGGTACCACTCAAAACCCATTAATATTATTACAATTAATAGATTATTCTAATTAGTATGAACATGCAGAAATGGGGGAGGTATACAAAATGTTGTACTACCCGCTCCATCATCTGCATCTCCCTTACCTTCATAGTACAGGAACCTCTCCCACTTCAACCTAAGGCCCCTCAGGGTGGCATTAACGGGTACAGTGTTTTTTTTAAAGAAAAGGTACCCTTGCACAGAAGTTGGGTGGCCCCTCTTGTCAGCCCTTACTGGCTGTTTTTCCAGCAAACTACTTCCGGCTGTGGCGTGTGCCAATGCGCCCATGCGAGGCCAGGATTTTGATTTGGGATTTGTATAGCGCACGATTGCCCAAGGGAGTCTAGGCGCTCAGCGGCGGGGGAAGCCGGAAATGGTGCCTTAGTTCGGGAACAGCCATGTCTTTAAGAGTTTTCTGAAACCGAGCAGTGTTGGGCAGCTTTTGATATTCAGTGGGAGCAAGTTCCATAGCCTCACAGTACCCAGCACAAAGCTTCTTCCTCCCCAGCCGGCTTTCTTAAATTTGGGTGTTTGGAGGAGTTTGCTCTGTGCTGAGCGTAGTTGCCTTGATGGATGGTACCAGGTAAGATGCTGTTTTAGGAAGGATGGTCCATTTTCGTGTACAGCTTTATATGCTATGCACAGGGCCTTAAAGTCTATCCTTTTCTTAATAGGAAGCCAGTGGAGTTTTTCTAAACCCTCAGAGACAGATTGAAATCTGGGGATGTCCAGCAACAGACTGGCGGCAGCATTCTGTGAACGCTGAAGTTTAATCATGTGTTGTTTCTGAAGGCCTAGATAAAGTGCATTACAGTAGCCCATTTTAGCCAAAGCTAGGACTATCACTAGCATCTTTACAGCTTCAGGAGGGATGAAGGAGCGCACTTTATGAATTGCTTTTAGGGTGACAAACACTGATGAGACGACTTTGTTGACCTGTTGCTGGAAGGTCAATCTGTTATCAAAGATAACATCCAGGTTCCTTACTTTCTGGACTGGAGTAGGGGTAGCACCCATACTGGTGGGCCACCAATTTTGTGACCAGAAGGATGTGTCGGGCCTAATAGGAGTACCTCAGTTTTAGAACCATTAAGCTTCAAACAGTGAGTTCCCATCCAGTTATTGATATGGGACATACACTGGTTAAAACACTCAGCTGTCCCCTCTGGATTGCTCGAGATAGACACCACAATTTGGGTGTCATCAGCGTAGGATAGAATCGTGAAGCCGAATTGCCTGATGATCTTGGCCAACGGGGCCACATAAAGGTTAAACAGTGTGGGGCTCAGCGAGGAGCCCTGAGGCACCCCGCAAGGCAAGGAAAACTCTTCTGATCGAAAGTCCCCTATCTGCACGTATTGATGTCTGTTGTTCAGAAAGGATTTGAGCAGTGTCTGGGCAGAGTTCTTGACTCCCAATTCTTGGAGCCTCCCAATTAAAATATCATGGTTCACGGTGTCAAAGGCCGCCGACAGATCCAACAGAATCAAGGCGGCCCTGGCACCCGTGTACAGTATGGCCCGAATCTCTTCTGCCACCATGATCAGGGCAGTTTCCGTGCCATGACCTTGTCGGAAACCATACTGAGAGGAGTCCAGTATGTTTACTGATGAGATAAAGGTCGTTAATTGGGAGTTTATGATTTTCTCCAGGATTTTGGATGGAAAGGGGATCCTTGCTATTGGTCTGTAGCTGTTATTGTCATTGGGATCTAGATTGGTCTTTTTTAGCAATGGAAGAATAGATATTAGTTTCCAAGCTTCTGGGAAGACACTTGACCTAATAATCTCTTTAAAGAGAATGCTGAGTTGTTCACTTATTATGTTAGGTGCCATTTGGTATACATTGGGGGGACAGGGGTCGGATGGTGCTCCGGATTTAATAGATTTGATTACCTTCTCTACTTGCTCTATGCTTGGTGGTTCAAACGAGTCTAACACAGTGGGAGGGGATGAAAATATCGTGGCGGGCATTGCAACCATGCTAACTTCCGTGTCTGAGAATGATTCGAAGATGATTTCTACTTTGTTGTTAAAAAAACCCTGCTAATTGGTTACAGAAGGCTGCGTCAATGTCTTTTTTTTTTGGTTCAGGAAGCTTGACTAGCTTTTTTAATGTTGAGAATAGTGCTTTACTGGCGTTGCCTGCTTGTTGAATCTTGTTTGAAAAGTACTTGCTTTTCTTTTCTAGTATCAATGTTTTATAGGTGCTCAAGGACTGAGAGTATAACGTTTTATCAGTTATTGAGTAGTTTTTTCTCCAGCGCCTCTCTGCCTGTCTGCAGAGTTGTTTCTGTTTGCGCAAGGCATCGCAGGACCAGGGTTCAGATTTTTTTACACGTTTGCTAGTTATGTTTTTTTCTGGTGTCAGTAGGTTCACTGCGGATTTAATCCAGTTAGAGAAATTATCCGTTGCTCTATTTGTATCGTGTTTCAGGTCAGGTAAAGAGGAAGACAGAGTGTGTTGCATTTGCTGGGGCCCAATGTTCCTCCAGTTGTGACCTCTGGTTGTCTTGAGGGGTGTGTGCGCCTTGAGGGTATGATGTGTGGTAGTTATCGTGAACAGGATTGCTCTATGGTCTGACCAAGGGATTGGCAGAATTTCTTGGATTTGGAGGTGTGGGTTAGAAGTGAAAAGCCCATCCAAAGTATGACCGGCTTCATGTGTGGGGTGCAATACTTTCTGTTCCAGGGAAGCATTGGACATCATCTCTATTAAAGATGTTGAGTTATTATTATTTGGATTTTCAAGGTGATAGTTGATATCGCCTAATATACAGTAATCATATGAGTTGGTACTTGATTCTATCACTTGACTAATAATTTCCTCAAATATGCTTTGCTGTTTGAACTGGGAGGTCTGTATAGTAAAGTGCCATTGAAGGTGTAATTGGCACTCAGGTTAATTCTAAAGGAGAGTGATTCACAGTTGGGGTTATTTCCTGCTTCGGAACCCTTGAGTTCCAATGCATTATTGTATGTATTTAAATTTGTAGAGCGCACTGCAACCCTACGGGCATCCTGGCGCTAAAGACAGAGTGAAGGAGGAAAAACGGAGGGGAGGCTAAGAATTAGGCTCTAGGGAACAACCAGGTTTTCAGCTGTCTGCGGAAAAGGGTCAGATCCTGGATCACTCGTAACTCAACAGGAAGGCTATTCCATAAACGTGCAGCCGCAGAGCTGAAAGCACGACCACCCAAGGTGGCTCTCATTGTTTTGGGAATCAAGGCCAACCTAGCTGAAGAGGAGCGCAACATGCGCGTAGGTGTATACCATCTAAAAAGATGTTGCAGCGGTAAAGGGCCAAAGCCATGAAGAGCCTTAAAAGCTACACACAGAGATTTAAACAAAATTCTCTGATGCACGGGCAACCAATGTAGTTCGGACAAGGCCCTAGTGCTGGAGGAGAAACGCGGTCTAAGAAGAGCAAGTTTTGCGGCAGCTGCCTGGATCCGTTGAAGTCTCAGAATAAGATATGCAGGGGAGGCAAGCAGCAGGGCATTGCAGTAGTCCAGGCGACTGAGAATAGTACATCGGACCACGGTACCTCGAACATGAGAAGGAAGAAGGGGCAAAATCCTACGTAAACCTCTCATGATCAGATAGCAGCTTGAAACTATCTTATTGACATGTGACTCCAGACTTAGCTTCTCATTAAGGCAGACCCCCAAATTACGAACAGTCTTTACTGGAACCAGAGGGGTATCCAGAGGGAGAGGCCAAAAATTGGAAGGCAGGGTAAAAGGCACCCTCCCCACTGAGCAATGTAGAATCTCAGTTTTGGAACCGTTAAACTGCAGATCATTGTTCCTCAGCCAAGTCGTCATCTCCATCATGCAATTGTGGAAGGTGGATAAAGAATCCACCTGATCATCCCCATCCAAGGAGATGATCAATTGCGTATCATCGGCATAGTTGACTGCAGAGATGTTACAGGACTTAATGGTCTGCACCAAAGGGCGCATGTAAACATTGAACAGAATGGGGCTAATAGAAGAGCCCTGTGGAACCCCCTGTTTGTTTGGCAAGAAGTCCGACTGGAAAGGAGGCAGAAAAACCACCTGCCGTCTATCTGATAGGTAGGAGCGAAGCCATTTAAGGGCCAAGCCTGTGACTCCTATCTCCTCGAGCCGATGTAGGAGAATGCTGTGGCTGACCGTATCGAATGCGGCGGACAAGTCAAGCAATATCAAAGTTGCCGAGTGACCCTTGTCCGCCCGCATTCGCAAATCGTCCACAGCAGTGATCAAAGCAGACTCGGTACCATGCCCCGGACGAAAGCCAAACTGATTTTCCTCCAGAATCCCGTTGCTCTCAAGAAACCCTGAAAGCTCCTGGCTGACAAATCGTTCAGCTATCTTGGCTGGATAGGGCAGTAAGGAAATAGGACGATAGTTCCCGTAGCAAGCGGGATCCAGCGAAGGTTTTTTTAGAAGGGGGGAAACCAACGCATCCTTCCAGCAGGCTGGGACTACACCACTGATTAATGACTGATTAATAATCATATGGAGGTGCGGAAAGGTATCTGACCCTAATTCCTTCCAGTATTTCTGCGGAATAGGGTCTAAAGGAGAACCAGAGCAGACTTTCAAAGCCATTCTTGAAAAATTCTCCAGAGAAGGGCAGGTCCAATGATCTATACAAGGTCTCACGGATACCTCTTCGCATGGCCTGAACACCGTACAGTCAGGTGGATCCACTGTGGAAGGACCTGTTCCAGCCATGCAACTAGTTGCAGGATTAGGCTGCATGCCTTCAAGGATTCCCTTTATTTTGTTGTGAAAGAAGGCAGCCAGCCCATCACACAAATCCTGCGAGGGGATGATCTTGTTCGCCAGACACTCAGGATTAACAATATCTCTCAAAATATTAAAAACACATTTAGCACTATTCGGGGAGTTGGAAATAAGATCGGCAAAGTAGAGCGCTTTAGTGGACGCAATGGCTTGCTTGTACCTGACCAGTAGATTGCGCCAAATAATCTTATCGCTGGTCAAGTACTGCTTACGCCACTGCCTCTCTGCGTGTTTGCATTGAATTTTAAAAACTCTAAGTTCTTCGGAGAACCAGGGGGCAGACGGGGAACCTCGTGTCCTAACCCGTTTCAGTGGGGCAATCCTATTAATAGTAGTTGTAATATAGCTGCAGAGCTCCTGAAAGTTACAGTCGACTGAACGCCCTGGCACAGGGAGAGGGGTCTCCCCAAATAAAGGAGCACACTGAGCTTTCCTTCTTAGGGATTTCCAATCCCTGCCCAAGACGCTATTACTATCTTTAAGCGAGGGGGAGCAGCCCCTAAGAGTTAATAGGACTCTAAATCTAATTAAATGGTGGTCGGACCAATCCACTGGGAGGATGTTGTCCAAAATCACTACATTCTTTTCCGCAAAGATTAGGTCAAGAGCATGTCCTGCCGAGTGTGTAGGTTCCAACACATGTTGTGAAAGATTAAGATTGGCGCAAGATTGAACGATGTTATTATACGCAGTTTTCAACATAGCATTGGGCCAAAGGTTAAAGTCTCCCAGGATCAGTAGCCTGCGATGAGTGAGTGCCAAATTACCAATCACATCTAGGAACTGCTGTTGAGATTGTTCGCTCATAGTCCCCGGAGGTCTGTAGCATAAAATTCCAGTCAAGACATGGCCTGATCTATCTTTCAGTGAGAAGCCCAGGGATTCTATCTGCGAAATCTCATCGATGTCGAATGGCGAGAAATCCCAACTTTCTTTAAAAACCATCCCAGTTCCGCCACCCCTGCCATTAGGTCTAGGCTTATGAAAGGCCTTGAACCCAGGGGGGCAGATAGCGCCGAGTTCCAAATCCAGACCGGGTACAAGCCAGGTTTCTATCATGAACAGAATATCGCAGTCATGTACTTCAATCAACAGCTGAATTTCTGAAGAGTGTTTAGGGAGAGACCTTACGTTTAAAAGTCCACACTTCAATCCTACCTGAGGAGCCGTGCCAGTAGTCATTGAAACATGCGCCAACGCCGGTACTACCGGAGTCCGGACCTCGTGGCAGAACTGTAACAGTTGTGACCGGGAGTAGCACAGTCGTACAGTAGATGACTTTGTGCGGTGAATAGGCGTGTCAGTGGCATAGCTAATAGTGTTAGGCACAGTAGGCACGTCCGAGGCGCGGACAGGCGCAGACGGGCTTGCCTTTGGCGCGCCTTCGGCGCGCCGCCGGCGCGCCCGCTGCGCGCGTCCGCTGCGCGGTCGCTCCAGAGTGACGTTTTATGGAGGCGCCGGCCAGAAGACTAGAGTGCTGACCTCCTAGCGCAAAAGCGCTAGTTCCGGTCGAGCGCAAGTACAAGGTTTAAAAAACGAACTTTGTGCAAAGGAGCAAGAAGCAGCAGAGTAAGTAAGTCTTTTTAAAAGCGATTTGCGCCTCATTATTGACTACGATTGCTAGTCCACCTCCCCGTTTTTGATGATAGAGAATCCTTGAGGTATAGCCAAGGCCAGATCGCAGTCTGTGGTTTTGTTTGCCCATGTTTCGGTCACAAATGCCATGTCGATTTTATGTAAGGACAGTAGTTCTGCAAATTCTATATTATGTTTTAGAAGGGAACGAGTATTAAGGAGCAAGCCTGTCACTGGCTTGGGGACTAGAGGCTGTCCGTGTGATTTTAGGTTTTCTGTGCGACAAGCCTTGGTTTTAATAAAGAGAAACTTCACATTGCAGTGGGGACAAATCTTAAGCTCTTTGGAGAGGTCGAGCCGAACACAGGGGCGCTGTGTTTGTTTTTTATTGAGGTTCATAAGTGTAATATTCGAATAAATCAGCCGTATGTCAGTATTAGGGGTGTTCCGGGCAGGGGTCGTGGCCCTAGGCCCGGTCCAGGCGTGGACGGGCGCAGACGGGCTTGCCTTTGGTGCGCCTTCGGGGCGCCTGAGGCGCATCCGCTTCGCACGTCCACTGCGCGTCCGCTGCTGCATCTGAATTTATGCAAGTGGCAGGGGATTAAACGCGCGCACTTGTGACTGCCCTCTATGACCCGGAAGTCAATTCGGGGAGTTCCGGTTCACTCTGCCCTCCACTACAAACGGCACCAGCCACGGTGGAACAGGGCACAAACACGGAAAAGGCAGGTAAGTTTAAGTTACGCTAGCGTCACAGTGCAACAGATTTAGAAGAGTACAAAATTAAAAACAAGATTCTGGAGCAATTAAAAGTATTTGGTTTCTCGCGCATTTGCCACAGATACGCAATTCGGTTTCAAATAAGCAACAACAAAAATACATCTGAAATGCGGCATAAACCCACCGCCAGGACGCAGACCTTCTGGAAACCTACGGGTTAGTGCCTGCAGGCGGGTGTGCCTCCTCCCCAGAATTCCTCCACAGCACAAGTTGGATTGAAATGTGGGTTCATAAAGCAAGACTTAGGGAGAACGTCTGCTTCAATAAAATGCTGGTGCACAGTACGGACGGGCCAGGGAAGTCCATTAAACAGGTCATTATGGACCGCCCAAGGACATGATGTACAGTCGGCTTACTACAAATATTTGTATAATTCATTGAAATTCACGCACTTAACAGAACTCTGGGACGGAAACGGGCCCTTTCCGGCCTTAAAGAGAGAGGTGAACAAGGGGTAAAGCTGCAGTCATATCTGGAAGATAAAAACAATGGGGCATATTATCAAGCCAGGAGATAAAATGATCGCCGCTTTAGGGGCAGAAAACTGCTGCTAAAACTGCGATAATTGGCTTGATAATATGCTCTATGGAAGTCCAATTGAAGCTCAGGTTAGACGTCCTTTACATCTAACATGGGTTTCAATTGGAATTCCATAGAGCATATTATCAAGCCCATTATCGCCGTTTTAGCGGCAGTTTTCTGCCGCTAAAGCGGCGATAATTTTATCGCCTGGCTTGATAATATGCCCCAATGTTCTTTCCCCGATCTCATGCCTGGATGGTGATCAAACACTACGAGGCTTGAAGCCTCCATATCTAAAACCCTCCTGCCAAGACACATCAAGCGAACACTGAGGGCCTTACAGTTTGGCCAACAACCAGCGCTGTCCAGCACCCAACTGGAGCCGCAGTGGAGCAACTACGTGTAGACTTAGTGGTGCCGAAAAAGAGGACTTTAGACATCTGATCTGTATGTTTCCTCATCTGTAGAATCCTCGCACCCCTGTACTCAAAAACAGTGTTAATGCAGAGGCATCCGCACGTGCAGGGGAGCAATATCAGCATCTTTCAATCCACTGGACCCAGAGTCTGTCAACAAGTCCCGAGAAGCGCCCGCACTGAGCTCAGCGGGTCGAATGAACCAACTTCAACATTCAACATATGAGGGATATCCACCGACAGGAATTGAGGACAACTGGACTCAGAGGCCACTAGCAGAGAAAGCTAACTGTTTGGACTGGGCCAGCCACCGTATCAGTAGGTTTGGGATAATTCACCCTTGTAAGGAATATCACATATAGATAGATGATTGTTAACATATTGCAATGAACTGTTGTATTTGAATTTGTTATCTTAGTTTGTGATACTACAAGAACAGATGGTGTTATCATGTCCCAGCAAGCACAGATGCACTTTCTCTAGGCTACCCCCCAGCAGATTTGTGTTGTATAATTATAGCATTGTTATGGTTTTAATTAACTGAAACAATAAATTATTCATTCAGATGTGTGTGGTTACAAATGCAGTGTATGTGCATCACATGTTCATTCCTAGCAGGGAGACATGTGAGCACAGATGTGTTTGTCTGTATGCGCGTCTGTTCTGGTTAGTCATTCTAGTGGGTCCGGTAAGGACTCAGATACACAATTAATGTTCCACCTGAGCAGACACCTGCATATTTATTCCTTCACCTGGTGCTCCTTACATTTTCTTTAAATCAATGTTTAGAATGAAACTATGTCTATGAGTGTTCTTAATTTAGATCAATCAGCTGCCAAATCTCAATGTGCTTCTTTTTTCCTGATTGTAAATCTCTTCCTTCATTACGTTCTATGTCCTCCTTTGCTTCTCCTTGCTTGCCCTTGCTTGCCCTTGCTTGTTCTTGCTTGCCCTTGCTTGCCTTTGCTTGCCCTTGCTTGTCCTTGCTGGTCCTTGCTTGCTGTTGCTTGCCCTTGCTTGCGCTTATTTGCTCTTGCTTGTCCTTGCTTGCCTTTGCTTGTCCTTGCTTGCCTTTGCTTGTCCTTGCTTGCCCTTGCTTGTCCTTGCTTGTCCTTGCTTGCCCTTGCTTGCACTGCTTGTCCTTAATTTCCCTTGCTTGCCCTTGCTTCCTCTTGCCTGTACTTAATTGCTATTATTTGTCCCAGCTTGCCCTTGCTTGTCCATGCTTGCCCTTACATGTCCGTGCTTACCCTTGTTTGCCCTGCTTGTCCTTGTTGCACCTGACTAACCTTGCCCGTTCTTCTGTGTCCTTGCTTGCCCTTGCTGGCCCTTGCTTTCCCTTGCTTGCCTTGATTGTCCTTGCTTGCCCCTACATGCCCTTGCTGCTCTTGCTTGCCCTGTTAGTCCTTGCTTATGCTTGCTTTCCCTCGTTTGTTCTTGCTTGCCCTTGCTTGCTTCTCTTTGCTTGCCTCTGCTTGCTCTTGCTTGCCCATACTTGTGCATGCTTGCCCTTGCTTGTCCTTGCTTGCTCTTGCTTGCCCATGCCTGCCCTTGCTTGTCCATGTTTGCCCTTGCTTGTCCATGCTTGCCTTTGCTTGAAATGCTTATCCTTGCTTGTCTTTGTTTGTCCTTTCTTGACCTTGCTTGTTCTTGTTTACTCTTGCATGTCCATGCCTGCCCTTGCTTGTCCTTGCTTGCTCATGCCTGCCCTACCTTGTCCATGTTTGCTGTGGCATGTCCTTGCTTGCCCATGCCTGCCCTTCCTTTTACATGTTTGCCCTTGCTTGCCCATGCCTGCCTTTGCTTGTCCATGCTTGTCCTTGCATGTTCTTCTTTGTCCATGCTTGCCCTTCCTTGTCCATGTTTGCCCTTGCTTGTCCATGCTTGCCTTTGCTTACCCATGCTTGTCCATGCTTGTCTTGCTTGCCCTTGCTTGTCATTGCTTGTTCCTGGTTGCCCCAGGGACATAGGAAACACTCAAATTCTTGGGGGGACAGGGACACCTTAGTGGACTTTCCAGTGACCCCATATATATCGCCTGTTGTGTGAGACCATGCGC